>NC_083224.1:192990359-193290359 GCF_032191835.1 Heteronotia binoei | reverse complement strand
TTTCAAGGACAGAGTCTCAGGACAGCCTACAATCTCCTTTCCCTTCCTCCCCTACAACAGACACCCTGTGAGGCGGGTGGGGCTGAGAGCTCTCCCAGAAGCTGCCCTTTCACTGACAGAGTCTCAGAGCGGCCTACAATCTCCTTTCCCTTCTTCCCCCACAACAGACACCCTGTGAGGTGGGTGGGGCTGAGAGAGCTCTCCCAGAGGCTGCCCTTTCAAGGACAGAGTCTCAGAGCGGCCTACAATCTCCTTTCCCTTCCTCCCCCACAACAGACACCCTGTGAAGTGGGTGGGGCTGAGAGAGCTCTCCCAGAAGCTGCCCTTTCAAGGACAGAGTCTCAGAGCGGCCTACAATCTCCTTTCCCTTCCTCCCCCACAACAGACACCCTGTGAGGCGGGTGGGGCTGAGAGAGCTTTCCCAGAAGCTGCCCTTTCAAGGACAGAGTCTCAGAGCGGCCTACAATCTCCTTTCCCTTCCTCCCCCACAACAGACACCCTGTGAGGCGGGTGGGGCTAAGAGGGCTCTCACAGCAGCTGCCCTTTTAAGGACGGAGTCTCAGAGTGGCCTACAATCTCCTTTCCCTTCCTCCCCCACAACAGACACCCTGTGAGGCGGGTGAGGCTAAGAGGGCTCTCACAGCAGCTGCCCTTTTAAGGACAGAGTCTCAGAGCGGCCTACAATCTCCTTTCCCTTCCCCCCCCACAACAGACACCCTGTGAGGCGGGTGGGGCTGAGAGAGCTCTCCCAGAGGCTGCCCTTTCAAGGACAGAGTCTCAGAGCGGCCTACAATCTCCTTTCCCTTCCTCCCCCACAACAGACACCCCGTGAGGTGGGTGGGGCTGAGAAAGCTCTCCCAGAAGCTGCCCTTTCTGAGACTGTCCTTGCAAGGCCTGCAATCTCCTTTCCCTTCCTCCCCCACAACAGACACCCTGTGAAGTGGGTGGGGCTGAGAGCGCTCTTACAGCAGCTGCCCTTTCAAGGACAACTCTGAGACAGCTATGGCTGACCCAAGCCCATTCCAGCAGGTGCAAGTGGAGAAGTGGGGAATCAAACCCGGTTCTCCCAGATAAGAGTCCGCACACTTAACCACGCCAAAATAAAGTGCACAGTTGTATCATCCCAAAACACCCCGGTCCGTGGAAAAATTGCCTTCCACAAAACCAGTCCCTGGTGCCAAAAAAGTTGGGGACGACTGCCCCTAGATTGTGTTTCTGGTTTCCTGAAGTCATGGCGTTCTGCAGTCTTTTCCTAGGGAATATCTGAACCTCCCCATTATGAAACCAGCCCCTCCCTGCAAGAAGTTTACATAAGAACATAAGAGAAGCCATGTTGGATCAGGCCAGTGGCCCCTCCAGTCCAACACTCTGTGTCACATAAGAACAGAAGAGAAGCCCTGTTGGATCAGGCCAATGGCCCCTCCAGTCCAACACTCTGTGTCACATAAGAACAGAAGAGAAGCCATGTTGGATCAGGTCAGTGGCCCATCCAGGCAACACTCTGTGTCACAGAGCGGCCAATATATGTTTTTGTGTGTGTATATATATACACACAGACACACAAGCACCAAGAATACAGAGCATCACTGCCCCGGACAGTTACATCTATACCCTGTAGCTAATAGCCACTGATGGACCTCTGCTCCATATGTTGATCCAGTCCCCTCTTGAAGCTGGCTATGCTTGTAGCCTCCACCACCTCCTGTGGCAGTGAATTCCACATGTTTAGCACCCTTTGGGTGAAGAAGGACTTCCTTTTATCCGTTCTAACCCGACTGCTCAGCAATTTCAATGAATGCCCACGAGTTCTTGTATCGTGAGAAAGGGAGAAAAGGACTTCTTTCTCTACTTTACAAAACACACATTAACATACACTCTCAACTGGGGGTCCTGGTGTGCGCGAGGCTATACCTTTCCTGGGGTCCATCAATTTCTTTGGCCAAGCGGGCAGGGCGTGATGGAGCGTTTGTCCAGCAAGTCTCCTGACGAGCTGTGCGGACGAAAGGCATCCTTTGAAACAGAGTTTGGGCCTGGAATGCTGAAGAATCAGTGCTGGGAGGGACCTCCAGGGTCATCTGGTCCAACCCCCTGCACAATGCAGGGAATTCACAAACGCCTCCCCCCTCAAACCCCCAGTGACATCTGCTCCATGCCCAGAAGAAGGCAAAAAAACAAAAACCCTCCAGGATCTCTGGCCAAAATGGATTTGAGACAAATTTGATATCTGATCCAGGCTTGTAAGAAGGGGCTAGGGTGACCATAATGTCTGAAGGCCAGCCAGGGACACTGGGGGGGGGGGTGCGCGCGCGAAGCGCCCCCCGCCGGAAACAGGAAGTGATGTCACTTCCGGCGACGTCACTTCCGGTGACGTCATGCCACCACCGGAAACAGGAAGTGGCATCACTTCCGGTGACATCATTTCCCCCGCGTCACCTGCCGGAAACGGGAAGTGACATCACTTCCTGTGACATCATTTCCCCCAAATGACATCATTTCCCCCAAATGCCACTGCCGGAAACAGGAAGTGACTTCACAGCACTTCCTGTGACATCCCCAAAAATCCCCCAAATATCACCGCCGGAAACAATTTTGTTCTCAAATCCTGTATATACTTCATCAGTATATGGGATAAGGCACTTTCTCAACTGTGCTGCATAATGCAGCCTATTTATTTTGTTCTGTTGGCTCTATCTGCGCCACCTTTATCACTTTCGGGGTGTGGATCCCCCAGTGGGGTGGTCTCCCGACTCCCTCCGCTGACTGTTTCTGATAGCCCTGCGCCCCCTCTTTCATTTGATATGTGTCCCGTGCGGGTGCCACCCTCCCGCCGGGAGATGCCGCAAAATGAGCCCCCTTGAGGCTTATGGCGGCAGGGCTCGGGGGAAGCGAGCTAGACTGCTGTTCTTTTGAGGGGTTATAGAGTGTTTCGAGCCCGTCCCTGTGGCATCGGTCCCATCGTTGTGGGACCCAGGGGGCCGGCGCAGCGGCACGCCGAAGCAGCCTGTCACTAATAACACCGGTCGAGATCCAGGACAGGAACCCGGAAGTGACCGACAGGCTGCTTCAGCGTGCCGCTCCCTCCCTCACTCGCCGCCTTCCCGGCCCGCGCGCGCGGCCCCCGGCTCTCTGGCTGGCTAAACCGGGACCTCTAATGGTCCCGGTATACCCAGCCCGGGAGCCGGGAATTGGGGGCCAGATTCGGGAAAGTCCCAGGAGACCGGGACGGTCTGGCCACCCTAGAAGGGGCCATGAGAACGAACCCCTGATGCAGCCCTTCCTGTCCTTCGTCTAGCTTGTCTGTATCCTGAACGGGGCACTATACTTCTTTTCATACAGCCCAAAATTGCATTTGCCTTTTTCGCTGCTGTATCACACTGCTGACTCATGTTCAGCCTATGGTTCACTAAGACCCCTAGATCCTTTTTGCACAAACTACTGCCAAGATGAATCTCCCCACGCTATAATAATGCATTTGATTTACCCTGCCTAAATGCAGAACTTCATATTTATCCCTGTCAAAATCCATTTCATTTGTTTTCGCCCAGTTTTCTAGCCTATCAAGCTCATGTATCCTGATTCTGTCTTCTATTGTATTTGCTACCCCTCCCTTTTAGTAACCTACAAATTTAATAAGCAGTCACACACACAGAGAATCAGGCTTAGGGTTGCCCAAAAAATACCTGGGGACTTTGGGGGTGGAGCCAGGAGACTTTGGGGGTGGAGCCAGGAGCAAGGTTGTGACAAGCACGATTGAACTCCAAAAGGCCATCACGTTTTAAGGGACCGCACATCTTTTAAATGTCTTCCCTCCATTGGAAATAATGGTGGATGGAAGCACCTTCTTTTGGGGCTCATAGAATTGGACCCCCTGGTCCAATCTATTTGAAACTTGGGAGAGTTTTTTGAGGAGAGGCACCAGATGCTAGGCTGCAGATTTGGTGCCTCTAACTCAAAAAATAACCCTCTCCCGGAGCCTCAGATAATCATGGATCAATTTTCTATTATACCCTATGGGAATCAATCGCCATAGGGAATAATGGAGTGCCTCCTCCCTCCCTCCCTTCCCTTCCCTTCCCTCCCCTCCCTTCCTTCCTTCCTCCTTCCCTTCCCTTCCCTTCCCTTCCCTCCCTCCCTCCCTCCCTCCCTCCCCCCTTCCTTCCTTCCTTCCTTCCTTCCCTCCCTCCCTCCCTCCCCCTCCCTTCCTCCCTTCCTCCCTTCCTCCCTCCCTTCCTTCCTTCCTTCCTTCCTTCCTTCCTTCCTTCCTTCCTTCCTTCCTTCCTTCCTTCCTTGTGATTCTCAAACATCTGACATTCATGTCTTGCAGCTCTCAATCACCTCACATTTATTCAATGTGGCTCTTACATTAAGCAAGTTTGGCCACCCCTGGTCTGGAACTTACTGCTCCTTGACTGATTTCACACTAGACCTTGAATCCTGGTTTAGCCCTGTCCCCGAGCTGATATTTTACACTAAAATCATAAAAACATCCAGTTGGTTTCTCTGATTCTAGCGTAGAACGTCAGTTTGGGAACAAGGCTAAACCGGGATTCAAGGCCTAGTGTGAAACTGGTCCTTGTCTCTTGCTTTCCCCTAATCTTCTCTCCCAGTGACAACCCTGCATTATTTCCAGGCCAGATTTGCACCGCGCAAAAGCAGGATTTGGCTCAGGGAGCAACATTCCCTTGGAAAGCCGCCTGTTCCCAGTGCCACACGCTCGTGGGTCGTTCCATTCACGGCCACCAATGGGCTGCTTCCTCCCACCCTTGGCAGTGAGTTATGGCGAGAGCCAGCAAACTGCAGGGAGAGGAGATGAATCTCCATTAGAAGAGACAGGGCTGCTCCTTTTCTGGGCCCTTCTCCAGGGTTTTCTGAGCCGGTTGCTGACAGAGGGAGGGGAGGGGGCCATAGTTGATTGGAGGGCTGTAGCCGAGCCGGGCTCTGTCTCTGCCAGAGCTGGAGGCCAGCGGGTGATGCTGAGACGCATCAAGCACCAGGTATCGAAAACTTCCTCTGCTGCAGCTAATGAAGGGAGGGGAGGGGAAAGGTTCTCCCAGCCTTTCTGGCTCCCAGAAAGCCAGACTTTTCAGTTTTTTCTGCTCATAGTTACATGATGCAGGAGAGGGGGGGGGGGGGCGGGAAACCAAATATCTTCAAGACAATACCTGCTACTTGAAATAGATCCAGGTGGCTAGCCGTGTTGGTCTGAAGTACGGTTGCCAAGTCCAATTCAAGAAATATCTGGGGACTTTGGGGGTGGAGCCAGGAGACTTTGGGGGTGGAGTCAGGATACATTAGGGGTGGAGCCAGGAGACATTGGGGTGGAGCCAGGAGACATTGGGGTGGAGCCAAGATCAAGGCTGTGACAAGCATCATTGAACTCCAAAGGGAGTTCTGGCCATCACATTTAAAGGGACGGCACACCTTTTCAATTCCTTCCTTCCATAGGAAATCATGAAGGATAGGGGCACCTTCTTTGGGGGCTCATAGAATTGGACCCCCTGGTCCAATCTTTTTGAAACTTGGGGGGTATTTTGGGGCTAGGCACTAGATGCTATACTGAAAATTTGGTGCCTCTACCCCAAAAAACAGCCCCCCCCCAGAGCCCCAGATACCCGCAGATCAATTCTCCATGATTTTCTATGGGAATAAATCTCCATAGGGAATAATAAGAGTTCCCAGCAGACATTTCCCTCCCCTCCCCCCCCCCCGCTTTCTGACGACCCTGAAGCGGGGGGGGGAGGGCCTCCAAACCGGGGGATCCCCTGCCCCCACCTGGGGATTGGCAACCCTATTCTGAAGCAACAGAACAAAGCTGAGCACCTTTAAAACCGACCAAGTTTGAATCAGAATGTAAGCTTTTGCATGCATGCATGCTTCCGTCAGACAAAGGGGTACAGTGAGCAGACTTCCGTATAGCCGGTGGGCAGGGGGGAAGCAAGCAGAATGGGACAGAGTTCTAATCCAACAGCAAAACAGTGAAATTAACAAATTGAAAAGACATTTGGACTGGATAGCATCTGCATGTCAGAACTGAAGGTGTCACAGGGCAATAAAAGCAGTCTGTTCGCTGCTCTCCGGTTACTTCTGGTCACCGCACCTCAGAAAGGATATTATAGCAGGAAAGGGCAACTAGAATGATTAGGGGTTCGGAACACTTTCCCTATGAATAAAAGGTTAAAACGCTTGGGGCTCTTTAGCTTGGAGAAACGTCGACTGCGGGGTGACATGATAGAGGTTTATAAGATTATGCATGGGATGGAGAAGGTAGAGAAAGAAGTCCTTTTCTCCCTTTCTCACAATACAAGAACTCGTGGGCATTCGATGAAATTGCTGAGCAGTCGGGTTAGAACGGACAAAAGAAGGTACTTCTTCACCCAAAGGGTGATTAACATGTGGAATTCACTGCCACAGGAGGTGGTAGCAGCTACAAGCATAGCCAGCTTTAAGAGGGAATTGGATAAAAATATGGAGCAGAGGTCCATCAGTGGCGATTAGCCTCTGTGTGTGTGTGTGTGTGTATATATATATATATATAAAATTTTGGCCACTGTGTGACACAGAATGTTGGACTGGATGGGCCATTGGCCTGATCCAACATGGCTTCTCTTATGTTCTTCAAGTCTGGGTTAAACGGGGAACTATTTTCTCAGAAGTGTTCTTGTTAACCTCATTCGCTTTTTAACATAGATCCAGCTGGGCTGCCTTGTTGGTCTGAAGCAGTAGAACAAAGTAGGAGTCAAGTTGCACCTCTGAGACCAAGAAAGTTTTATTCAGAATGGAGGCTTTTGTGTGCTCTTAAGCACACAACAGCAGAGCTACATAATGCTGGTTTAGAATGCAAAATGGTACACATTTAAGATCCAAGGACAGAACAGTAAAATTAACAAATTGAGCAAACCTTTGATCTGGGTCGCATGAGAGCGAGAAAGCAATAAAACACTAATATGTCAAAATGTGAGAATGTCTGTTAATCGCTCTATTGTTATAAGCCTGGGCCCAAAGAGGGCATTTATATCTCAGAAGTTTCCCCATCCAACTAATTTACCTTTTAATATGTAACATACATATAGTTTGCCATTAGGAGAAAAATACATTAAAATATAGTGGAAGGTGGGTTTAGTATATGTAATGAGATAAACAGCCAATATCCCTATTTGAGTCTGTCGATACAGCTAAAAGAGAAATACATTGGAGAGTGGTGTTCTTGTCCACCTAATTTACTTTTTGTACCATTTTCCATTCTAAACCGCTGCCCATCAGCTCTACGTAGCTCGGCTCACTGTACCGGATTGCTCGTCTGATGAAGCGTGCTTAGAGTACATGAAAACTTACGTTCTGAATAAAACTTTGTTGGTCTCAAAGGTGCAGCTTGACTCCTACTTTGTTCCACTTTTTAACATGTAGCATACGTTATAAACATCATTTCAGTTTGCCAATACGAAAAACAAAACAAAACACAAGAATGTAATGGAAGATGGGTCCCATGCAAAGAGACACTTGAAATGATTGAGGTGACGTCTGGTTAAGAAATCTGTGGTTGATTAGTTGGCAAGCTAGTAGTCAATTTAATCCCTTGCTGAAATCTATGAGAGTTGCGGAAGAAGAAGAAGATATTGGATTTATATCCCGCCCTCCACTTCGAAGAATCTCAGAGCGGCTCACAATCTCCTTTACCTTCCTCCCCTCCACAACAGACACCCTGTGAGGTGGGTGGGGCTGGAGAGGGCTCTCACAGCAGCTGCCCTTTCAAGGACAACCTCTGCCAGAGCTATGGCTGACCCAAGGCCATTCCAGCAGCTGCAAGTGGAGGAGTGGAGAATCAAACCCAGTTCTCCCTGATAAGGGAGCTCTGGCTGACCCAAGACCATTCCAGCAGCTGCAAGTGGAGGACTGGAGAATCAAACCCGGTACTCCCAGATAAGAGTCCGCACACTTCACCACTACACCAAACTGGCTCTCCAAACCAGATATGAAGCAGTACGTATAGTTTGCTTTTAGATGAGATGTCTTTGCATGTGTGTGAGAGAGAGAGCGCACAAGGTAACAGGCAGTATACGAGAAGAACATTTCCGTCCTACTGCCTGAAGGAATGCCTCTTCTTTTCCTGTCCTTTCAATCTGCAGATGGGTAAAACGGTTCTGCAACAAATAATGCATTTTGTTTTTAGGAGGTTCTCCGGGGGTTTTAACACGCATGTGTCCGTGTCCATGACTGACTTCTGGTGACCCCTAGTGGTGGCTCGCTATTGCCTGCCTCTGCATCCCTGCCCTGGTATTCCTTGAACGTCTTCCATCCAAGAACTTGCCAGGGTGGGTTCTGCTTAGCTTCTGAGATCTGATGAGATGGGGCTTGCCGCTGGAATATACAGGTCAAGGCTGGTGATTCTGCGGTTTTGTGTTGCGTTGTGTTGCACTCAGCTGAGCGGTCCCAGTGTCTCTTATCAAGAGTCTTGCGGCATGTAGACCAACTACACACACTCTGGATTGGATGCCTGTGTCAAACTGGTTTGCTACGCATGACACTATTCTGGTCACCACATCTCAGATATTATAGCATTGGGGTTCTTTAGCTTGGAGAAACATCGGCTGAGGGGGTGACATGAAAAAGGTTTACAAGATTATGCGTGGGACAGAGAAAGTGGAGAAAGAAGTCCTTTTCTCCTTTTCTCACAACCTGAGAACTCGTGGACATTTAATGAAATTCCTGAGCAGTCGGGTTAGAACGGATGAAAAGAAGTCCTTCACCCAAAGGGTGATCAACACGTGGAATTCACTGCCACGGGAGGTGGTGGCAGCTACAAGCATAGATGACTTCAAGAGGGGAATGGATAAGCATATGGAACAGAGGTCCATCAGTGGCTATTAGTCAGACCGTATTGTTGGAATTCTCTGTCTGGGGCAAGTGACGCTCTGTATTCTTGGTGCTTGGGAGGGGCAACAGTGTGAGGACTTCTAGTGTCCTGGCCTCACTGATGGACTCCTGATGGCACTTGGGTTTTTTGGCCACTGTGTGACACAGAGTGTTGGACTGGATGGTCCATTGGCCTGATCCAACAGGGCTTCTCTTATCTTCTTATGTGACACAGAGTGTTGGACTGGAGGGGCCACTGGCCTGATCCAACAGGGCTCCTCTTATGTTCTTATGTGACACAGAGTGTTGGACTGGATGGACCATTGGCCTGATCTAACATGGCTTCTCTTATGTTCATCTGTCTGGGGCAAGTGATGCTCTGTATTCTTGGTGCTTGGGAGGGGCAACAGTGGGAGGGCTTCTAGTGTCCTGGCCCCACTGATGGACCTCCTAATGGTGCCTGGTTGTTGTTTTTTTGGCCACTGTGTGACACAGAGTGTTGGACTGGATGGACCATTGGCCTGATCTAACATGGCTTCTCTTATGTTCTTATGCAGTGTTGCGTTGTGTTCCACTGAGCTGAGCGGTCCCAGTGTTCCAAAATCCTATGAAATGATGACAGTCTGGACTTTTTACTCTTGGCTACTCCTAAAACCTTGTACAGTCATTTGTAACTAGATTCATGTCTCCTGGGATTAAGGTCTGATTAAGAAAGGATATCATTTCACAGGATTTTGGGGACAGTGCAAAACGATGGACTGTTTTGGAGTAACACAAATGAATTGATTTGCAATGACACCTAGTGACAAATTGATGAGACTAAATATGCTATACAGAGGACTGAAATAAGCACTGAGACACTTTGGATTTTTATTAAATTTATTAAATACAGACATCATTTCTAAGGATTTCTTGTTGTGTCATTCCACAGTTTGTATTGAAACCTCCAGGTGAGGCCTGGGAATCTGAAACGACAATTGGATCAACAAACTACAAAGATCAGAGACTGAGAGCCAGTTTGGTGTAGTGGTTAAGTGCGCAGACTCTTATCTGGGAGAACCAGGTTTGATTCTCCACTCCTCCACTTGCAGCTGCTGGAATGGCCTTGTGTCGGCTATAGCTCTCGTGGGAGTTGTCCTTGAAAGACAAGCTTCTGGGAGAGCTCTCTCAGCCCCACCCACCTTACAGGGTGTCTGTTGTGGAGGAGGAAGGGAAAGGAGATTGTAGTTCGCTCTGAGCCTCTGTCCTTGAAAGGGCAGCTTCTGGGAGAGCTCTCTTAGCCCCACCCACTTCACAGGGTGTCTGTTGTGGGGGAGGAAGGGAAAGGAGATTGTAGGCCGCTCTGAGACTTTGTCCTTGAAAGGGCAGCTTCTGGGAGAGCTCTCTCAGCCCCACCTACCTCACAGGGTGTCTGTTGTGGAGGGGGCAGGGGAAAGAAGATAAAGGAGACTGTGACTGCTCTGAGACTCTGAGATTCAGAGTACAGGGTGGGATATAAATCCAATATCATCATCATTATCATCATCAGTTTTACCTGGAGAGAATTGTTGTTTTGAAGGGTGGACTCTATGCTGTTATATCCCAGTAAGGTTTCTCCCCAGACTCCTTCCCCCAGTCTCCAGGGATTTCCCAACCTGGAAATGGCAACCCTAGCTGAGAGCCCCTCTCCAAGCCTTTATGTAGCTGGAGCAGACTCTCTTGAGATTTGGGCCTTTAAACAATTGCCTGGCTTATTTCAACAGCCGGGCTGTGTTTACCTCCTTCCTTCACACACTTCTTTTGCCTTTTGGTGAGCAACTCCCAAGTGGGTTGCATTGGAGACCTTCAGCCGCTGTTTACATGCTGGGGAAACATCTGCATTTTGCATCTGGGCCAGTGGGTGGCAGCATCTGGCTGCGGTTCCATCCGGGCGACCACTTCCAGGATGCCGTCGGCTGAGCTGCCTGGTTTTCCTTCAGCTCTGCTCCCTTACCTTCCAAATCGCTCCAAGTAGGACGGAGAGTACTGCAAATTCTCCTCCTCCTAGACGTTAGAACTCCAAATAATCTGATCTTGACTCTGAAGAAGAATAATTCTGCTGCTGTTGTTGTACAGTCGCACAGTCGAGTCCGACTCTTTGCGACCCCCTGGACCAAGTCACGCCAGGCCCTCCCGTCTTCCACCATCCTCCGAAGTCTGCTCAAATTCGTGTTTGTTACATCAGTAACGCTGTCCAGCCATCCTGTGAATTTAGGGGGAGGTGTTTGTGAGTTTCCTGCATTGTGCAGGGGGTTGGACTAGATGACCCTAGAGGTCCCTTCCAACTCTATGATTCTATGATTCTATCTCCTCTTCTGCCGTCCCCTTCTTCTTTGGCCTTCTGTCTTTCCCAGCATCAGGGTCTTCTCCAGTGAGTGCTCCCTACTCATTGGGTGGCCAATAGATTTGAGCTTTATTACCTCCTGGACCAAGTCACGCCAGGCCCTCCTGTCTTCCACCGTCCTCCAAAGTCTGCTCAAATTTGTGTTCGTTACATCAGTAACGCTGTCCAGCCATCTCCTCTTTTGCCGTCCCCTTCTTCTTTGGCCTTCTGCCTTTCCCAGCATCAGGTGCTTCTCCAGGGCGGGCTCCCTTCTCATTGGGTGGCCAAAGGATGAGCTTTGCAACCCCACGGACCAAGTCAAGCCAGGCCCTCCAGTCTTCCACCCTCCTCCAGAGTCTGTCCAGCCATCTCACCTTCTGCCGTCCCCTTCTTCTTTTGCCTTCTGTCTTTCCCAGCATCAGGGGCTTCTCCAGTCTTCTCATCTGTTGTGGGGAGGGGAAGGGAAAGGAGATTGTAACCTGTCCTGAGACTCCTTCGGGTAGTGAAGGAAAAGGAAAGGTCCCCCGTGCAAGCACCAATCGTTTCCGGCAGACAACCTTATTAGAATGAATGAGAATCATGTGTTCCCCTGTTCGCAACACATACAGGCTGCAATGGTAGCACTTAAAAAAAGGTAAAGGCAGTCCCCTGAGCAAGCACCAGTTGTTTTTGACTCTGGGGTGACGTTGCTTTCACAACATTTTCACGGAAGACTTTTTACGGGGTGGTTTGCCATTGCCTTCCCCAGTCCTCTACGCTTCTCCCCCCCCAGCAAGCTGGGGACTCCTTGGACCGACCTCGGAAGGATGGAAGGCTGAGTCAACCTTGGGCCAGCTACCTGAACCAGCTTTCGCTGGGATCGAACTCAGGTCGTGAGCAGAGAGTTCAGATCACAGTACTGCAGTACCGCTGCTTTTCCACTCTGCACCACGGGTATAAATCCAATCTCTCCTCCTCCTCTGCCGTGTCAGACTATTTTGCCAGTTTATCCACAGTTAGGAGTAATCCACACTGATCCGAGTGGATTCGTCAGTCTTTTGACTGGGTCTTGTTCTCATCAGCGCTGTACAATATAGTGTTGCGCACCTTGTCTTGGAGCCCTCTGGCCTCTCTTTGCAATAACCTCCCCTCGCAGTATATGCCTGCTTGCCAACTGAATTTGACCCCATGCATTGAATGACAGGCTCGGGCTCAACAAAACTGCCAGAAACTGTCTTTAAGGAGCCACAAGACTTTGTTGTTGGAGAACAGGGGTGTCAAACATGATGATGATGATGATGATGATATTGGATTTATATCCCGCCCTCCACTCCGAAGAGTCTCAGAGCGGCTCACAATCTCCTTTACCTTCCTCCCCCACAACAGACACCCTGTGAGGTAGGTGGGGCTGGAGAGGGCTCTCACAGCAGCTGCCCTTTCAAGGACAACCTCTGCCAGAGCTATGGCTGACCCAAGGCCATTCCAGCAGGTGCAAGTGGAGGAGTGGGGAATCAAACCCGGTTCTCCCAGATAAGAGTCCTCACACTTAACCTCACACTTAACCACTACACCAAACTGGCACGGGGACTGAATCAGGCCCTGGGAGGGCTCCTATCAGGTCCCTGAGCAACTGGCTTCCTTCTCCCTCCCTCTTGCTTCCTTCTGTGTCATAGCGTGCTTTGCAAGGCTTGCTCAATCACACAGGAGCTACAGAGCAAAGCCTTTATTTTCTGCATTGGCTGAGGCTCCTCCCTTGGGGAGGAAGGAGAGGAGGGATAGCTTGCTTCGCCAGACTCTCTCAATCGTACAGCAGAGCTACTGAGCTGCGCCTCTCTTCCTTCTCTTGGCTGAGGCTCCTCTCCCTCCTGGTCCCCTGAGGAAGAATGGGAAGAGCCAGAGCTTCCTTTGCTCAGTTCCCTGGATCCCACTGGAGAGATACAAAGAAAGCACCTTTAAGACCAACGAGTGCTAATATTTTAAACATGCTTTAAGTTTTTTTAAAAAATCTTTGTGTTTGTCCGTGTCCTTTACAAAGTTTATATTCCTGCTATCTAATCTTAAATAGGTACACGTATGGCCCAGCCCGACATGGCCCAGCCCGACAAGGTCTCATTTATATCAGATCCGGCCCTCATAAGAAATTAATTCGACACGCAGAATTTTAGATAATGAATTACAAAAACTAATGAGTACTGCGAACAAATCTTGCTCCCCTCTGAATTTTGGAATTTCCCCAACTATTGGTCATCTGCCTTCTTATTTATCAACTCTCCATGTTCCAAAATTGCGTAGAGCATTTGCCCTTGCTAGATGCAATACAGCCCCATCAGCAGTTACCTATGGTAGATGTATATATATATAAAAAATCCCACTTTCATTAAGACTATGTATATGTAATTTAAAACAAGTTGACTCATTGTCCCATATTCGTCTTTATTGTCCCCTACAGGATTCTCTACGCCTTCGGTTTCTAGATCCAATTCTGTTCAACGTGACAGGCTGCTCAGACGTTCGAAAGGTTTCCCGTCTTCGGAATGATTTGTCATCTGAAATCACTGAAAAGGTTGCTTTATTCTTGAGTCTGGTAATCAAGGATCAATTGCCCAATGTATAGCTGCGGATGACTGTTTTGTTATTTCTGTAGCTGTTTGTTTGTAATCTGATTTGTTTGTTTGTAATTTGGGGAGGGACGGTGGCTCAGTGGTAGAGCATCTGCTGGGGAAGCGGAAGGTCCCAGGTTCAATCCCTGGCATCTCCCAAAAAAGGTCCAGGCAAATAGGTGTGAAAAACCTCCGCTTGAGACCCTGGAGAGCCGCTGCCAGTCTGAGAAGACAATTCTGACTCTGATGGACCAAGGGTCTGATTCAGTAGAAGGCAGCTTCATATGTTCATATATATGATGTATGCCAATAAAGGCTTTTGATTGATTGCTTGATTGAGTTCGACACCCTGTAAAAATACTGAAACCTCGCGTAAAGCGGTGGAGTGGGGGAAGCTCCCGTCTCTTGGGGGGGGGTGCATGCCTGTATGCTGGCAAAAGATAGCAAATTCCTCCTTTTGCTCCTTTCCTGGAACAAGAAGCAAAAGTGGCAACCGCTTAAATGAGATGGGGGTGCTGAATGATTCAGAGCCTACATGCGCTATTGACAGTTCTGAATTCAGGAAGACGGAGAGGCAGACGACATCTGCAAAGCCCTTTCAAGTGCAGCTTTGCATTTCCTGTTTGGAGAGGGGAGGGGGGAAGGACTAAAGGCCTCTAAGGCCCCATCCAATTCCAGGCCTCTCTCCTGTCTCCGCACTCTCTCGCTCCAAGGAAGCCAAACCCTTTTTCCTGCTGCCTGCTGGAATGTCTCACCGCCGGGATGGGGGATTTACAATCTTCATCAAGACAAATCACAACTTCCTCTCCCAGCCTTTACAAGTCCCTTGAATCCGCCCCCGCCTCTCCCCCCCCCCCCCGCATGTATGGTGGAACAGGGAAACAAATCCAGGGCCACTCCCCACCACCCATCCTGCAAAGAGCCAGTTTGGTGTAGTGGTTAAGTGTGCGGACTCATATTTGATTCCCCACTCCTCCACTTGAACCCGCTGGAATGGTCTTGGCTCAACCATAGCTCTGGCGGAGGTTGTCCTTCAAAGGGCAGCTTCTGGGAGAGCTCTCTCAGCTCCACCCGCCTCACAGGGTGTTTTGTGGGGGAGGAAGGGAAAGGAGATGGTAGGCCGGTCTGAGACTCTGTCCTTGAAAGGGCAGCTTCTGGGAGAGCTCTCTCAGCCCCACCCACCTCACAAGGTGTCTGTTGTGGGGGAGGAAGGGAAAGGAGATTGTAAGCTGCTCTGAGACTCTGTCCTTGAAAGGGCAGTTTCTGGAAGAGCTCTCTCAGCCCCACCCACCTCACAGGGTGTCTGTTGTGGGAGAGGAAGGGAAAGGAGATTGTTGGCGGCTCTTAGACTCTGTCCTTGAAGGGGCAGCTTTTGGGAGAGCTCTCTCAGCCCAACCCACCTCACAGGGTGTCTTGTGGGGGAGGAAGGGAAAGGAGATTGTAGGCCGCTCTGAGACTCTGTGCTTGAAAAGGCAGCTTCTGGGAGAGCTCTCTCAGCCCCACCCACCTCACAGGGTGTCTGTTGTGGGGGAGGAAGGGAAAGGAGATTGTAAGCTGCTCTGAGACTCTGTCCTTGAAAGGGCAGTTTCTGGAAGAGCTCTCTCAGCCCCACCCACCTCACAGGGTGTCTGTTGTGGGAGAGGAAGGGAAAGGAGATTGTTGGCGGCTCTTAGACTCTGTCCTTGAAGGGGCAGCTTTTGGGAGAGCTCTCTCAGCCCAACCCACCTCACAGGGTGTCTGTTGTGGGGGAGGAAGGGAAAGGATATTGTAGGCCGCTCTGAGACTCTGTCCTTGAAAGGGCAGCTTCTGGGAGAGCTCTCTCAGCCCCACCTACCTCACAGGGTGTCTGTTGTGGGGGAGGAAGGGAAAGGAGATTGTAGGCCGCTGTGAGACTCTGAAATTCGGAGTGGAGGGCAGGATATAAATCCAATATCTTCATCTTCTTCTAAGGTGACGGGCCCTGCTGCAGCTGGGCTGTGTTTCTCCTGTGGGGGACCAATGTAATCCGTCAGTCTCTGTTACATTCTTTTGCTTTCCTGCTTGTTGCTAATGGTGGGGGGAACAGCACACAGGATGGCCAGCCTCCGGGTGGCACCTGGAGATCTCCTGCTGTTGTCTCCAGATGATCAAGAGCAGCCCCATGGCACAGAGTGTTAAAGCTGCAGCCCTGCAATCCTAAGTTCTGCTCACGACCCGAGTCTGATCCCGGCGGAAGCCGGGTTCAGATAGCTGGCTCGAGGTTGACTCAGCCTTCCATCCTTCCGAGGTCGGTCAAAGGAGTCTCCAGCTTGCTGGGGGGAAAGCATAGAGGACCGGGGAAGGCAATGGCAAACCACCCCGTAAAAAGTCTGCTGTGAAAACGTTGTGAAAGCAACTTCACCCCAGAGTCAGAAACGACTGGTGCTTGCACAGGGGACTACCTTTATTTTTTAATAGAAATAAGTATTTCCTTTTGTCCTTCCTGAATCTACTGCCCACAAAGTTCATTGGATGCCCTTGAGTTCTGGTATTTTGGGAGAGGGAGAAAAAGGTTCTCTTTGTCAACTCTTTCGCCCCAGGCGTATTTTTATAAACCTCCTTCATCTCCCCCTTTACCTTAGTCATTTCTTTTCTAAACTGAAAAGTCCCAGACTCTTCTGCAGCCTTTCCTCCTAAGGAAGATGCCCCAACCACCTAATAATCTGCGTTGCCTTCTTCTGTCATTCCACAAAGTTGTGCGTTACATTGTCATGACCTCACACACTGGGCTGAACACCCACTTTGAAAAAGGATGGATGTGGTGTCTGTCATCTCTTCCTTTGTGGTTCCAGCATCCCAATTCTCCATAGTTCCTATTTGGTGCAGTGGTGAAATGTCATGATGTGTCGTCACCATAGAGTCAGAAACGACTGGTGCTTGCACAACCTTTACCTTAAGCCTTGTTTATTTCTACATAAACTTCCTTCTAGGTAGCCAGTTTGGTGTGGTGGTTAAGTGCGCGGACTCTTATCTGGGAGAACCCCGTTTGAATCCCCACTCCTCCACTTGCACCTGCCGGAATGGCCTTGGGTCAGCCATAGCCATCGCAAGAGTTGTCCTTGAAAGGGGAGCTGCTGTGAGAGCCCTCTCAGCCCTACCCATCTCACAGGGTGTCTGTTGTGGGGGGAGAAGACATGGGAGACTGTAAGCCGCTCTGAGACTCTGATTCAGGGAGAACGGCGGGGTATAAATCTGCAGTTCTTCTTCTTCTTCGAGGTAAAACAGGGTTGCTTGGTGTGGTGCTCCCAGAGGTGGTTCCCCTCCTGAATATATTTAGGCAGCTTGGGGAACTGATGGGGCTTGGAGTAGGGGTGTCAAACATTATTTATTTATTTATTTATTACTTTAAATTTCTATCCCGCCCTCTCTGCGAGCGGACTCGGGGCGGGTAACAATCAGTTCTATAAAACAGTTTAAAATCAACAAAATACAATTTAAAACATTACATGTGGCCCGGGGGCTGAATCAGGCCCCCAAGAAAGTGGCTGTCGCCTGCTTCCTTCTCCCTCTCCCTTGCTTCCTTCTGTATCACAGCTTGCTTTGCCAGGCTCTCTCAATCACACAGCAGAGTTACTGAGCTACTGAAGTCAGTCAAATGAGTACCCAGCTTGCTGGGGTGGAAGTGGAGATGACTGGGGAAGGCAATGGCAAACCACCCGTAAAAAGTCTGCCACGAAAACGATGTGAAAGCAACATCACCCCAGAGTTGGAAACAACTGGTGCTTGCACAGGGGACTACCTTTATCTTTAGATGATCAAGATTCACTCCCCTGGAGGAAATGGCTGATATTGGAAGAAAATGGCTCCCTTACTTTCCACCCTCCCTAAACCCCACCCCCACCCCCAATCTTCAGGTATTTCTTAAACCAGAGCTGGCTCCCCCCTCCTAAACCCTGGCAGGTGTTTTGTTGGAACCTTTTATCATCTGCTACCAAAATGTTAGGAAATACATGTTAAAGTCAGAGGTTTGGAGTGGCAGTAATTGGAGTCGAGGCTTAAGTTTAGCAAAAGAAATGAAGTTTACTAGAAAACATTAGGATAGGGTACTTGGGATAAAACAGAAAAACAATCTAGCTTACCAGCTAGTCTATCTATGTCTTATCTACATGGCTACGTTCTTTGTCTCAACTGTTCTTTTCCCCAAAAAGCATTTCGTCAGGAAGAAGAGCAATAAAACTTGCATACAAGATCAAAGCATTTCATACCTAACACCAATGTTCTTATGTGACACAATGTTCTTATCTGACCAATGTTGTGTTCACATCTTTCGCGGGCAAAGTAAGAACCATGCCACAATTGAGTTTAGGTCACAATACATCACTTCCTCTATCAGGTAAACAAACAGTTAACTATATAATGGCTGGAATGTACATAGCTTGTATTCCAAACATGTTTGCATTTACCAGGTTCAGCCATATCTTGCAAATGAAAAACTCAATTATTGAAGTCGGCTCTTCTACACAGGCAACAGAGTTGCACTGCACTAAATGATTCACACAGTTACTTGGATGCAATTATTATGGGATGCAGTCTATAATGCTGTGTTTAGCTTGCTGGAACAAGGATCCTACTATGTTATTTTCCAATCACTTAATGTGACTGCGGTTGTGTTTTTAGATTCCTGAACTTAGGGTTTCCAACTCCAGGTTAGAAGAAGAAGAAGAAGATATTGGATTTATATCCCGCCCTCCACTCCGAAGAGTCTCAGAGCGGCTCACAATCTCCTTTCCCTTCCTCCCCCACAACAGACACCCTGTGAGGTAGATGAAGATATTGGATTTATATCCCGCCCTCCACTCCGAAGAGTCTCAGAGCGGCTCACAATCTCCTTTCCCTTCCTCCCCCACAACAGACACCCTGTGAGGTAGATGAAGATATTGGATTTGTATCCTGCCCTCCACTCCAAAGAGTCTCAGAGCAGCTCACAATCTCCTTTCCCTTCCTCCCCCACAACAGACGCCCTGTGAGGTAGATGAAGATATTGGATTTATATTCCGCCTTCCACTCCGAAGAGTCTCAGAGCGGCTCACAATCTCCTTTACCTTCTTCCCCCTCAACAGACACTTTGTGAGGTAGATGAAGATATTGGATTTATATCCCGCCCTCCACTCCAAAGAGTCTCAGAGCGGCTCACAATCTCCTTTACCTTCCTCCCCCACAACAGACACCCTGTGAGGTGGGTGGGGCTAGAGAGGACTCTCACAGCAGCTGCCCTTTCAAGGACAACCTCTGCCAGAGCTATGGCTGACCCAAGGCCATGCTAGCAGGTGCAAGTGGAGGAGTGGGGAATCAAAACCCGTTCTCCCAGATAAGAGAGCTATGGCTGACCGAAGGCCATTCCAGCAGGTGCAAGTGGAGGAGTGGGGAATCAAACCCCGTTCTCCCAGATAAGAATCCGCACACTTAACCATTACACCAAACTGGCTCTGATTAGGAAATTCCTGGAGATTTTTTTTGGGGGGGCGGATTTGAGGAAGACAGAGACAGGGCCAGAGTGCTCACCTTCCAAAGCAGCCATTTTCTCCAGGGGAACTCAGCAGCAGTCTGAAGATGTAATTCTAAGGCATCTCTCCAGGCCCCACCTGGAGGCTGGCAACCCTATTTCTAATTAATTTTATGACCCTAATCCTGTTGTACTTCATATTGAATGCTGTGGATTGCATTGACTATGTAATCCACCTTCAATCCAAGTGAGAAAGGAAGGCAATAAGTAATGTAAATAATTAAAAATAACAAACCAACACATCAGTTTACATAAGAGAGAACTTAAGAGCTTAAGAGAAGCCATGTTAGATCAGACCAATGGCCCCTCCAGTCCAACACTCTGTGTCACATAAGAACATAAGAGAAGCCCTGTTGGATCAGGCCAATGGCCCCTCCAGTCCAACACTCTGTGTCACATAAGAACATAAGAGAAGCCCTGTTGGATCAGGCCAATGGCCCTTCCAGTCCAACACTCTGTGTCACAAAAGAACATAAGAGAAGCCCTGTTGGATCAGGCCAATGGCCCTTCCAGTCCAACACTCTGTGTCACATAAGAACATAAGAGAAGCCATGTTCGATCAGGCCAATGGCCCATCCAGTCCAACACTCTGTGTCACATAAGAACATAAGAGAAGCCATGTTGGATCAGGCCAATGGCCCCTCCAGTCCAACACTCAGTGTCACATAAGAACATAAGAGAAGCCATGTTGGATCAGGCCAGTGGCCCCTCCAGTCCAACACTCTGTGTCACATAAGAACATAAGAGAAGCCATGTTCGATCAGGCCAATGGCCCATCCAGTCCAACACTTTGTGTCACATAAGAACATAAGAGAAGCCATGTTGGATCAGGCCAGTGGCCCCTCCAGTCCAACACTCAGTGTCACATAAGAACATAAGAGAAGCCATGTTGGATCAGGCCAATGGCCCCTCCAGTCCAACACTCAGTGTCACATAAGAACATAAGAGAAGCCCTGTTGGATCAGGCCAATGGCCCCTCCAGTCCAACACTCTGTGTCACATAAGAACATAAGAGAAGCCCTTTTGGATCAGGCCAATGGCCCATCCAGTCCAACATTTTGTGTCACATAAGAACATAAGAGAAGCCATATTGGATCAGGCCAATGGCCCCTCCAGTCCAACACTCTGTGTCACATAAGAACATAAGAGAAGCCATGTTGGATCAGGCCAATGGCTCATCCAGTTCAACACTCTGTGTCACATAAGAACATAAGAGAATCCATGTTGGATCAGGCCAATGGCCCATCCAGTCCAACATTCTGTGTCACATAAGAACATAAGAGAAGCCATGTTGGATCAGGCCAATGGCCCCTCCAGTCCAACACTCTGTGTCACATAAGAACATAAGAGAAGCCATGTTGGATTAGGCCAATGGCTCATCCAGTTCAACACTCTGTGTCACATAAGAACATAAGAGAAGCCATGTTGGATCAGGCCAATGGCCCCTCCAGTCCAACACTCTGTGTCACATAAGAACATAAGAGAAGCCATGTTGGATCAGGCCAATGGCTCATCCATTTCAACACTCTGTGTCACATAAGAACATAAGAGAATCCATGCTGGATCAGGCCAATGGCCCATCCAGTCCAACATTCTGTGTCACATAAGAACATAAGAGAAGTCCTTTTGGATCAGGCCAGTGGCCCATCCAGTCCAACACTCTGTGTCACAAAAGAACATAAGAGAAGCCATTTTGGATCAGGCCAATGGCCCATACAGTCCAACACTCAGTGTCACATAAGAGAAGCCATGTTGGATCAGGCCAGTGGCCCATCCAGTCCAACACTCTGTGTCACATAAGAACATAAGAGAATCCATGTTGGATCAGGCCAATGGCCCTCCAGTCCAACACTCTGTGTCACATAAGAACATAAGAGAAGCCATGTTGGATCAGGCCAATGGCTCATCCAGTTCAACACTCTGTGTCACATAAGAACAGAAGAGAATCCATGCTGGATCAGGCCAATGGCCCATCCAGTCCGACACTCTGTGTCACACAGGTTGGCCAAAAATCCAGGTGCCATCAGGAGGTCCATCAGTGGGGCCAGGACACTAGAAGCCTTCTCACTATTGCCCCTCCCGAGCACCAAGAATACAGAGCATCACTTGCCTCAGACAGAGAGTTCCATCTATACCCTGTGGCTAAAAACCACTGATGGACCTGTGCTCCCTATTTTTATCCAATCCCCTCTTGAAGCTGGCTATGCTTGCAGCCACCCCCACCTCCTGTTGCAGTGAATTCCACATATTAATCACTCTTTGGGTAAAGAAGGACTTCCTTTTATCCATTCTAACCCGACTGCTCAGCAATTTCATTGAGTGTCCACGAATTCTCGTATTGTTAGAAAGGGAGAAAAGTACTTATTTCTCTACCTTCTCTATCCCAGGCATAACCTTGTAAACCTCTATCATGTCACCCCTCAAAAGCACAAATGAGAAAGGGACTGAGGCTCAGGAAAGTCACATCCTCTGCACTCAGTCCCAAATTCCAGAAGGCATGGTGTGCTTTGAGACCCTGAATATCTGCTCAAATTTGATATTCCCCTCCTCTGACTTTCTTGTTAGATCTGGCAGATCTCCAGTTTGAATCCGGCCTCTGCCTGCAACGGGTAAACTGGGCTGGTGGCCTTCCTGAGCCCCCGTTTTGGGATTGCCAATTCCGGGAGATAGGGCTGACAAATCCAATTCAAGAAATATCTGGGACTTTGGGGGTGGAGCCAGGAGACATTTCTATACCTTCTCTATCCCATGCATGATCTTGTAAACCTCTATCATGTCACCCCTCAAAAGCACAAATGAGAAAGGTTAAAACGCTTGGGGCTCTTTAGCTTGGAGAAACATCGACTGCGGGGTGACATGATAGAATTTTACAAGATTCTGCATGGGGTGGAGAAAGTAGAGAAAGAAGTACTTTTCTCCCTTTATCACAATACAGAACTCATGGGCATTCCATGCAATTGCTGAGCAGTCGGGTTAAAACGGATAAAAGGAAGACCTTCTTTTACTGCAAAGGAATTTCAAGAACAGAACGGAGAGAGAAATTGCTGAATTACAAATTGTTATGAAACTTGGAAGAAATACCTCCCCAGGACTGAACAGGGATATTGGTTTTTTATCTCATTACATATGCTTAACCCACTCTCACTGAGTATAGCTATGTTTTAGATTGACTTTGGGCGTTTTCGCACTGACCTTAAGCAGCATCGACGCCCCTCTTCACCGCGCAGGATCTGTGCGGATTTCGCACTAATTGCCGCGGAGCACCCGGAAGAGCCGGAAAGCCCCACGGCTTTTGCGGCGCAAACGGAAACTGGTTTTTGGAAGTTTCCGTTTGCGCTGTAAAAGCCGCGGGGCTTTCCGGCTCTTCTGGGTGCTCCGCAGCAATTAGTGCGAAATCCACGCAGATCCTGCGCGGTGAAGAGGGGCGTCGATGCTGCTTAAGGTCAGTGCAAAAACGCCCATACTCAAATAAGGGATATTGACCATTTATCTCATTACATATACTTAACCCATTTTCATTTTATGTATTCTTGTATGTTTTCTAATGGCAGACTAGAATGATGTTTGTAATGTATAGATTGATGTTGATAAGTAAATTAGGTGGACTACAACTAGGAAACACAAGTTCCTTTTATGTGATTCACCTCGATTTACAGAAACACCAATTGGCAGAAGGCTTTATCACCTTTTATGGCTATCCAGACCAAATGGCCAAGCCACACTGGTTTGCCATGTGACCAGTCTGCATACTTAATCAACAAACTGCTTGCATTTCAGCCCACAATACCTGATCCCCTCGTCTGATGAAGTGTGCTTAGAGAGCACACGAAAGCTTACGTTCTCAATAAAACTTGGTTGGTCTTCAAGGTGCCATTTGACTCCTGATTTGCTCAACTCCTTCAGACCAACACGGCCGCCCTCTCAGATCTATCTACCTGGACTCAAGGTTTGTTCACCCACATGCTGGGTACCAGCCAGCTAGCCACAGAGCTGTGTTCTTCCCATCCGTAAAGGTTACTTCCTCCTAGAGACGGCCCTTTGCGGCCCTGGCTGCTGCCAAAGAGTCTGTCGCGCATGTAAGATTTATGCGATTAGGAATTGGAGACGGCTCCGGCTTATTAAGTTACTTAGTTCAACCTTCGGTCAAAGCTGGTGTCTTCCCACAGCCTTGCTTTTTATTTCCAATTGTGTTCCAGGCAGAGACAGAAATCTGTTGTCCGTAGGTTATGTGACATCCCGGGGGGTCGTCATCAGAGAGGTTTGGGGGCTGGACCACAAGAAATTGCAGGCGCTCTCTCCAGCCTGAAGGTCGCACGTTTATGCTCAAGAGGCACAACTATATTTATAGCGGTTGTCTACCTCACAATTTCCTGGCTGCCTTTTGTGCGTCTGGAGAGACACCCATACAAGGGCAGCAGCTGCAGTCAATGAAAATCAGAGCAGAAACCCTGCTAGGATTACGAACTGCCCCATCGCCCTGCTTCCCAAGGGAGCTGTTTAGGAGATAGAAGAAGATATTGGATTTATATCCCATCCTATACTCTGAATCTCAGAGCCGTCACAATCTCCTTTCCCTTCCTCCCCAACAACAAACACCCTGTGAGGTGGGTGGGGCCGAGAGCTCTTTCCCAGAAGCGGCCCTTTCAAAGACAGAGGTTCAGAGCAGCCCACAATCTCCTTTCCCTTCCTCCCCCACAACAGACACCCTGTGAGGCGGGTGGGGCTGAGAGAGCTCTCCTAGAAGCTGCCCTTTCAAAGGCAGAGGCGCAGAGCAGCCTACAATCTCCTTTCCCTTCCTCCCCCACAACAGACACCCTGTGAGGCGGATGGGGCTGAGAGACCTCTCCCAGAAGCTGCCCTTTCAAGAAGAGAGGCTCAGAGTGGCTCACAATCTCCTTTCCCTTCCTCCCCCACAACAGGCACCCTGTGAGGCGGGTGGGGCTGAGAGAGCTCTCCCAGAAGCGGCCCTTTCAAGGACAGTCTCAGAGTGGCCTACAACGTCCTTTCCCTTCCTCCCCCACAACAGACACCCTGTGAGGCGGGTGGGGCTGAAAGAGCTCTCCTGGAAGCGACCCTTTGAAGGACAACTCTATGAGAGCTCCGGCTGACCCAAGGCCATTCCAGCAGCTGCCAGTGGAGGAGTGGGGAATCCAACCTGGTTCTCCCAGATAAGAGCCCGCGCACTTCACCACTACACCAAACTGGGGACGTGCTTTCTTCCTTTTTTCCACCTTGCATTTCAGGCTACCTCAGATGTTCCTCATTGAGGGAAATGAAGCTTGCAATGCAGTCCTAAGCAAAGCAGCACCTTTCAAGCCTCTGAATCTGAGGCACTGTTAGCGAAATTATTCCAGCGCTAGAACCCCCGTGCCCTGAATAGGATGGGTCAGGCTAGCTGGATCTCGTCAGATCTCGGAAGCTGAGTCAGCCCTGGTCAGTACTTGGATAGAAGATGCCCCAAGGAAGTTCAGGGTTGCTATGCAGAGTCAGGCAAGGGCCACCCATTTCTGAATGTCTCTCTCCCTGAAGCCCCCATAAGTGGTCACCTTAGGTCGGCTGTGATTGGATGGCACTTTACACCCATGTAGAGAGCCAAGTCTGTACCACAGGTCGATGTGGATTAAAGGTAAAAGGTAAAGGCAAAAACTATTTGTTTTATTGCTCTGTTGTTTGCTTTCCTAATTTTATTATACTGTTTTCAATTTAAAGGGTAGGTTTTTATTGTTGCTCAGTTTATGTTGTGATGTGCCCGGAGCCCGTTATGGGAAAAGGTGGAATATACGAAAGAAAGAAAGAAAGAAAGAAAGAAAGAAAGAAAGAAAGAAAGAAAGAAAGAAAGAAAGAAAGAAAGAAAGAAAGAAAGAAAGAAAGAAAGAAAGAAAGACTTTCCCTATGAAGCTTGGGGCTCTTTAGCTTGGAGAAACGTCGACTGCTGAGTGACATGGTAGAGGTTTACAAGACTATGCATGGGATGGAGAAGGTAGAGAAAGAAGTACTTTTCTCCCTTTCTCACAATACAAGAACTCGTGGGCATTCAATGAAATTGCTGAGCAGTCGGGTTAGAATGGATAAAAGGAAGTACTTCTTCACCCAAACGATGATTAACACGTGGAATTCACTGCCACAGGAGGTGGTGGCGGCTACAAGCATAGCCATCTTCAAGAGGGGGTTAGATAAAAATATGGAGCAGAGGTCCATCAGTGGCTATTAGCCACAGTGTGTATATATACATTTTTGGCCACTGTGTGATACAGAGTGTTGGACTGGATGGGCCATTGGCCTGATCCAACATGGCTTCTCTTATGTTCTTAAAAGTAATCCCTGTGCAAGCACCAGTCCTTTCGAACTTTGGGGTGACATCATATCATGACATTTTCACAGCAGACTTTTTTACAGGGTGGTTTGCCATTGCCTTCCCCAGTCCTCTACACTTTCCCCCCAGCAAGCTGGGGACTCATTTGACCGACCTCAGAAGGATGGAAGGCTGAGTCAACCTGGAGCCAGCTACCTGAAAACCCAGTTTCCACTGGGATCAAACTCAGGTCGTGTGAGCAGAGAGCTCAGACTGCAGTACTGTAGCTTTACCACTCCGTGCCATGGGGCTCTCTCCCTTGGTGTAAAAAAAGTAAAGGTAGTCCCCTGTGTAAGCACCAGTTGTTTCTGACTCTGGGGTGACATTGCATCAGGACGTTTTCATGGCAGACTTTCTACAGGGTGGTTTGCCATTGCCTTCCGCAGTCATCTACACTTTCCCCCCAGCAGGCTGGGGACTCATATTACCGACCTCGGATGGATGGAAGACTGAGTCAGCCTTGAGCCAGCTACCTGAACCTGCCGGGATCAAACTCAGGTTGTGAGCAGAGAGCTCAGACTGCAGTACTGCAGCTTTACCACTCTGTGCCATGGGGTGTAAAAAATGTAAAGGTAGTCCCCTGTGCAAGCATCAGTCATTTCTGACTCTGGGATCATGACTTTTTCACAGCAGACTTTTTACGGGGTGGTTTGCCATTGCCTTCCCCAGTCCTCTACACTTTCTCCCCAGCAAGCTGGGGACTCATTTGACCGACCTCAGAAGAATGGAACGCTGAGTCAATCTGGAACCGGCGACCTGAACCCAGCTTCCGTCGGGATCAAACTCAGGTCATGAGCAGAGCTTGAACTACAGCCCCACAGCCTATACCTGTAGGCACCACTACCATAATAATGAAAGTCTGACAACTGAAGAACCAGTCCAAAATTGTTTCGGCTCCAATAACTCTTCTTCCAGGGACCGTTTCGAACGTTTTGAAAAACTGACATTAATGTAATTTGCAGAAACGTTCTGTGATGACTTGTAAACATGTTTGAGAAAGCAAGGAGAAATATAGCGATTCATTTTTGGCAATACTTGCCTACTGCACTTCATTATTTAAGAAGACGGTCTTTGGAAGAAGGGACATTGGACCCAAAATGATTTTGGATCGGTTCTCTAGTCGTCGGACTTTCATTGTTATATATAATTATTTTGGACACTGATCGCAGAAAGAACAGTAGGAATAGGGGGTGCTGTGGATGGACATTTTATTGTATGATCTCTTGATTAATGCATATTATGTACATCATTGAAAACGCTATGATTTGGATTTGCTAGTAAACATAGATATTTGTTGATAGATCCAAATAGGCAGCCGTGTTGGTTTGAAGAATGTATTTCTCTTTTAGAACAGTGTATCAGAATATTTTGGGGTTTTGCACTGACATACTCAAATAGGGAAATTGGTTGTTTATCTCATTACATATACTAACCCATCCACTATATTTTAATGTACCCTTTTTTTTCCTAACGGCAAACTCGAATGTATTTCTCTTTTAGAACAGTGTATCAGAATATTTTGGGGTTTTGCATTGACATACTCAAACAGGGAAATTGGTTGTTTATCTCTTTACATATACTAACCCATCCGCTATATTTTAATGAGAGAGCCAGTTTGGTGTAGTGGTTAAGTGTGCGGACTCTTATCTGGGAGAACCGGGTTTGATTCCCCCACTCCTCCATTTGCACCTGCTGGAATGGCCTTGGGTCAGCCAGAGCTCTCTTATCTGGGAGAACCGGGTTTGATTCCCCACTCCTCCACTTGCAGCTGCTGGAATGGCCTTGGGTCAGCCATAGCTCTGGCAGAGGTTGTCCTTGGAAGGGCAGCTGCTGTGAGAGCCCTCTCCAGCCCCACCCACCTCACAGGGTGTCTGTTGTGGGGGAGGAAGGTAAAGGAGATTGTGAGCCGCTCTGAGACTCTTCGGAGTGGAGGGCGGGATATAAATCCAATATCTTCTTCAATATCTTCTTCTTCTTAATGTACCCTTTTTTCCCCTAATGGCAAACTCAAATGTATTTCTCTTTCAGAACAGTGTATCAGAATATTTTGGCTTTTTTGTACTGACCTACTCAAATAGGGATATTGGCTGTTTATCTTATCACATATACTAACCCATCTTCCACTATATTTTAATGTATTCTTTTTTTTCCCTAATGGCAAACCACGATGTTGTTATATAACCTCTTGAGACACTAATGCCCTCCATTTAAACCCACAACTGATGAAGCCAGAACAACGCCCAGATTTATGGCACTTCACCCCATGACATCCATCTGCTTTTTTATCACCCTCCACAGTTGTTACAGCCCAGTCGACAACACTCACAAACAAACCCAGACCCCAATCTGTGATTCTTTTAATCTGCTAAAAACCATTCCCATGACTTCACATACCAACTCACTGTCCACTTTCTCTATATTTAAAGACCAATTTTGTCTGATGAAGTCTGCTTAGAGCATACGAAAGCTGGCATTCTGAAGAAAACTTAGTTGGTCTTAAAGGTGCCAACTTGTCTATTGCTTTGTTCTATAGATATTTGTTATCTTTCGTGTTTGCACGGAGAAGAGCTCAGTGTTTTCCCTTGTAGTTGTTCCTCCGTGGTCCTGATGGCTTGTGAGGTCTGGTCATGAAAGGATTCCTTTCTTCCACAGCACGGTCCCTCTGTACCTGGCGTGGCATCTCTTCATTACCTCCGGCAGTCTGGGCTCCCACTGTTCCAAAAGGATCTCTCCCTCTCCTTTTCTCTCTGTGCTCTATTCCCTCTGCGGCATGCCTGCTGGCGGCTTAGCAGGCCACGTAATAAGCCAGTATGTCCTGTAGATTTTTTTTTATTGTGTTGGCTGGCGGAATTGCATTAGTCCCTGTTAAAAACAGCTGGTGGCGGGGTAATAAATTGGAGGTGTCAGGTCCGTTTGCTTCTTCATCTCCTTTCATTACCTGGAGCGGTAATTTATCTCCTCTGTTGCTCCAGCAGCTGGGGGAACGGGAGAGTTGGGGCTTACTGGGCTTTCTGGGAAATTGGGGGCTTGGGCTCGGAGACCTGCAGAAATGAGTGGGACAGAGGAGGAAGAGGAAGAGGTGGGGGGGGAGTAGGGGGACATGCGCTGGCAGGCAAGAGTTGGAAATGAGAACTGGAATCCGCTTGCTCACGACCGCTCAGATTAATATTTGCTTCATTAAAAAGAATTCTCAGTCATTTCAGATGCTGTTTAATTTTCAGACAGAGCCTCGTGGCGCAGAGTGGTAAAGCTGCAGCACTGCAGTCGACGCTCTCCGCTCACGACCTGAGTTCGATCCCGGCGGAAACTGGGTTCAGGTCACCGGCTCAAGGTTGACTCAGCCTTCCATCCTTCCCAGGTCGGTCAAACGAATACCCAGCTTGCTGGGGGGGGGGGGAGTGTAGAGGACTGGGGAAGGCAACGACAAACCATCCCGTAACAAAATCTGCCATGATGCGACATCGCCTCAGAGTCGGAAACGACTGGTGCTTGCACAGGGGACTGCCTTGACCTTTTTTAAACTTAATTTTCAGACATTTCTCCTGTTAAGGAAGAGAAGAGAATTTCAGCTTGGAAATTCAATGAGATTTAACACACACACACACACACCCCACTGAGCCTGCAAAAGCATTGCCTCTTGGAATCGAACCATGAAGTAGCTTTTGTGCATAAGCGGGGGGGTGAGGGGGGTGTTATGAGTCCAGGAGAAAAGCACATGGGGTTTGTAATGATCCCAGATGTCAATTCTCGCTCGTTGCCTTCAGCTAAAAGCCTTTTGGCAGTATGAGTCTTTTAAAAGTGGCAGAAGCAAAAAAAATGAAAAAGGGCCTTGTGAGTCACCAAGGTACAGTGAGTGGAAAAGACATATCACTGGGAATAAATATATGGTATAATCAGAGGGACAGGATAATAGAGGGACAGGTGCAAAATGTGGCAGCTAGGTTTCTAATGGAGCTACCTTTATGGGAGCACATTCAACCTATGCTGGAACTTGTCATTGTTTCACACAGGGCTGAAAGGTGCTTTCTTTGTATCTCTCCCATGTGATCCAGGGAACTGGGCAAAGGAAGCTCTGGCTCTTTCCTTCCTTCCCCAGGACCAGGAGGAGGCGGAGCCTCAGCCAATAGAAGGAGGAGATGCTTGGCTCAGTAGCTCTGCTGTGCAATTGGGAGAGCCTGGCAAAACAAGCTCTCCCTCCCCCCCTTCCTCCTCAAGGGAGGAGTCTCAGCCAATGGAGAAAACAGAGGTTTTACTCTGTAGCTCCTGTGCGATTGAGCAAGCCTGGCAAAGCAAGCTGTGATGCAGAAGGAAGCAAGAGAGAGGAAGAAAGAAGCAGATGACAGCCAGTTGCTCAGGGGCCTGAGAGGAGCCCTCCAAGGGCCTGATTCGGCCCCTGGGCCCATGTTTGACACCCCTGATCTACAAAATCGGTCAGCAAGTTCCCGCCACCCCCAAGAGAAATTATTATTTTAATATACTTTAGTTATGTTTTGCATCTGATTCTAAAAGCAAAATGAAAACAGCAGGAGGTGAGGGTGGGATACATTGTTGAAGCGGGAAGCAATTAAACTAACATATTAGCAGCAACAAAATGTGAGCAAGGATGACTCCGTGTTGCATTTTCCTGCCATTTTTCTCATTATATTTTTCTATTGTGAATGTAATCCAGGCTTTCTATGTATTTCCCTACAAATCACCCAGTGAAAACCTTCCATGAATTATCTGTTAATGTGACTATTCCAGGTGTGATTTTATGCAGGACAAATGTGCACCCACCAACACAGACGGCCAGCGGGTTTTCCCTTCCACCCTGAAGTTTTCCTGACTTAGTCCTTTTCAAATCCTGGCTGCTGGTGAGTCTTTAGTTCAAATATCACCTGAGTCCCTGGAAACTCTTCCTTCAGCTACCTTCTGCTTTAACCAGAAGGTAGGGAAAGCCCAGCAGGAACTCATTTGCATATTAGGCCACACCCTCTGATGTTACCATTGTTTCACACAGCTTTTTGGTAGGAAAAGCCCAGCAGGAACACATTTGCATATTAAGTCACACACCCCTCACATCACCATTGTTTCACATAGGGCTTTTTGAAGGAAAAGCCCAGCGGGAACACATTTGCATGTTAGGCCACACCCCCTGACATCACCACCATTTCACGCAGGGATTTTTTTTGTAGGAAAAGCCCAGCAAGAACTCATTTGCATGTTAGGCCACACACCCGGATGTCACCATTGTTTCACACAGGGCTTTTTTGTAGGAAAAGCCCAGCAGGGACTAATTTGCATGTTAGGCCACACCCCTGATGTCACCATAGTTTCACACTGGGCTTTTTTTGTAGGAAAAGTCCAGTAGGAACTCATTTTTGCCTATTAGGCCACACCCCCTGACATCACCATTGTTTCACACAGGGCTTTTTTGGTAGGAAAAGCCTAGCAGGAACTCATTTGCATGTTAGGCCACACCCCCTGATGTCACCATAGTCTCACACAGGGCTTTTTTGTAGGAGAAGCCCAACAGGAACTCATTTGCATGTTAGGCCACACCTCCTGATGCCAAGCCAGCTGGAACTGTGTTCCTGTGCACTCCTGATCAAAAAAGGCCCTGGCTTTACCAATGCAAGAACCCTAGGACAAGTTCAGTTTTCAGCCTCTCATATCAGAGGAAGGTGCCCCCGTTAGCTGAGTGATATGGCAAGGTAAAGGTAGTCCCCTGGGCAAGAACCAGTCGTTTCCGACTCTGGGGTGATGTTGCTTTCACAACGTTTTCACGGCAGGCTTTTTACGGGGTGGTTTGCCATTGCCTTCCCCAGTCTTTTACACTTTCTCCCCAGCAAGCTGGGGACTCCTTTGACCGACCTCAGAAGGATGGAAGGCGGAGTCAACCTGGAGCCGGTTACCTGAAAACCCAGCTTCCTCTGGGATCGAACTCAGGTCGTGAGTAGAGGGCTCCGACTGCAGTACTGCAGCTTTACCACTCTGCACCATGGGGCTCTTGGCTTAACATAAGAGCCACATAAAATAAACATCAGATGTTTGTGAGCTGCAAGACACGAACATCGGGTGTTTGAGAGCCGCATAACAAGGAAGGAAGGGCAGAAGGACGGAAGGAAGGAAGGACGGACAGAAGAAAGGAAGGAAGGAAATAGATGGGGAGTGGGGAGGGGGAAAGAAAGCAACTTTAACTTTAAATGCATTCTCCAAGCGGCTGGCTGGCTTGGCTTGGAGAAGTGATTTAAAGAGACAAATGCCTTCTCCAAGGCAGCTGGGTAGGGTGGTGGGGGCTTCAAGAGCCATACAATGTGTGGAAGAGCCACATGTGGCTCCTGAGCCACCATTTGGCCACACCGGAGTCAACCTGGAGCCGGCTACCCGAACCCAGCTTCCACCGGGATTGAACTCAGGTCATGAGCAGAGGGCTCCGACTGCAGTACTGCAGCTTTACCACTCTGCGCCATGGGGCTAGCAATGATATGGCAAGATAACCCCCCCCCCCGCATTCCTGTCTATTTTACTGGTCCAGTTGGGCCAGTTTCATTGTGGCTGGCTGGATGAACTGAGGGGAAATTTACAGGGGGTGGGGGAAATCCTCACAGCACATGTGTTGTTAAAACATAAGAAAAGCCCTACTGGATTAGACCAGTGTCTCTTCAGAGTGGTACAATGCCCTAGAGTCCACCCTTCCAAGCAGCCTTTTTCTCCAGTGGAGCTGATCTCTTCCAGCTGGAGATCAGTTGTAAAAGCGGGAGATCTCCAGGCCCCACCTGGAGGCTGGCAACCCTAATTTTGAAGCACCCTAACTGGCTACCCTGGGAGGTTCTACTGTCCACGCAGACTTGTGAGGTATCATTCTTATCACAGGGTTCCTTTAGTTAAATTTCTCTCTACCTTCATCTTCTACAATGAATCTGTGAGGTGAATCAGGCTGAGAAATACCGACAGGTCCAGGCTCATTTTGCGACTAAACAAGGATTTGAACCTGAGTCCTATCTATGACATGTTATCCAGAAGAAGGAAAAGGAGGAGGAGGAACAGGATTTATATCCTGCCCTTCACTTTGAATCTCAGAGCAGCTTACAATCTCCTTTCCCTTCCTGGAAAACTGGGCTAAAATCAATAAAATGAATTTTAACAGGGATAAATGTAAAGTTCTGCATTTAGGTAGGAAAAATCCAATGCATGGTTATAGGATGGGGGAGACTTGTCTTAGCAGTAGTCTGTGCGAAAAGGATCTTGGGGTGTTAGTGGATCATACGCTGAACATGAGTCAACAGTGTGATGCGGTGGCTAAAAAGGCAAATGCAATTTTGGACTGTATCAACAGAGGTATAGTGTCAAGATCATGTGATGTGGTGGTATTGCTTTACTCTGCTCTGGTAAGACCTCACCTGGAGTCTTGTGTTCAGTTTTAGGCACCACATTTTAAGAAGGATATAGACAAGTTGGAACGGGTCCAGAAGAGGGCGACGAAGATGGTGAGGGGTCTGGAGACCAAGTCCTATGAAGAAAGGTTGAAGGAGCTGGGCATGTTTAGCCTGGAGAGGAGGCAGCTGAGAGGTGATAGGATCACCATCTTCAAGTACTTGAAGGGCTGTCATATAGAGGATGGTGTAGAATTGTTTTCTGTGGCACCAGAAGGTAGGACCAGAACCAATGGGTTGAAATTAAATCAAAAGAGTTTCCGGCTCAACATTAGGAAGAACTTCCTGACCGTTAGAGCGGTTCCTCAGTGGAACAGGCTTCCTTGGGAAGTGGTGGGCTCTCCTTCCTTGGAGGTTTTTCAACAAAGGCTAGATGGTCACCTGACAGCAATGAGGATCCTGTGAATTTAGGGGGAGGTGTTTGTGAGTTTCCTGCATTGTGCAGGGGGTTGGACTAGATGACCCTGGAGGTCCCTTCCAACACTATGATTCTATTATTCCTCCTCCACAACAGACACCCTGTGAGGTAGGTGCGGCTGAGAGAGCTCTCCCAGAAGCTGCCCTTTCAAGGACAGAGAGCGGCCTACAATCTCCTTTCCCTTCCTCCCCCACAAGAGACACGCTGTGAGGTCGGTGGGGCTGAGAGAGCACTCCCAGAAGCTGCCCTTTCAAGGACAGAGTCTCAGAGCGGCCTACAATCTCCTTTCCCTTCCTCCCCCACAAGAGACACCCTGTGAGGTCGGTGGGGCTGAGAGAGCACTCCCAGAAGCTGCCCTTTCAAGGACAGAGTCTCAGAGTGGCCTATAATCTCCTTTCCCTTCCTCCCCCACAACAGACACTCTGTGAGGCGGGTGGGGCTGAGAGAGCTCTCCCAGAAGCTGCCCTTTCAAGGACAGAGTCTCAGAGCGGCCTACAATCTCCTTTCCCTTCCTCCCCCACAACAGACACCCTGTGTGGCGGGTGGGGCTGAGAGGGCTCTCCCAGAAGCTGCCCTTTCAAGGACAGCTCTGCCAGAGCTCTGGCTGACTCAAGGCCATTCCAGCAGGTGCAAGTGGAGGAGTGGGGAATCCAACCCGGTTCTCCCAGATAAGAGTCCGCACGCTTCACCACTGTACCAAACGTGACTGAAAGCAGAGAAACCACCATCCTTCCTTCTCTCATCCTGTCCTCACAACAACCTTCATAATACATATCCTGACTGGAGATGTTGCAGGTGAACCTGCAGAGGGCGGAGTCTGGGAAGAGAAGGGATCTCCGGCCACGTAATGCCAGAGAGCTTAGGCTCCAAAGATACCATTTGTTTTTTCCGGGGCGGGGCGGGGGGGGGGGGGGCGTCTGATTTCTTGTCGTCTGATTGGTTGTAATTCTGGGACATCCCCCGGACCCACCCGGTGGCTGGAAGTCCTACTTCTGAATAACTGACCAAAGGTCACCCCGGGCAGTTCATAGCAGGGTAGGGATTGGAACTTGGGTGTCCCCCTGGTATTACCTGCCACCCTAGCTTTCCTCCTTTCCTTGGAAGGATCTTTGCACATGTTCTGAGATATTGGCACAGGTGCCAGGATTTGTGTGTGTGTGTGTGACTCAAAGATGCTGGGCCTGTGGTTGTCAAAATTTGAGACGAGCCACGCAGAGGGCTAGGAGCATCTGAAACCCAGCGTAGGGAAGCGAAGAGCGTTCCCAGATCTTTGCCCTCCGAGCTGACAGTCAAACGTTCCATCTACTCAAAAGCCAAGGCCCACATCGCATGCATTATTGATCCCAAGTCAATGCTATCGAGTCGGAGTCCTGATACTTCGCACAGGGGTTTTAGAAGCCAGCCTCTCCTTCCCACCGCGAGGCACAGGGTTTCTAATTAACAAGCCGCAGGTTTGGAGAAAAAAAAAGAGAAAAACCTTAATTAACCTTCATGTAACCCCCCTAGCAAACAGAGACCCCCTTTCCTGCTGCATCAGAAGAAGAACTAAAACAGCCAGGTGTTTGGGGGGAAGCAAGAGAGGCCGTGTTAACCACTCATGTTAAAGGGGGAAAGGGGGGGCCCTGAGATAAAAGGCAGGTCCTCAACGCATCTCGATTTCCCTTTTAGGCAAACGATTAACATTCTCGACATACAAATTATCATTAGAGCCCTCTTCAAATATTAATGCATTAGAAGTCGGGGTATTTATACAGGAGCTGGCATTTATATTTGATGAGGCCTGTCAACAAGCGCATGAGGATCTCTCGCTTCCCTTTTATATTTTCCCTCTTCCCCCTTCCCATGTTTCCAGCCGCGCACATAAAATAGAACAATTAGCCTGCTCTTGGCTTTATTCCCCTTAGAAAGACACTTAGTGCTGCGTACGCCGATGTCGATCGGTGGGAAGAGGGGAAGATCTTTGTTCCTGGCAAAAGAATAAAAAAAAAAAATGAAGACGAAGAAGGAATATGTTATTGTCCCCGGGGGGCTGGCGGGCAACCGTGTCCTTTTATGAATGCGAAACACAAAAAGCTACATGGGGGTCGTGACTGAGGCGTACAGAAGCTAGATTGCTCAGGGCGGGGAAAGAGGCAGAATGAGCAATCCCCTAAATAAAAAACCTGGTTGTGATTTATTTATTCTTTTAAAGAAAAGGGTGGAAGCTCTGCTTTGGACGAATGTATTTCCGGATGGAGGCCTCTGGAGAGGAAAAGGCAGACAAACAAACAGAAGAGAGATACATTTTGGGATTGCGCTTCGAAAGGGGAAGTCCCAGTGTCTCACTTTTGTTTTGTTTTTTAATAAATTGGGCAGTTGACACATCTTTTTGTTGTTGTCATTGTTGTTACGGTTAAACAAGCTGAGATTGGCTTACCTCAGCGTGTTGTTTCCATCACACAGATGGCTAAAGAAACACAGCCCAAGGAAACGGACAGTGGATTGAGTTAATGGACTGGCACCATTTCCTTTATTAAAAGCAATGCTTCCTAGAATATTTCATCTTCTACGGGGACTGCTTGCACCTCTAGTCACCCATGCTGCTCAAAAATGCCCTTGGAATGTTCACTTTGTCCTTGTATTTTGAGTCTGGCGGCACCTGAGAGACTGACAAGGCTTTTGGGGTTGGGGAATTTCCAGAGTCTGGCAGTGTTTTGGCCTCTAGTAGATCAGGTTGGCACGGAGGGGTCTGTCTCCTCCTTTCTCTTCACCTGGGAAGACGGTTAGGCTGAGGGAGGGTGATGGGTCAAAGGTCTCAGAGCAGGGGTGGCCAAACTTGCATAATTCAAGAGCCACATAAAATAAATGTCAGATGTTTAAGAGCCGCAAGCCATGAATGCCAGATGTTTGAGAACCGGAAGGGAGGGAGGGAGGGAGGGAGGGAGGAAGATAGATGGATGGATGGATGGATGGATAGATAGATAGATAGATAGATAGATAGATAGATAGATAGATAGATAGATAGATAGATAGATAGATAGATAGATAGATAGGTGATAGATAGATAGATAGATAGATAGATAGATAGATAGATAGATAGATAGATAGATAGATAGATAAGATAGATAGATAAGGTGATAGTAGATGGATAGATAGATGATAGATAGATGGATAGATAGATGATAGATAGATAGATAGATAGATAGATAGATAGATAGATAGATAGATAGATAGATAGATGATAGATAGATGAGGTGATAGTAGATGGATAGATAGATGATAGATAGATAGATAGATAGATAGATAGATAGATAGATAGATAGATAGATAAGGTGATAGTAGATGGATAGATAGATAAATGGATGAAGAGAGATAGATAGATGATAGATAGATAGATAGATAGATAGATGATAGATAGATAGATAGATAGATAGATAGATAGATAGATAGATAGATAGATAGATAGATAGATAGATAGATAGATAGATAGATGATGGACAGACGGACGGACGGAGGCCTCGGATTCAATGGGAGCTCACAGGAGCACAGCTCCTGAACCTTTCTGAGAGTTCCACCTCCTCCTTCTGAGAGTTCTACCTCCTTGTCCATTGAATAGTATGTGCAGCTGCATAACAATCCCTGGATGAGCTCCACCACCTATTTTTCTACAAAATGACCCCTGAATAGATAGATAGATAGATAATGGAGCAAGAGGTGGAAAGAAAGCAACTTTAACTTTAAATGCATTCTCCAAGCTTCCTGCTGGCTTGGTCTTGAGAAGTGATTTAAAGAGACAGTTGCCTGCTCCAAGCCAGCTAGTGGGGTTGGGGGTTGGGGGCTTCAAGAGTCACATAATATGTGTGAAAGAGCCATATGTGGCTCCTGAGCTGCAGTTTGACCACCCGTGTCCCAGGGCAAGCTTTGTGGGAGGCTGGGGATTCAAACCTGGCTCAAACAACAGTTGTGTCTAGGGGTATGCGGGGTGGGGTGGGGTGGAAATTCATTAAAATTCGGGTTTGAGTTGATTAAACAAACAAAAAAAAATTGTTATTTTCTTGGAAAGCCGAATCTCATATTAGTTAAAGGAAAAAAACCTGGAAAAAATCAGTATTCCCAATTTTTGCCAACTCCATTATACTTTATGGGCCATTTTAGTCAATGGCAAAATCCCATAGAGTACATTCCATGGGCTGGGGGGGAGACGGTTTGCGCGAGAGGCACCAAATTTGCTGGGTACCTGCTGGAGCCTCTCTCCCAAAGAACCCCCAAGTTTCAAAAGATTGGACCAGGGGGTCCAATCCCAGTTGAAATTAATGGCTGCGAAAACTCCATTGGTTTCAATTGTGGGGGGAAAATGACTACGGTCAAGTAAGAGAATCTCTTACCTAACGAACAGTGTTTTTTCAGTCAGCAACAGAAGCAGTGCTCCTGTGGCATTGCCAAAAAAACGCCTAACAGGACAAAGATCAAATTGGGTAGGAGGGATTTCTTGGGGAACCATTGTTGCCAATCTCCAGGTGAGGAAGAGAATACAATCCGAGAGAGGTCACAATAATGGATAACACAACAAAGAAATGCAAACTAGCGACCAATTCACTAAGAAGTATATAGAGATCAGTCCAAATGTCCAAAACATGTACATTCAAGTCCCAAAGTAGTGTGGTGACAAGCCAATCGATTAAGTACTTGTTTCTTTCCAGTCTTCATCAGACCTGGGACCAATATTGATTCAATTATATAGATTTTTTACACAATTTTCAAAAAAGAGAGACGCAGAGCGTCTCCAGCAGCAATTTCACATCGGCTACAGCTCAGTATGTGGCACAAGAAGCCAATTTTGAAAATTGTGTAAAAAAAAAAAAATCTATATAATTGAATCAATATTGGTCCCAGGTCTGATGAAGACTGGAAAGAAGCAAGTAAATTGGTCACTAGCTTGCATTTTTTGTTGTGTCATCTCCAGGTGAGGGCTGGAGTGCTCTCCAGGTGGAAGAGATCAGCTCCCCTTGAGAAAACAGCTGCTTAAATTAGGGTTGCCAGCCTCCAGGTGGGGCCTGGAGATCTCCCGCTTTTAAGATTTTATCTGGCCTACTTACTGGGTAAGTGCTAAAGCTTTACCAGTTTGGCCAGTTTGGTGCAGTGGTTAAGTGTGCGGACTCTTATGTGGGAGAACCGGGTTTGATTCCCCACTCCTCCACTTGCACCTGCTGGAATGGCCTTGGGTCAGCCATAGCCCTGGCAGAGGTTGTCCTTGAAAGGGCAGCTGCTGGGAGAGCCCTCTCCAGCCCCACCCACCTCACAGGGTGTCTGTTGTGGGGGAGGAAGGTAAAGGAGATTGTGAGCCGCTCTGAGACTCTTCAGAGTGGAGGGCGGGATATAAATCCAATATCTTCATCTACCTCACAGAGTGTCTGTTGTTAGGGAGGAAGGTAAAGGAGATTGTGAGCCGCTCTGCGACTCTTCAGAGTGGAGGGCGGGATATAAATCCAATATCTTCATCTACCTCACAGGGTGTCTGTTGTGGGGGAGGAAGGGAAAGGAGATTGTGAGCCGCTCTGCGACTCTTCAGAGTGGAGGGCGGGATATAAATCCAATATCTTCATCTACCTCACAGGGTGTCTGTTGTGGGGGAGGAAGGGAAAGGAGATTGTGAGCCGCTCTGAGACTCTTCGGAGTGGAGGGCGGGATATAAATCCAATATCTTCATCTACCTCACAGGGTGTCTGTTGTGGGGGAGGAAGGGAAAGGAGATTGTGAGCCGCTCTGAGACTCTTCGGAGTGGAGGGCGGGATATAAATCCAATATCTTCTTCTTCTTCTCTATGCCAACAAAGTTACTCAAAGAATTTCCTGACGCAGACCCTAATTCTTTTTAAAAGCCTACTAGTAGCCCTAACTAAGTGTAAAAACCCGGCAGCACCTGTCGAACAACTCTCAGACCAACCGGCTTGCCCCTGAAAAACAACCTTCTGGCAGTCAAAACTTTAAAAAACCTCTTCTAGCAGTGCCCACTAAACAGAAATCTTCAAGCCCAACCGGCCTCCCCTTGAAAAAGCAACTGTCAGACTTTGGAACTTCAAATGAAAACGAACCATTTTGTTACAAAATTAATCCATTTATTTTAGTGGTCTGGGATAGAAGCAGATTGAGTTTGATACATTCCAAGGCCGTGCCTGGTATTTTGTAGAGTACATGAAAGCATAACAATAAAACCATTCTCACACCCTGAGAGACAGTTGCCTGTTCCCAGACTCCCTTATCTCTTTCCCAAGGAAGGAACCCCGCTGGTTACCTTGGGGCATACCATCTTCAAAGGCTCAAGGCGCTTGTTGGTGCCAAGCGAGAAATTCCTCCCTTGCGGTTAGCAACTGTCCCTTTCGTTTGAAATGCAAACCTTTATTCTCATGGTTAGTAATAGCATACAAAATGGCATTAGTTAGGGCAAGGGAACACATCTACTCGGTGTACAGTTAAGTGTAAGTTACAGTGTCTGACAGCAACCTTGTAAGACTGAGAAACTTACAATAGCCTCTATTAGCACAACTGGTGCAGCTGCAGTAAATTAAATCTGCACAAAAACACCGGGATCAACCACCACACAGCCAAACCTAGGACCCAGAAACAGTCCAACAGGATAATTTTAAAAACCTATGAAACAACGGTTGTTATCTAGGCTAACTGCAGGCCTCAGTCCAGAACGCCAACCACACAAACAGGCACACCATCTGAGGCAGGCAGCCCACACAGCAGAAAACCAGGAGAGCTATTGTCTCAAACCTTACAAGAAACTACAAGACAGGCCCAAAATTCAAAAAAACCAAACCAAAACGATATCCTCAACAAGGCAGGCACTCACAGCCACAGGCCACGGCACCAGCCTAAACTATAACAGACCCAGCAGGGACAGATTACATATGATTTAACTTCAAGATAATATATCTATATACAATTTAAACAACAAACAGTGGAAACGATTTTTCGAATCAGAGAATATGACTTTTAAACAACAGGCAGCACGAATGACTATCAATCCTCCTATTTTTGTTGTTGTTGTACAGTCGCACAGTCGAGTCCGACTCTTTGCGAGCCCGTGGACCAAGTCACGCCAGGCCCTCCTGTCTTCCACCATCCTCTGAAGTCTGCTCAAATTCGTGTTAGTTACATCAGTAACGCTGTCCAGCCATCTCCTCTTTTGCCTTCTGCCTTTCCCAGCATCAGGATCTTCTCCAGGGAATGCTCCCTTCTCATTGGGGGGGCCAAAGGATTGGAGCTTCAGCTTCAGCATCTGACCTTCCAGGGAACAGTCTGGGTTGATCTCCCTTCGGACTGACTGATTGGAACTTCTTGCAGTCCAAGGGACTTTCAAGATTCTTCTCCAGCACCACAGCTCGAAAGCATCTCTTCTTCAGAGCTTGGCCTTCCTTATGGTCCAGCTCTCACAGCCATGCCCCCAACAAAGCGATTAAACCCAAAACTAGCCCCCCATTAACAGCCCTCCCTTAACCCCACTTGGCCTAATTGTTAATCCAGCCCTGTCACCCGCTCTGGTGAGGAAATAGGAGGGAGATGAATAAAGTAAATAAAACAATGCAAAAAACAAATATCCCTTTTGCTGAGGCAGGAAGCATCCCAGACCCCCAAAAGACCCCATCCCAGACGCCACGTATCTCCAACGAGGTGGTAGAATCGGCTGAACCAAGACTGCCAGCAGGTTCTTGGACCATCGATTGCATTTCCTCTGGGGGGGAAACGAACCTTGCTTGGGATCATGGCGAGTGTAGCGTTTGTGCCTGATCTAACTCGCAGGGCTGCTGGGAGCATAACATGGAAGAAGGGAGAATGCTGTAAGCTGCTGAGGACACCCGCAGGGGAGGAAAATGGGGAAGAAGCGAAGAGTATAATAAATGCAAGGAGCCCCGTGGTGCAGAGTGGTAAAGCTGCAGTACTGCAGTCCGAGCTCACAACTCATGCCCTGAGTTCGATCCCGGCGGAAACTGGGTTCAGGTAGCCGGCTCCAGGTTGACTCAGCCTTCCATCCTTCTGAGGTCGGTCAAAGGAGTCCCCAGCTTGCTGCGGGGGAAGTGTAGAGGACTGGGGAAGGCAATGGCAAACCACCCCGTAAAAAGCCTGCCGTGAAAATGTTGTAATGCGACATCACCCCAGAGTCAGATGAACTCTCTGCATCATAATTTTCTCTCTCTCTTTCTCTTTCTGTCTCTCTTTCTTTCTTTCCAACCAATACTCCCTCTAAGCTGTGGAGTCCTGTGAGCAAAAACTATACTTTGTGAGTTACTGGCCTTAAAGTTGTGAGCGAGTGGTTTGGCTACTGCATAAATTAGTTTGCTCGGGGCCATCCTTCCTGAGCTAAGAAAAAAAAGAGTGTGAGCCAGAGACTAAAAAACTGTGAGCTAGCTCACACTAACTCAGCTTAGAGGGAACACTGCTTGCAACTCACACCTGGCCAAAGAGCCCCAGTTTGGTGTAGTGGTGAAGTGTGCGGATTCTTATCTGGGAGAACCAGGTTTGATTCCCCACTCCTCCACTTGCAGCTGCTGGAATGGCCTTGGGTCAGCCATAGCTCTGGCAGAGGTTGTCCTTGAAAGGGCAGCTTCTGGGAGAGCTCTCTCAGCCCCATCCACCTTACAGGGTGTCTGTTGTGGGGGAGGAAGGGAAAGGAGATTGTAGGCCACTCTGAGACTCTGTCCTTGAAAGGGCAGCTTCTGGGAGAGCTCTTTCAGCCCCACCCATCTCACAGGGTGTCTGTTGTGGGGGAGGAAGGGAAAGGAGATTGTAGGCCACTCTGAGACTCTGTCCTTGAAAGGGCAGCTTCTGGAAGAGGCCTCTCAGCCCCACCTGCCACACAGGGTGTCTGTTGTGGGGGAGGAAGGGAAAGGAGATTGTAGGCTGCTCTGAGACTCTGTCCTTGAAAGGGGAGCTTCTGTCAGAGCTCTCTCAGCCCCACCTGCCTCACAGGGTGTCTGTTGTGGGGGGGGGGGAAGGTAAAGGAGATTGTGATTGCTTTGAGACTCTGAGATTCAGAGTATAGGGCAGGATATAAATCCAATATCGTCATCATCTTCTTCTTCTTTTGTCTCCCCAGCATTTGTCTGTGTGAGGGCAAACTCTATTTTTAAACTTCCCTCCCCCAAGGGAAAGGAGGAGGAGAAAGATTCATTTGTGCTTCTTCCTCCTTCCCTATATCTTTTAAATGCCTCCACCAACTTTTCTTTCTGCTGGTCAATATCCACCCCCCCCCTTTCCAACCAGGGGAGAAATCGAAGCTATAAAATGGCCATTAACTACAGTAGAAAGAAGTGAGGGGGGGAGAGGGAAAATAATTTATGCTCCAGGGTTTAGTGGTAAGGGAGAAAGAGAAGAAATGTCACCCCCCCCAAAAAAAAAAACCCACACACACACAGTCAAGCCAATATCAGTCTCCCCTCCGCACACACACCTTGAACAAATCAATTTCACCAGCCACCTTTAAGAAGAAAATGAGCACTATGAAACCGGGGATGGAGAATTGTCTCTTTTTCTTCCCTCCTGGCATAGCGGAAGGGCAGGAAGATGTCCTCCCCATATAAAACCCACCTTTTAATAAATTGCTTCCCCCCCCCCCAAAAAAAAGAATCATGTTGAGAGACTGTAAATTCAGGTTCAATAACCAAAATAGTCCGCAGTGGGGAAAAGAGGTATTCTTGCTATTGCATTAAAGAGAGACCCCCCCCTCCCTACACACACCCACTATTGAATGGTATGATAAGTTATGGGACCAGTTTGTAATGGGTAAGACAGTGGATAACCCTTTCTTCGAAAATGATACTGATTTGGCTACAGATTATGATTGGCTTTGGGCCCCGGTTTTGGAATATTCTTTGGGAATATTTCCTTTTTGCCTAATCGAATGGATCGTAGGCTATTTCTTCCTTCTTAATACCTCGCACATTGAAGTACTGTTTTCGTGAATTGTTTCTGATACGCGCCCAGTGATCTAAACTGGATTCTTGTGCGTTAGCTTTATATTTTTATCATTTCTTTTCCCCTATGCGCCCTTTTGTATCGGATTAGATTCAATATCGTAAAATCCATTTAATTTAAAAAAATGAATTAAAGAGAGACAAATAGGGGAGCTGTTTCTATCTTCTCTCTCTCTCTCTCTGTGCAACATCTCTGTGTGTGGGGGGGTTATGTCAATTTCAACAGCTCCCCCCCCCTCGCCTCAGCCTGAGCAATTTAAAAGCACAAATAGCCATTCCCTACAGCAGAGAGAAGAGACTTGTTGGAAGAGATAGCTTTGGTTTTCCTTCCATATTAATTGGGGAGGGGGGGGGGAAGAGGTGGTTGGACGCCCCCCCCCTCGGTAGAACAACAAAGATGTTTAAAATAGCCTTCCTCAATGCCTGGGTCACGTCCTTGTATGTCTGTTCTGAAAGGAGGGAGGTGAGAGGCAGCGTTTTAAAAAAATAAATTTTGTTCCCTGTCTCTTTGCACCACCTCTTTGACAATCCAGGTCTTCAGTTCCTTCTTTTTGAAGGTTGACTAAGGGAAGGGGTTGTTATTTTTGTTTTGTTTCTTCAAGCTTATTCGCATGGGGAGGGACTGGGGGGGGGAATCCATCTTAGATCATGCAAAGAAATATATTTTGGGGGACGGGAGCCCTCCAATAATAGCTACCCCCCTTCCAAATAATAATAATAATAAAAAGACTCTCTGATCTTCCTTCTTCCGTATGGGAAGAATTGGGGGGGAAAGGAAAAGAGAGATCCCCCTGTAAGACAGGCGGATCCTTCCCCCCTCCCCAAATTTCTCTCTCCGCCTCCAGTTTTTGATTTTAACAACCTGTGCGCTCCTCTTGCTATCGCCCTGCCAGGTGAGAAAGGGGAGGGGGGGGGAAAGAGGGAGGAATCTCGACTTTGGTTTTTTATGCATCCCCCCCCCCCTTCATTTCCTTTCCTGCTTTGCTAGAGAATCGTCGACTCAGGTTGGCTGGTGGCATTTTTTTTTTTTTTGCATCGTTGGGGGGGGGGTTAATTTCACCCCTCTGGCTATGCTCAGCGGAGAGGGGGGCGTCTCTAAGGGGGGGGGGGTTGCAAATATTTAACAAAGGAAAACAAGAGATGCCAAAGCAACCCTCGCGACGGACTGAGCCGCGGCTAAACTTTTTCCACTCCTATTGGAAAAGGGGGGGGGGTGTCTCCCCGAGCATGCAAACAGCTGGGGGGCCCTCCCCGAGCATGCAAACAGCTGGACTGGGAGAAAAAAAAAGAGATTTTAAATTTCTTTGCCTTTTGCTTCTCTTCCCCCCCCCCCGCCCCCGGGTCTCTTATTCTTCCAAAGCCAGTGCCTTGGAGGGGGGTGGGGGTGGGATCTTTGCAACCGATCAATGGAGCAGCAAGCCTTTCAACGGGCAAATTATGGGATGGCGCGCGCCTGCCCCCGGGGGGGGGCCGTACCCGCCGAGACATTGTTCCTGCAACCCCCCCCCCACTCCGAAACCTCTCTCGTCTCCAGCCTCCTTTATTATGAGGGGGGGGGGCGTGGGATGAAGGAGGCACCAGATCTGGGGGGTCTCCGTGTGTGTTTTGCGTTCTTTTCCAACGGAATCTGCAGAGGCGATCAGATGCAAACAAAGGAGGGCTCTTGCGCGCTCTCTGCCTCCCCCGGGAGCCCCTTCCTGCCGCCCCCAACTTCTGGGTCGGGAGGGGATCCGTTGGAGAGGTGGTGGGGGAGCTTGCCCGCAGGCGCCCCGCACACCGCTAGATCCTGCAGCCGCCCTAGAGAATTCCTAGGTTGAATTCCTCTCGCAGGCTTGCAAAAAAGAGCTGGTCAATTTCATGCATTTCTTTTCCCGCCTTCTCCCAGTCCCGGGCTGCAAATGCGGCTCCCGCCTTTGGCTTCTTCTTCCCCCCACCAGCTGCAAAGGGGAAGGCGGGGGACGAGATCCCCTCCGGATCCGGGCAGGAAAGGAGCCCTTGCTCATCTCTGCAACCGACCTAAAGCTCTGTCTGCAGGTTTACTCTGGAGTAGGTCCCACTCCCGCCGCTGGGGCGCCGGCTCCCGAGGAGAACAGCAGGCTCCAGACCGGCGGGAGGGGGGTGGTGGGTTCCAACCCTTGCAGATTTCTTCGGAGGCAAGCGCTGCTCGGGATCGGGATCCCCCGCGCTATTGCATCTGTCCTCTGCTGCAGCGAGTGTCTGCGCGCCCTAGGAGCCTTACTCCCAGGTAGACGCCCCTGTGGGCGTTGCAGTCGTCCCTTGCGCCTGTTCTCCCAACTCCTGAGGGGTTTGCTCTTCTCCAAGGAAGGCAATGAGGCTCCTCTGGATTTAGGGGGAGGTGCGTTTCCTGCATTGCGCAGCGGGGTTGGACTAGATGACCCTGGAGGTCCCTTCCAGTTCTATGATTCTCTCCCGTGCAGCTTGAGCGGTTGCCGGCTTAAGGGCCCGCAAGTGCTCTTCTGTGACGCTTCTGGCCAGGTAAGTGAGCAGAAAAAATCGCAGCCTTTGAAGCAGGCGTGGGGGGGGGGGCGGTGGTGCGGGTCTGGGAGCAGATTCGACTCAGCTGCATGTCCAGGAAACCCCAAGACCCCCCTCGGCCCCGTGATCTTTTAAAGTTCTTCTAAGTCAGGGGTGTCCAACGGTAGCGCTCCAGATGTTTTTTTTGTTTCCAACTCCCATCAGCCCCAGCCATTGGCTATGTTGGCTGGGGCTGATGGGAGTTGTAGGCAAAAAAAAAAAAAATCCCCTTTAAATGGGTGGGATTTGGATGGTATTTTAATGGATTGATGGGATTTTGAATGGAGGTGTCGTTTTTATATTTGGAAAGGGTTGAGAAGGTGGGGTGGGAGAGGGTTGACTAGTGGAATCCTCTTTGCAATGGAAGAACTTAACGGAAGAGCCATATAGAATAAACGTCAAATTTTGGAGAGACGCAAGACAGGAAGGAAGGAAATAAATAAATAAAAAATAGACCCGGGGGGGGGGAAGGGAGGAAAGAAAACAACTTTAACTGCATTCTCCAAGCCACTGGCTGACTTGGCTAGGGGAAGTGATTTAAATAATGATTAAACTAGAATGATTAAAGGGGTTGGAACACTTTCCCTATGAAGAAAGGTTAAAACGCTTGGGGCTCTTGAGCTTGGAGAAACGTCGACTGCGGGGTCACATGATAGAGGTTTGCAAGATTCTGCATGGGATGGAGAAAGTAGAGAAAGAAGTCCTTTTCTCCCTTTCTCACAATACGAGAACTCCTGGACATTTGATGAAATTGCTGAGCAGTTGGGTTAGAACGGATAAAGGGAAGTCCCTCTTCACCCAAAGGGTGATTCACACGTGGAATTCACTGCTGCAGGAGGTGGTGGTGGCTACAAGCATAGTCACCTTCAAGAGGGGATTGGATAAGCACATGGAGCAGAGGTCCATCAGTGGCTATTAGCCACAGCGTATTGTTGGAACTCTCTGGGGCAGTGATGCTCTGTATTCTTGGTCTTTGGGGAGGGGACAACAGTGGGAGGGCTTCTGGTGTCCTGATGGCACCTGGGTTTTTTGGCCACTGTGTGATACAGAGTGTTGGACTGGATGAGGCATTGGCCCACAGGGTGTCTGTTGTGGGAGAGGAAGGGAAAGGAGATTGTAGGCCGCTCTGAGACTCTGTCCTAGAAAGGGCAGCTGTTGGGAGAGCTCTCTCAGCCCCACCCACCTCACAGGGTGTCTGTTGTCGGGGAGGAAAATAAAGGAGATTGTAGGCCGCTCCAAGTCTCTGATTCAGAGAGAAGGGTGGGGTGTAAATCTGCAATTCTTCTTCTTCCTTCCATCTTGAAGCTCTCAACATCCAATGTTCATGTCTCCAACATCTGACATTTATTCCATGTGACTCTTGCATTAAGCAAGTTTGGCCACCCCTGGTATAAACACTTGTGAGAATGATCAGGCATTGGGTGAAATCCAACACAGGTATCATAAGACAAAACGATACTGGAGAGTTTGCTCTTTTCTCATCTCTCTGCAGCGGGTTTCACCAGGGAGGAGAAGACTGACGATTCCTAATTTGGATTATAAATCACGTCGAGCCATGAAGGATTATCCGGTTGCCTTTTGAAGATCTCTTTCGCCTCCGGCCTTGGCTTGTTCCGCCAAGAGATATTGGCGGTTTAGCAGGAACTGGAAAGAGGGGGTGAAGGCGAGGGGACCGCTAATGGCCAAGTGGCTGAAAGATTACTTGAGTTTTGGGAGCCGGAGGTCTCCCCCGCAGCCCCCCAAACCGGACTACACAGAAAGCGAGATCTTAAAGGCCTATCGAGCTCAGAAGAGCCTGGACTTTGAGGATCCTTACGAAGACGTGGACAGCAAACCTGACCCGGATCCTGGGGGGTCCCCGAACAAAGTGCCCGCCGCTGGCAACAATTCGGAAGGGAAGTACGGCTCCCCCAAACACCGCCTCATCAAAGTGGACTCCTCCGATCTCAACAGGAGCAAAGCTCTCTTGGCCACGACCACGGAAGAGACATTAGTGCCACCAGATCAGGTAAGTGCCCCCCACGTGCAGAGTATCCTCCAGGGCAGAGGTCCCCAACCCCTGGGCCGTGGACCAGAACCGGTCCGTGGCCTGTTAGGAACTGGGCCGTGAGTTGTATAAATATTGAGACAGCCAGTTTGGTGTAGTGATTAAGTGCATGGACACTTATCTGGGAGAACCGGGTTTGATTCCCCACTACTTCACTTGCAGCTGCTGAAATGGCCTTGGGTCAGCCAGAGCTCTGGTAGAGTTGTCCTTGAAAGGGCAGCTGCTGTGAGAGCCCTCTCAGCCCCACCCACGTCACGGGGGGGGGGTCTGTTGTAGGGGAGGAAGAGAGAGGAGATTGTAGGCTGCTCTGAGACTCTGTCCTGGAAACGCCAGCTTCTGGGAGAGCACCCTCAGCCCCACCGCCTCACAGGGTGTCTGTTGTGGGGGAGGAAGGGAAAGGAGATTGTAGGCCACTCTGAGACTCTGTCCTGGAAAAGACAGCTTCTGGGAGAGCTCTCTAAGCCCCACTCACCTCACAGGGTTTCTGTTGTGGGGGAGAAAGGGAAAGGAGATTGTAGGCCGCTGGAGGGCGGGATATAAATCCATCTTGTTCTTCTTCTATTTCATAATATAGTACAATGTAAAAAGACGACAACGTTGGATTTATATCCTGTTTTCCACTACAAGTCTCAGAGTGGCTCACAATCTCCTTTATCTTCCTCCCTCACAACAGACATCCTGTGAGGTGGGTGAGGCTGAGAGAACTCTCCCAGAAGCTGCTTTTTCAAGGACAGAGTCTCAGAGCGGCCTACAACCTCCTTACCCTTTCTCCCCCACAACAGACACCCTGTGTGATGGGTGGGGCTGAGAGAGCTCTCCCAGAAGCTGCCCTTTCAAGGACAGAGTCTCAGAGCAGCCTACAATCTCCTTTCCCTTCCTCCCCCACAACAAACACCCTGTGTGGTGGCTGGGGCTGAGAGAGCTCTCCCAAGAGCTGCCCTTTCAAGGACAGAGTCTCAGAGCGGCCTACAATCTCCTTTGCCTTCCTCCCACACAACAGACACCATGTGAGGTGGGTGGGGCTGAGAGAGCTCTCCCAGAAGCTGCCCTTTCAAGGACAGAGTCTCAGAGTGGCCTACAATCTCCTTTCCCTTCCTGCCCCACAACAGACACCCTGTGAGGTGGGTGGGGCTGAGAGGGCTCTCACAGCAGCTGCCTTTTCAAGGACAGAGTCTCAGAGCGGCTTACAATCTCCTTTCCCTTCCTCCCCCACAAGAGACACCCTATGTGGTGGGTGGGGCTGAGAGAGCTCTTCCAGAAGCTACCCTTTCAAGGATAGAGTCTCAGAGCAGCTTACAATCTCCTTTCCCTTCCTCCCCCACAACAGACACCCTGTGAGGTGGGTGGGGCTGAGAGAGCTCTCCCAGAAGCTGCCCTTTCAAGGACAGAGTCACAGAGCTGCCTACAATCTCCTTTCCCTTCCTCCCCCACAACAGACACCCTGTGAGGCGGGTGAGGCTGAAAGAGTTCTCCCAGAAGCTGCCCTTTCAAGGACAGTCTCAGAGCTGCCTACAATCTCCTTTCCCTTCTTCCCCCACAACAGACACCCTGTGAGGCAAGTGGGGCTGGAGAGGGCCCTCACAGCAGCTGCCATTTCAAGGACAACTGCGAGAGCTATGGCTGACCCACTGGCCATTCCAGCAGTTGCAAGTGGAGGAGAGGGGAAGCAAACCCGGTTCTCCCATGTAAGAGCCTGCATGCTTAATTACTACACCAAACTAATAGAAATAAAGTGCACAAATGTGCCATCCCGAAAACCATTGAACCCTCCCCACCGCAAGTCTGTGGAAAAATTGACTTCCACAAAACCGGTTCCTCGTACCAAAAAGGTTGGGGACCATTGCTCTAGGGCAGGGGTGTGTGGGATGCCGGGTGACTGCCAGTTCTGGATCGGTGCCATTTTGTGGTATCATGTGGGATTGTAGCCTGGGATGATCCTCCCATATTTTAAGCGGCAAGGTTTTTGTGCTCTGCGGAAGATGCGCTTGTGATAGTTTTATTTTCAGGCTGTTTCTGGCCTTCTCAACTTCAGAGCGCCTTGCGAGGGAGTGATAGATGGGGAAATGTCAAAGGGCGGAAAGCTGAGAGGGGAGTCAACAGATGCCCGAATCTCTCGGGGTTCTCCTTGCCTGCTATGGTTCCTGTAATCGGTTTGCGCAGCATCCGAATGCTGAAAAGGGCCTTAGAGGTCATCTAGCCCAGCCTCCCTCTTATTGGAGGAAACCAAAGCCTGAGCATCCCCTGACAGACAGCTGCCCGGCCTCAGCCTGAAGACCACCAACAAGGGAGATCTCCCCCCCCCCCCAGCAAGCAGGGCCAGCTCTTCTAGGCACTTGCCTAGGGCGTTGGCCCTACGGGGCGCCAAATTGGGCGGCCCCACTTTTTGTTAAAAAAAATTCCTTCCCCTTTCTCTCCGAATCCCTGCTGTCTTCCCCCATGCCTTGCCCCCTCTTCTCCCTGCCTCCTTCCCCCCACCGCCCCAATCGATGCTTCTCCCCCCCCCCCATTGCTGTTGCTTCTCCCCACCTCCTTCCCCAGATGCAAGTAAGTATCTTTTTGGTACAGCCTGCGTCTCCCAGCACAAGAAACACGGATGCAGCAAAAGTCGGTACCAATTTTCTTAGCATCTTGGATTGGACTGTCACTTTAAATATTCATTTATGATGGATGTTGAGTTGAATTAAAGGATATAAATTCTGTATTTTCTGAAAGTGTATGATTACACTTTCAGAAAATAGCAATGTATAAGGAAAGTTGTCTGGCATGATTATTTGAAATGCTTAAGACACAGTGGGTTTTGTAAGCTTCTACTCAACTGGAGACTGGAAGCTCTCGTTGTAGATCATTTGTAATCATTTGGAATTTGTGAAAGGAAGTCCTTCTTCACTCAAAGACCTTCTTCCTGATGGCACCTGGGGTTTTTTTTTTTTGGCCACTGTGACACAGGGTGTTGGACTGGATGGGCCACTGGCCTGATCCAACATGGCTTTTCTTATGTTCTTCTGTCTGGGGCAGAGATACTCTGTATTCTTGGTGCTTGCGGGGGGGCAACAGTGGGAGGGCCTCTAGTGTCCTAGCCCCACTGGTGGACCTCCTGATGGCACCTGGGTTTCTTGGCCACTGTGTGACACAGAGTGTTGGACTGGATGGGCCATTGGCCTGATCCAACATGGCTTCTCTTATGTTCTTCTGTCTGGGGCAGTGATGCTCTGTATTCTTGGTGCTTGGGGGGGCAACAGTGGGAGGGCTTCTAGTGTCCTGGGCCCACTGATGGACCTCCTGATGGCACCTGGGTTCTTTATGGCCACTGTGTGACACAGAGTATTGGACTGGATGGGCCACTGGCCTGATCCAACATGGCTTCTCTTATGTTCTTCTGTCTGGGGCAGTGATGCTCTGTATTCTTGGTGCTTGGGGGGGCAACAGTGGGAGGGCTTCTAGTGTCCTGGCCCCACTGGTGGACCTCCTGATGGCACCTGGGTTCTTTATGGCCACTGTGTGACACAGAGTGTTAGACTGGATGGGCCACTGGCCTGATCCAACATGGCTTCTCTTATGTTCTTCTGTCTGGGGCAGTGATGCTCTGTATTCCTGGTGCTTGGGGGGGCAACAGTGGGAGGGCTTCTAGTGTCCTGGTCCCACTGATGGACCTCCTGATGGCACCTGGGTTCTTTATGGCCACTGTGTGACACAGAGTGTTAGACTGGATGGGCCACTGGCCTGATCCAACATGGCTTCTCTTATGTTCTTCTGTCTGGGGCAGTGATGCTCTGTATTCTTGGTGCTTGGCGGGGCAACAGTGGGAGGGCTTCTAGTGTCCTGGTTCCACTGATGGACCTCCTGATGGCTCCTGGATTCTTTTTCGCCACTGTGTGATACAGAGTGTTGGACTGGATGGGCCATTGGCCTGATCCAACATGGCTTCTCTTATGTTCTTATGTGACACAGAGTGTTGGGCTGGATGGGCCATTGGCCTGATCCAACATGGCTTCTCTTATGTTCCAGGAGATCTCTAGGCCTGTCCGGATGTTGGCAACCTTAGACCCATCCCATTTGAACTTGGCCAAGAACCCAGAGGAGTACATTCCCGATAGATAAGGAGATAACAGTTGTATAGGTCAATCCCCACAAGGGATGCACAGTGCGTGTGAAAGACACAAAGGAGCAATTTATCCTGAAGTCTGTTTCTTTCTCCCCCCCCCCCCACATTTTTGGGTTGTTTCTGCTAAGCGGTTCTTCCCCCTCCTTCCCCCCAATAGCAGCGATGATCCACAGGGAGGTGTTAATTGTCCCCAAGGGATTTTGCAAGCTGCTCCGCTCTCCTTTCCTTCCCTTCCTCCTCTGTTTGACAAATAAGTTTGCACCCTGCTAACAAGATCACAGACTGAGTTTTCATACCTTCTGCTTATGCACTGCTGGTGATCCAGCCCCCACCCCCCGCCCCCCAGTTCTAACAAAGGCAGCTACAGAACAGGTGGCGTGTGAGCTAGCAAGGCTGGGTGAGGGTTGGTGCCAGAAGGAGGCGTACATGAAATGCTCTTGTCACTTCTTCAAAGCAGTTGTTTGCTAGAAATTGAACATGTATGCAGCTTGACAGCCAGTTTGGTGTAGTGGTTAAGTGCATGCACTCTAATCTGGGAGAGCTGGGCTTGATCCTCTACTCCTCCATATGCACCTGTTGAGTGACCTTGGGTCAGTCACAGTTTTCTCAAGAGCAGTTCTCTCAGAGATTCTCTCTGCCCCACCCGCCTCACAGGGTGTCTGTTGTGGGGGAGGAAGGGAAAGGAGATTGTAGGTCGCTCTGAGACTCTGTCCTTGAAAGGGTAGCAGCTGGGAGAGCTCTCAGCCGTACCCACCTCACAGGGTGTCTGTTGTGGGGGAGGAAGGGAAAGGAGATTTTAGGCCGCTCTGAGATTCTGTCCTTGAAAGGGCAGCTTCTGGGAGAGCTCTCTCAGCCCCACCCGCCTCACAGGGTGTCTGTTGTGGGGGAGGAAGGGAAAGGAGATTGTAGGTCGCTCTGAGACTCTGTCCTTGAAAGGGTAGCAGCTGGGAGAGCTCTCTCAGCCGTACCCACCTCACAGGGTGTCTGTTGTGGGGGAGGAAGGGAAAGGAGATTTTAGGCCGCTCTGAGATTCTGTCCTTGAAAGGGTAGCTTCTGGGAGAGCTCTCTCAGCCCCACCCACCTCACAGGGTGTCTGTTATGGGGGAGGAAGGGAAAGAAGATTGTAGGCCGCTCTGAAACTCTGTCCTTGAAAGGGCAGCTTCTGGTAGAACTCTCTCAGCCCCATCTGCCTCACAGGGTGTTTGTTTTGGGGAGGATGGGAAAGGAGACTGTAAGCTGCTCTGAAACACCAAGTGAAGGACAGGGTATAAATTCAGTCTCTTCTCCTCCTTCTCAACTGACCCTCAGTTTTATTGGTCTGTGAGTAAGTCTGTCAGACTTCAGACAGGTTCAAATCTTAGCTGTAGGATCGCCAGGTCCAACTCAGGAAATATCTGGAGACTTTGGAGGTGGAGCCAGGAGACTTTGGGGGCAGAGCCAGGAGCAAGGGTGGGACAAGCACGATTGAACTCTGAAGAGAGTTCTGGCCATCACATTTAAAGGGACTGTGTTCCATTAAATGCCTTCCCTCCGTTGAAAATAATGGAGGATGGGCCACTTTCATGAAACTGGACCCCCTGGTCCAATCTTTTTGAAACTTGGAGGGGGGTAGGAGAGTCACCAGATGCTATACTGAAAATTTTGTGGGTCTCCCTCAAAAAACAATCTTCCAAGGAGCTCCAGATACCCACAGTTCTATTCTCCATTATACTCCGTGGAGACTGATCTCCATAGAGTATAATGGAGAATAGATCTGGTATAATGGAATGCTCAGGGGACATTCTCCCTATCCCTGCTTTCTGCTAGCCCCAAAGTGGGGGGGGGACCTCCAAATCAAGGGATCCCCTGCCCCCATCTGGGGATTAAGCAACCAAAGTGAAACACATAAGAATATAAGAGAAGCCATGTTGGATCAGGCCAATGGCTCATCCAGTCCAACACTCTGTGTCCCATAAGAACATAAGAGAAGCCCTGTTGGATCAGGCCAGTGGCCCATCCAGTCCAACACTCTGTGTCACATAAAAACATAAGAGAAGCCCTGTTGGATCAGGCCAATGGCCCCTCCAGTCCAACACTCTCTGTCACATAAGAACATAAGAGAAGCCCTGTTGGATCAGGCCAATGGCCCATCCAGTCCAACACTCTGTGTCCCATAAAAACATAAGAGAAGCCCTGTTGGATCAGGCCAATGGCCCATCCAGTCCAACACTCTGTGTCCCATAAGAACATAGGAGAAGCCATGTTGGATCAGGCCAATGGCCCATCCAGTCCAACACTCTGTGTCACATAAGAGCATACGAGAAGCCATGTTGGATCAGGCTAATGGCCCATCCAGTCCAACACTCTGTGTCACATAAGAACATACGAGAAGCCATGTTGGATCAGGCCAATGGCCCATCCAGTCCAACACTCTGTGTCACAAAAGAACATAAGAGAAGCCCTGTTGGATCAGGCCAATGGCCCCTCCAGTCCACCACTCTCTGTCACTTAAGAACATAAGAGAAGCCATGTTGGATCAAGCCAATGGCCCATCCAGTCTAACACTGTGTCATACAGTGTCCAATATGTGTGTGTGTATAAGGGTGGCAGAGATACCGATAAGGATGGCAGAGATACAAAGCAGCGCTTCCTTGTATAAATTAGTCTCAATTGTGCTTCTGAAAACTCGCACAAATAAAGTGACTCTCACAAAAAATAGCAAACCACCCCGTAAAAGAGTCTGCAGCGAAAATGTCACGATGCGACGTCACCCCAGAGTCGGACATGACTGGTGCTTGTATAGAGGACTACCTTTCCTTTTTACCTTAAGCACAAAAATACAACCGGCCTTCTCAAAATATATTTATAGCAAACAAAACATCAGCAGGAGAAGAGCCAGACGCCTACTGACGTATATATATATTTAAAAAGTCCACAGAGACCATTTCCTTTTTTCTTGAGTCAATTTCGTAGAAGGGGCAGGTTCCGTCTCCTGTAAAGCAAATAGAATGAAGGACCGCCTTAAGAACGCCAAGGGGAACCGGCGAAAATCAGCTGGTCCACGTAGATTCTTTAACATGCAGGAAATTTCTATTTTTACTGCATATGAGCTAAACGGAAAAGGAAAGGAAAGGTCTCCCGTGCAAGCACCCATCATTTCTGACTCTGGGGTGACGTCGCATCACAACGTTTTCACGGCAGACTTTTTACGGGATGGTTTGCCATTGCCTTCCCCAGTCCTCTGCACTTTCCCCCCAGCAAGCTGGGGACTCCTTTGACCGACCTCGGAAGGATGGAAGGCTGAGTCAACCTCGAGCCGGCTACCTGAAAACCCAGCTTCCGCCGGGGATCGAACTCAGGTCGTGAGCAGAGCTTAGGACTGCAGTACTGCAGCTTGACCCCTCTGCGCCACGGGGCTCTTCAGAGCTAAACGAGGTATCCGGAAATTCAGAACCCGTTTTCCCCTTGTAGGCTTTCTCTAAGCTCCAATCATGACAAGGGTCATCGTTCTCACTAAGATCCAGAGCTTCCATTTTTTACCGTTCCAGAGAGGTTACTAACTTAATTTGACTTAAGAAAAAAAGAAATGGCCTCTGTGGATTTTTAAAAAATATATATATACACATCCTTAGGGGTCTGGCTCTTCTCCTGCTGATGTTTCGTTTGCTATAAATATATTTTGAGAAGGCCAGTAATATTTTTGGGTTAGAGTCACTCGATTGGTGTCAGCTTTCAGAAGCACAATTGAGACTCATTTATACACAAAAGTGTTGCTTCGTATCTTTGCCACCCAAAGCAGCGACTGGGGAAGGCAATGGCAAACCACCCTGTAAAAAGTATGCCGTGAAAACGTTGTGAAAGCCACGTCACCCCAGAGTTGGAAACGACTGGTGCTTGCTCAGGGGACTACCTTCACCTTTTTGAGGGAGCAGATATCCTCAGCAGGTCTACTTTGGCATAAGTCCCATCAGTTTAATGGGGTTTACTCCCAGGAGTGTGTTCTTAGCATTGCAGCGAGGGAGCCAGTTTGGCATAGAGGTTAAGTGTGCCGACTCTTATTTGGGAGAACCGGGCTTGATTCCCCACTCCTCCACTTGCAGCTGCTGGAAGGGCCTTGGGTCAGCCATAGCTCTCACAGAGGTTGTCCTTGAAAGGGCAGCTGCTGTGAGAGCCCGCTCAGCCCCACCCACCTCACAGGGTGTCTGTTGTAGGGCGGGGAAGGGAAAGGAGATTGTAGGCCGCTCTGTCCTTGAAAGGGCAGCTTCTGGGAGAGCTCTCTCATCCCCACCTGCCTCACATGGTGTCTGTTGTGGGGGAGGAAGGGAAAGGAGATTGTCGGCCGCTCTGAGACTCTGTCCTTGAAAGGACAGCTTCTGGGAGAGCTCTCTCAGCCCCACCCACCTCACAGGGTGTCTGTTGTGGGGGAGGAAGGGAAAGGAGATTGTAGGCCATTCTGAGACTCTGTCCTTGAAAGGGCAGCTTCTGGGAGAGCTCTCTCATCCCCACCTGCCTCACAGGGTGTCTGTTGTGGGGGAGGAAGGGAAAGGGGATTGTAGGCCGCTCTGAGACTCTGTCCTTGAAAGGGCAGCTGCTGTGAGAGCCCTCTCAGCCCCACCCACCTAACAGGGTGTATGTTGTTGGGGAGGAAGGGAAAGGAGATTGTAGGCCACTCTGAGACTCTGTCCTTGAAAGGGCAGCTTCTGGGAGAGCTCTCTCATCCCCACCTGCCTCACAGGGTGTCTGTTGTGGAGGAGGAAGGGAAAGGGGATTGTAGGCTGCTCTGAGACTCTGTCCTTGAAAGGGCAGCTTCTGGGAGAGCTCTCTCATCCCCACCTGCCTCACAGGGTGTCTGTTGTGGGGGAGGAAGGGAAAGGAGATTGTTGGCCGCTCTGAGACTCTGTCTTTGAAAGGGCAGCTGTTGTGAGAGCCCTTTCAGCCCCACCCACCTCACAGGGTGTCTGTTGTGGGGGAGGAAGATAAAGGAAATTGTGAGCCCCACTGAGACTCTGTCCTTGAAAGGGCAGCTTCTGGGAGCTTGGCCATTTGGTCTGGATAGCCATAAAAGGTAATAAAGTCCTCTGCCAATTGGTGTTTCTTTAAATCTAGGTGAATCACAAAAGGACATGATACACCAACTGGCAGAGGACTTTATTTTTCATGGCTATCCAGACCAAATGGCCAAGCCACACTGGTTTGCCATGTGACCAGTCTGCATACTTAATCAACAAACTGCTTGTATTTCAGCCCACGATACCTGATCCCCTTGTCTGATGAAGTGTGCTTAGAGAGCACACGAAAGCTTACGTTCTAAATAAAACTTGGTTGGTCTTAAAGGTGCAATTTGACTCCCGCTTTGCTTAAAATAAGAGCCACATAGAATAAACATCATATGTTTGAGAGCCACAAGACATGAACATTAGATGTTTGAGAGAGCTGAGAGGGAGGGAGGAAGGAAAGGAGGGAGGGAAGGAAGGAAGGCCGAAAGGCAGATGGGAGAGGGAGGGGGAGAGGGGAAGTAAGCAACTTTAAAGGCATTCTTCAAGCCAGGTTTGGAGAAGAGATTTAAAGTGACAAACACCTTCTCCAAGCCAGCAGCGGGGGCTTTGACAGCCATGCAATACGTGTGAAGGAGCCACGTGTAGCTCCTGAGCCGCAGTTTGGCCAGCCCTGGCATAACCTCAGGCAGAGAGGCTGAGGCCTTTCCTTGGACTGAGAGGATTAGTGCCTCTGAATATGTTGGTTCCTCTCAGTCACCATGGCTAGTGCTAGTAGGGTTGGTTGCCTGAGAGATTTCCCGCTTTTACAACTGATCTCCAGCTGGCAGAGATCAGCATTCCTGGAGAAAAATAGTAAATACAACTGGAGCCGCTGTGAAGATAAGCAGTGTGCAAATATGCCTTTTTAGTGAAGTAAAGCAAAAACAAAACTAAGGAACACTGAACATTCTTGACGTCTCCCCCACAATGTCTCTCAGCCGTCACAAAGAACGATAGCCTCTTCAAATAGGGCTTAACGAAGACGTGGGTGAGGTCTTTAAATTCTTAGCGTTCCACTCGTGATGGTACAGAGAGAATAAGGAACCGCTTTTAAAAGGACTCCTCACGGTTTCAAGAGTTCTTCCTCAGCCTCTTCCTCCTGCTTTGAAGAGTGGACTGTGTGGCATTGTATCTGACTGAGGTTTCTCCCTTCCCCAGACCCAGCCTGCCCCCAAATTTCCAGGAACCTGCCCTGACAGAACTGGCAATCCTGGTTTCCTGGGGGCTTTCCATAACCCCACCCCCATTAAACTCTCCCCCTCCTCAGCTGAACAATGAACCAAATCTGTCAGTCGTGTAGAATTCAACACCGCGTCATTTTTTTTAAATTTAGTTTTATCATTTCTAGTTCACATGTCTGATTTTTTTTTTTTTTGCCTCATCAATGGTCACGGATGTTGATCTGCTTGGGTCTGCTGTGAGTTTGCACGCGCGCATTTATGTGCAGCCTCATGGGAATTCTTAGCAGCTGTCCCATTAACAAAATTGCTTCCGAATAAAACACGGGGTTTGAAACCATCTCCAGACGTCCAGTTTTTGTATCAAGAGTACCGCGCTCACCTTCAGATTTCAAACCTTCCGCTTCCAAAACCGCTACACTGGCCCAGCAGGGACTTTATACCACTGCGTCGTGAAGATTACAGAGGTTATAAGGCTCCAGAGATAAGAAATATTAAATATTTTGGAAGCTGACATATGGTTTAGGCAGCCTCAGAGTAAAGGCTTAAGTGATTCATATGTGCATCTCTTGACAAAGACATTAATCGAAATGGGAAATATAATGATCGAAATTCCGTTGAGAACCTACATTATGCACAGTTGGAGAATATATTTATATCACTTTTGAGTGCTGAACAAGGCTTTACATATTCCTTGGAAGCCTGGAACTGTCATGGAACTTGGTGGTTTGGTATATGTTATTCTGGATATTGTATTTATTGGCAACAGTGTGTGTGTGTGACAACATTTTGAATTTTTCTCATAAGTAATACTACTGTTTTATGCGCTGGAGATATTAGTACATTGTTTTCATTATACAAGGGAGCTATCTGGTGTTTTCTGGTTGTTTAGTCTTTCTCCCCGTCCCTGTTTTTTCATTGGTGCTGAATTTTAAGGCAATATTCATGTTCCATTTTTAACATTCCATGTGTTTGAAAAACTGTATTCGGATTTTTACATTTCTGTTGCCGTTTGTGCACATTAAAAAAAAAAAACAGTCAAGTTTTGCATCTTTTGATCTTGGATCTCGGCAGTTGCTATGAAAAGAGGCTTCGCCAGGTGAGAAAAAAGAAAAAGGCAGAGAATGAATTCATTCCAGCATTACCTGACGCAGAAAGAATTGATATTGTGGCTGGAATACATGCAGTTTGTTGATTAAGAGGGCAAACTAACCGATCCCCTGGTCACATAAAACAGTATGGCTTGGCCGTTTGGTCTGGATAGCCGTAAAAGGTAATAAAATTCCCTGCCAAATGGTGTTTCTGCAAATCTAGGTAAATTACAAAAGGACATGTCTATCCTAGTTGTAGTTCACCCAATCTACTTATCAACATCAGTCTATACATTATAAACATCATTCCAGTCTGCCATTAGAAAACAAGAATACATAAAACGAAAATGGGTTAAATATATGTAATGAGATAAATAGCCAATATCCCTTATTTGAGTATGCCAATATAGAACTATATTTAAAATTATATTGACATACTCAAATAAGGGATATTGGCTATCTATCTATCTATCTATCTATCTATCTATCTATCTATCTATCTATCTATCTATCTATCTATCTATCTATCTATCTATCTATCTATCTATCTATCTATCTATCTATCTAAAATTATATTATAAGCTTATGTTCTAAATAAAACTTGGTTGGTTTTAAAGGTACAACTTGACTCCTGCTTTGTTCAACTGCTTCAGATCAACACAGCTGCCCACCTGGATCTATTTACTTAAGAACATAAGAGAAGCCCTGTTGGATCAGGCCAGTGGCCCATCCAGTCCAACACTCTGTGTCACATAAGAACATAAGAGAAGCCACGTTGGATCAGGCCAATGGCCCATCCAGTCCAACACTCTGTGTCACATAAGAACATAAGAGAAGCCCTGTTGGATCAGGCCAGTGGCCCATCCAGTCCAACACACTGTGTCACATAAGAACATAAGAGAAGCCACGTTGGATCAGGCCAATGGCCCATCCAGTCCAACACTCTGTGTCACATAAGAGAAGCCCTGTTGGATCAGGCCAATGGCCCATCCAGTCCAACACTCTGTGTCACATAAGAACATAAGAGAAGCCCTGTTGGATCAGGCCAGTGGCCCATCCAGTCCAACACTCTGTGTCACATAAGAACATAAGAGAAGCCCTGTTGGATCAGGCCAATGGCCCATCCAGTCCAATACTCTGTGTCACATAAGAACATAAGAGAAGCCCTGTTGAATCAGGCCAATGGCCCATCCAGTCCAACACTCTGTCACATAAGAACATAAGAGAGGCCCTGTTGAATCAGGCCAATGGCCCATCCAGTCCAACACTCTGTGTCACACAGTGGCCAAAAAAAAAAATTATACATATACACACATACTTGTTGTGGTGTTGAAGCACAAATGGCAAAAGGCCCTTAGAAACAAATAGCGTCCCCAAATGTGGCCAATTTGTAATGTGAGGAGAGCATGTTGCAACCAGGGTGCCTCCTTGTATCACCACCTCGTTTTAATTAAAACGTTGGCGGAGGATTCATGCCCTGCGCCGGTGACAGTGAATTCATTGGTGATAATAGATCAGCAACACCTAATATAAATTGTGATGGATGTTGTATCGGGGAGCTGGAGCAGGCAAGCGTGTCCTTGGGTGGGAGAGGGGAGAGAGGTTATGGTGGGGGAAAGAAAATGTGAAAGGGGATCTGGCAGAGAAAGGCTGGAGGCTGGAGAATACGTTTCTATTCAAGAGCCTGAAAATACTTCTTCAAAGAAATCTCGGCTGCGGGTAGCGTTGCCAATCTCCAGGTGGATAGTAATCCAGGAGAGAATCACGGGAAAGAAGATAAGGCTAAGATAACTGTGAACAATAACTGTAAAGATACCACTAATCCAATATTCCATATGTTTTCAATTCATATAGTCAATGCAAAAATTCATCTATCGCAGGGGTGGCCAAACTTGCTCCAGTGTAAGAGCCACATAGAATAAATGTCAGATGTTTGAAAGCCAGAAGGAAGGAAGGAAAATAGATGAGGAAGGAAGGAGAGGTGGAAAGAAAGCAACTTTAATTTTAAATACATCCCCAAAGAGCTGCCCACTTGGCTTGGAGAAGTGATTTAAAGAGAGTAATAATGCCTTCTCCAAGCCAGCCGATGGGGTCGTGGTGGCTTCAAGAGCCGCAGTTTGGCCACCTCGGCTCTATCATTTCTAAAGTGTTCACAATAAACAATTCCAAGATGGTTAATTGTTACAAGATCATGCATGGGATAGAGAAGGTAGAGAAAGAAGTCCCTTTCTCCCTTTCTCACAATATGAGAACTCCTGGACATTCAATGAAATTGCTGAGCAGTCGGGTTAGAACGGATAAAAGGAAGTCCTTCTTCACCCAAAGGGTGATTAACGCGTGGAATTCACTGCCACAGGAGGTGGTGGCGGCTACAAGCATAGCCAGCTTCAAGAGGGGATTGGATAAAAATATGGAGCAGAGGTCCATCAGTGGCTATTAGCCACAGGGTATAGATGGAACTCTCTGTCTGGGGCAGTGATGCTCTATATTCTTGGTGCTTGGGGGGGGGCACAGTGGGAGGGCTTCTAGTGTCCTGACCCCACTGATGGACCTCCTGGTGGCACCTGGGTTTTTTGGCCACTGTGTGACACAGAGTGTTGGACTGGATGGACCATTGGCCTGATCCAACATGGCTTCTCTTAGGTTCTTCTGTCTGGGGCAGTGATGCTCTGTATTCTTGGTGCTTGGGTGGGGGGAGTAACAGTGGGAGGGCTTCTTGTGTCCTGGCCCCACTGATGGACCTCCTGATGGCACCTGGGGTTTTTGGCCACTGTGTGACACAGAGTGTTGGACTGGATGGGCCATTGGCCTGATCCAGCACGGCTTCTCTTATGTTCTTCTGTCTGGGGCAGTGATGCTCTGTATTCTTGGTGCTTGGGGGGGGGAGTAACAGTGGGAGGGCTTCTAGTGTCCTGGCCCCACTGATGGACCTCCTGATGGCACCTGGGTTTTTTGGCCACTGTGTGACACAGAGTGTTGGACTGGATGGGTCATTGGCCTGATCCAACATGGCTTCTTTTATGTTCAAGATGCATTCCAATAGTTTTGTGTATTACACAATGTCTCTTAGCTCTGGTTCCTTAATGGAGTAATGTGCTTGTGCTGCAATATCAGATTGCATTCATTACTTCAAAAGTTCCAACATTAAATTCCCTTTGTTATTTAAGAAACTCCAAGCTTGGAACATTGTGAGGACTCCTTCGGGCTGCCTCTGACTGAACCGCCTGGACGTTTATGGTCCATTTCTGTACACTTTCCTCAAAGAGAGGGTCGAACGAAGTCTGATGTATCATACCTTTCAGTCCAATTAAAGGCTTTACAAATCTTACACAAGCACACTTTTCCAGAGAGCAGTGTGCTTGTCTACGTGTATGGAAATGGGCCAGAAAAACCCAGGAGGTTCTGTCAGGAGCGGTGGCACGAAGGTTTTGTTGTGGTTTGGGGCAATTTGGTTGCTGGGAACAGTCCGTCACTTCAGTCAAGCAGATTTGACTGTCTGGAAAAATGCCCCTCCCCTATGAACTACAAATCAGGTGTTTTTAAAATGTTGTCGCGGTTCAGTCACACAGTCGAGTCCGACTCTTTGCAGCCCCCTGGACCAAGTCACGCCAGGCCCTCCTGTCTTCCACCATCCTCCGAAGTCTGCTCAAATTCGTGTTTGTTACATCAGTAACGCTGTCCAGCCATCTCCTCTTTTGCCATCCCCTTCTTCTTTTGCCTTCTGTCTTTCCCAGCATCAGGATCTTCTCCAGTGAGGGCTCCCTTCTCATTGAATGGCCAAAGTATTTCAGCTTTAGCATCTGACCTTCCAGGGAACAGTCAGGGTTGATTTCCCTTAGGACTGACTGACTGGATCTTCTTGCAGTGCAAAGGACTCTCAAGAGTCTTCTCCAGCACCACAGCTCAAAAGCATCTATTCTTCTGCACTCGGCCTTCGTTATGGTCCAGTTCTCACAGCCATACATTACTACTGGGAATACCGTCGCTTTGACTATATGGACTTTTGTTGGCAGGCTGATGTCTCTGCTTTTTATTATACTGCCCAGGTTCACCATAGCTGTCCTCCCAAGGAGCAAACGTCTTTTAATTTCATGGCTGCAGTCACCATCTGCAGTGATCTTCGACCCCAGGAATGTGAACTCTGTCACGGCTTCCATGTCTTCCCCTTCTATTTGCCAAGGAGAGTATCTCAAATGTATCTCAGATGTGCCCAGACTTGAATGGCCCCGGCTAGTCAGTCTTCTAGCCCAACCCCCTGCACAGTGCAGGAAACTCACAAACCCCTTTCCCCTAAATTCACAGGATCTTCATTGCTGTCAGATGGCCATCTAGCCTCTGTTGAAAAACCTCCAAGGAAGGAGAGCCCACCACCTCCCGAAGAATCATAGAATCCTAGAGTTGGAAGGGACTTCCAGGGTCATCTAGTCCAACCCCCTGCACAATGCAGGAAACTCACAAACACCTCCCCCTAAATCCACAGAATCTTCATTGCTGTCAGATGGCCATCTAGCCTCTGTTTCAAAACCTCCAAGGAAGGAGAGCCCACCACCTCCCAAGGAGGAAGCCTGTTCCACTGAGGAACCACTCTAACGGTCAGGAAGTTCTTCCTAATGTTGAGTGGAAACTTTTTTGATTTAATTTCAACCCCTTGGTTCTGGCCCTACCTTCCAGGGCCACAGAAAACAATTCCACACCATCCTCTCTCCGTCTTTGGGGTGACGTCGAAACACTGACGTTTTCACGGCAGACTTTTTTATGGGGTGGCTTGCCATTGCCTTCCGCAGTCATCTACACTTCCCTCCCCCCCAGCAGACTGAGTACTCATTTTACTGACCTCGGAAGGACGGAAGGCTGAGTCAACCTTGAGCTGACTACCTGAACCCAGCTTCCGCCAAGATCGAACTCAGATCGTGAGCAGAGCACTCGGACTGCAGTGCTGCAGCTTTACCACTCTGCGCCACGGGGCTCTTATTTGTTGAAATAAGGGGACCGATTTTAATTTCCCCCGCAACAGTGGGCTGTCTGAGAGGCGGTGGGGCATTGTGCCTGGAGTGATAGACAAGGATTTGGGAGAGATGGGTTCCAATCCCCCTGCCTGAAGCTCCCTTGTCAGCTGGAGGGGTGCAGAGTTATGACCTCAGGGGGGGTAGAGAATGGGGGCAGAGGAATTCCTCCCCCCTTTCTTAAAGGAGACTGTCTCTTTAGATGCGTCGATGGCACGACCTGCAAACAGAGAGAAGGCGCTTTTTGCTTCTGAACAAACGCCACAGATGGAATCAATTTCACACCTGATCCTTTCCTCCCTTCTGCTTTCTTTAGCTCGCCTTGTCCTCCTTAGTCCTTTGCCGTCTGTTTGTGCGTGATTGGGCGTGAGCATTTGCATTTTGTGAAAACCTCCATCTAGGCGCCTGGGAATAGGCAGATATCCTTCAGTGGTGAGCTGGAGCGGGGTGGGGAACAAAGGGAGATGAATCGTGCAAAACAATTAGATGTCATTTTGCTGTCTAAACATCCCACATCAGCCACCAGAAGCTTCCCCCCCCCACACCACACACCCTCCATCAACTGAGTACCTTCCCCCCCCAAGCACTCAATTGGCACGCACCAAAGGGCAGGGTGAGGGTAATTGCTCGGAGGAGAGGCTGATAGCTTATTTCCATACTCCTGTCTCATTTTGCCTCCCTGCAGCTTCTCAAAACATTTCCTCTCTGCGGGCTGTTTGAGCGCATCTAATGCACCGGCGTAGCAAGTGGGGACAACAGCAATTAGGGGGGAAATGGGGGAAGGGGAGGAAACCCTTCGAGAAAGCACAGCGAGCCGGGAGAGGGAAAGCCACTCAACCTTGTGCACGTCCTCTTCTTGCCAGCCAAAGGTGCATAATGGGGGGGGGGGTGGGGGGGGGACAGAACAACCATCTGGTTGTGTTGGAGGGCAAGCTATTGGGAGGGGCGTGGGGAGGAAGGAACTGACTGGAAAATAGCTGTTGCCTCTGGGAATTCACCTACAGCCAGGGTGTCTCCCGCAGGGATGTGTCCTTTCTTGCTGGCTAAACAGAGTGGGCCTTGATTGGACGCCCGAGTGGGCCGCTGTCTCCCCTTGCCCTTCCCAGACACCCATCGCAATGCGTCTGCTTCAGGACAGAGAGCCCAGCAGGGATTCCGGAACATTCCGTAGCCACCTTTTCCACACACCGGTTTCAGAATGTGTAAGCGCCCTTGGGAATTCATCCCTTAATGGTGTCTCTTGTGGGCACAAGAATTCCAGAGCTTTCTGTAGTCAGCCTTTCCGCACGTCCAGTTTCAGAATGTGTAAGCATCGCCTGCCCTTGGGAATTCATCCCTTAACGGTGTCTCTTGTGGGCACAAGAATTCCAGAGCTTTCTGTAGTCAGCCTTTCGGCACGTCCAGTTCAGAATGTGTAATCATCGATCCAAGTGGGCAGCTGTGTTGGTCTGAAGCAGTAGAACAAAGCAGCAGTACCTTTAAGACCAAGCAAGTTTTATTCAGAATGTAAGTTTCGTACACATGCAGACTTCTTCAGACGAGGGAATGGGGTAGACTGGGCTGAAATGCATGTAGCTGGTGGGCTAAGAGCGTCAATTGATACAAAGTTAGACTCAAATGGCAGAACAGTGTAATAAATGGGAAGACCATTTGGTCTGGACAGCAATAAAAGGTAACTTTTATTATATTTATTATAGCAATAACAGGCAGCTTTTAATGCCTTTCATTGCTATCCGGACCAAACAGTCTTCCCATTTATTACACTATTCTGCCATTTGAGTCTAACTTTGTATCAGTTTACACTCTTAATCCACCAACTACATGCATTTCAACCCACTGTACCCCATCCCTTCGTCTGAAGAAGTACGCATGCATACGAAAGCTTACATTCTGAATAAAACTTTGTTGGTCTTAAAGGTGCAACTGGACTCCTACTTCGCTTTACTGCCCTTTGGAATTCATTCCTTACTGGTGTCTCTTGCGGGGACAAGAATCTTCATGACTTTGAGAATCCTACAATCTCCTTGCCCTTTCTCCCCCACAACGGACACCCTGTGAAGCGGGTGAGGCTGAGAGAGCTCTCCCAGAAGCTGTCCATTCAAGGACAGAGTCTCAGAGCGGCCTCCAATCTCCTTTGCCTTCCTCCCCCACAACAGACTCCCTGTGAGGTGGGTGGGGCTGAGAGAGTTCTCCCAGAAGCTGCCGTTTCAAGGACAGAGTCTCAGAGCGGCCTCCAATCTCCTTTGCCTTCCTCCCCCACAACAGACACCCTGTGAGGTGGGTGGGGCTGAGAGGGCTCTCCCAGAAGCTGTCCATTCAAGGACAGAGTCTCAGAGCGGCCTACAATCTCCTTTGCCTTCCTCCCCCACAACAGACTCCCTGTGAGGTGGGTGGGGCTGAGAGGGCTCTCCCAGAAGCTGCCCTTTCAAGGACAGAGTCGCAGAGCAGCCTACAATCTCCTTTCCCTTCCTCCCCCACAACAGGCACCCCGTGAGGTGGGTGGGGCTGAGAGAGCTCTCCCAGAAGCTGCCCTTTCAAGGACAACTCCCACGAGAGCAATGGCTGACCCGAGGCCATTCCAGCAGCTGCAAGTGGAGGAGTGGGGAGTCAAACCCAGTTCTCCCAGATAAGAGTCTGTGCACTTAACCGCTGCACCAAACTGGCTCTTTGCAATTCCTGTGGGGCGCAGGAACCCTAGTTACGATGAGCCAAAAGAACGCGCAACCGGATTGCTATTGTGTGTTATTCCTCCCTTGACTGTTGCCCTCTGCTTGCCTTCAGCCCCCCGGCGAGAGTGAGTATTCGGACCCCTTCGATGCTCACCGAGAGCTGAAAGAAGATGGGGAGGAGGATGTGGAGCTGGAAAACAATGGATACATGGAACCCTACGATGCTCAAAAGGTGGTGACTGGTGAGTGAGGGTGTGATGTACTGGGTTTGGACACGCTTAGCATTCAACATCCTTTATTAGCGAGTACATCACCAAGAGAACATGGTGAGGCTGGTTCCCTGCTTATATACATTACCCGGAACAAACTCCTTCCTGGGCAGGTCCAATCTTGACCGGTTAACCTTCCCACCGCAGATCTTCATAGGCGGATTGCATTTGCCCCTTACGTCAGGTGACCCGCTGTTTCCAGCCGCTCGCCTCAGTCGCGTTGTGTTGGAAACTCGGGGACCGAAACGCGAGACACAACACCGGGTCTCCAGAATTCATAGAGATGTGAGACAGCGGATTAAACCCTGTGGAGGCCCCTCGGCAGGCGAAATCTTGGGGGGGGCCTTGCAAATTATCTCAGAGTCTGAGTGCCTGCCCCACCACTCATGGCCTTCCCCCCTGCAGCCTGCCGGCCCCTTCTCAAAAGCCTAAGCTGCGGGGGAGAGGCAGAGAGAGGCAAAGCCTAAGCTGCGGGGGAGAGGCAGAGAGAGGCAAACTTGGCGACAACGCCGGCAGCAGCCGCACCAGGCAAGTCGGGCAAAGAGCATTTCGATTGCTGGTTGCTCGCGTAGGCTGGAAAGGCTGCAAGAAGGGGGGAAACCGGTGGAGGGGAGCCAGCCTGGGGCCCCTAAAGGTGTGGGGGCCCATAGGGCAGTGCGTACTTGGCCTAATTGTTATGGATGGTGCAGATAATGGAGCCAGATTTTGGGAACGCAAAAGGGGACAGCTTCCAACATCGCTGGGTTTCTGTGCAGGCCGCTGCTGCGCAAGAGAATCCAGCTTCCGGATAATCTCTGCTTGCCCTGACAACCGACGAAAACCACTCGAGGTTCTAGTCCTTATGAATGTGCCGTCGTTCTCAAAAGCCCCCTGGCAATGCATGCAGATCTCCACAACTAGAAGAACTAGGGTTGCCAATCCCCAGGTGGGGGCAGGGGATCCCCCGGTTTGGAGGCCCTCCCCCCACTTCAGGGTCCTCAGAAAGCGGGGGGAGGGGAGGGAAATGTCTGCTGGATACTCTGTTATTTCCTAGGGAGATTTATTCCCATAGAAAATAATGGGAGAATTGATCTGCAGGTATCTGGGGCTCTGGGGGAGCTGTTTTTTGAGATAGAGGCACCAAATTTTCAGTACAGTATCTAGTGCCTCTCCCCAAAATATCCTCCAAGTTTCAAAACGATTGGACCAGGGGGTCCAATTCTGTGAGCCCCAAAAGAAGGTGCCCCTATCCTTCATTATTTCCTATGGAAGGAAGGCATTGAAAAGGTGTGCCGTCCCTTTAAATGTGATGGCCAGAACTCCCTTTGGAGTTCAATGATGCTTGTCACAGCCTTGATCTTGGCCCCACCCCTAATGTCCCCTGGCTCCACCCCCAAAGTCTCCTGGCTCCACCCCCAAAGTCCCCAGATATTTCTTAAATTGGACTTGGCAACCCTAAGAAGAACGAAGGGATCTGTAAAAGGGAAAGGGTTCAAAATTTGTTTCTGGCCTGGAGTAGTTGGAGGAGCAGCCGTGGGGGGTAGGCCTAAGCTTTCATGCGCATGCACAGAATTAAACTTTGACCGATTTCGCACTAGTGGAGAGCCCTTTTGCCGACGGTGCTTCTCTTGGTTTTCACACAAGCTGCCCCGGAGCGGTGAGTTGGCACACCGCTTTTCCGTAGCAAGTGAAATCTTCTTACAAGTGGTTTCTGCTTGCTGTGGAAAAGCAGCGGGCCGACTCGCTGCTCTGGGGCAGCTTGTGTGAAAACCAAGAGAAGGGCCGGGGACAAAAGGGCTCTCCACTTGGAACAAGCCTAGTGCGGAATCGGTCTTTGCTGGTCTTAAAGGTGCCACTGGACTCAAACTTCGTCCTGTTGCTTCAGAACAAAATGGCTACCCACCTGAATCTATCACTCGAATGTGGCTCTCCAGTTTGTGGGTTCAGTTTGTGTCCTTCCCTCCTGTCGCTAACGTGACATAACTTTCCCACCTGGGCATTTTCAGATCTCCAGCGCAAAAGTGACAGGGAGGAGAGAAAGGTGAAGAAATCCCGGAAGGGTCTACAGTTGTACGACACCCCCTACGAGGAGAAGGAACCCGAGGCCAACCCAGAGGGCTCCTCTGCAGAGACACCCCGAGAGAGCCGTCTGCCTCAGGACGATGAGCGGCCAGCGGACGAGTACGACCAGCCGTGGGAATGGAAGAAGAACCACATTTCTCGGGCGTTTGCAGGTGAGGATCTTGCTCACCTGTTCCTTGGAGCACACACTGTTCTCTCTCAGCTGAGTTCGTGTGAGCTAGCTCACAATTTTTTAGCCTCCGACTCACACCTTTTCGCCTTCGCTCAGGAGAAATGGCCCCTGAGCAAACTGATCTATGCAGGAGCTCACAACTTTAATGCCAGTGATGATGACACTGGATTGATATCCCTCCCTATACTCTGAATCTCAGAGTCTCAGAGCAGTCACAATCTCCTTTCCCTTCCTCTCCCCACCCCCCTGTCCCCACAACAGACACCCTGTGAGGTGGGAGAGAGCTCTCCCAGAAGCTGCCCTTTCAAAGACAGAGTTTCAGAGTGGCCTGCAATCTCCTTTCCTTCCTCCCCCACAACAGACACCCTGTGAGGAGGGTGGGGCTGAGAGGGCTCTCCCAGAAGCTGCCCTTTCAAGGACAGAGTCTCAGAGTGGCCTACAATCTCCTTTATCTTCCTCCCCCACAACAGACACCCTGGGAGGCAGGTGGGGCTGAGAGAGCTCTCCCAGAGGCTGCTCTTTCAAGGACAGAGTCTCAGAGCGGCCTACAATCTCCTTTATCTTCCTCCCCCACAACAGACACCCTGGGAGGCAGGTGGGGCTGAGAGGGCTCTCACAGCAGCTGCCCTTTCAAGGACAGAGTCTCAGAGCGGCCTACAATCTCTTTTCTCTTCCTCCCCCACAACAGACACCCTGGGAGGCAGGTGGGGCTAAGAGGGCTCTCACAGCAGCTGCCCTTTCAAGGACGACTCCTACGAGAGCTATGGCTGACCCAAGGCCATCCCAGCGTAGAATTGAATGCGCTGTTTTGATGCACGTAGATGGGCGGCTATGTTAGTCTGTAGCAGTAAAAAAAAGTGCTCTGGCAGCACTGCAAAGACTAACACAATTTGTGAGTCACTGCCAACGTTCCCTCTAAGCTGCAGAGCCTTGTGAGCAAAAATTCTACTGTGTGGAGCTGCTGGCATTAAAGTTGTGAGCTGCTGCATAGATTATTGTGCTCTGAGGCCATCTTTCCTGAGCTAAGGCAAAAAGGTGTGAGCTGGAGGCTAAAAATCTATGCGAGAGCTCACCCTAACTCAGCTTAGAGGGAACACTGGTCACTGATCTACACCGGTCACTGATCTGCAGGAGAGCCAGTTTGGTGTAGTGGTTCAGTGTGCGGACTCTTATCTGGGAGAACCAGGTTTGATTCCCCACTCCTCCACTTGCACCTGCTGGAATGGCCTTGGGTCAGCCATAGCTCTGGCAGAGGTTGTCCTTGAAAGGGCAGCTGCTGTGAGAGCCCTCTCCAGCCCCACCCACCTCACAGGGTGTCTGTCGTGGGGGAGGAAGGGAAAGGAGATTATGAGCCGCTCTGAGACTCTTTGGAGTGGAGGGCGGGATATAAATCCAATATCTTCATCTACCTCACAGGGTGTCTGTTGTGGGGGAGGAAGGGAAAGGAGATTGTGAGCCGCTCTGAGACTCTTCGGAGTGGCGGGTGGGATATAAATCCAATATCTTCATCTACCTCACAGGGTGTCTGTTGTGGGGGAGGAAGGGAAAGGAGATTGTGAGCCGCTCTGAGACTCTGAGTGGAGGGTGGGATATAAATCCAATATCTTCATCTACCTCACAGGGTGTCTGTTGTGGGGGAGGAAGGGAAAGGAGATTGTGAGCCGCTCTGAGACTCTTTGGAGTGGAGGGCGGGATATAAATCCAATATCTTCATCTACCTCACAGGGTGTCTGTTGTGGGGGAGGAAGGGAAAGGAGATTGTGAGCCGCTCTGAGACTCTTTGGAGTGGAGGGCGGGATATAAATCCAATATCTTCATCTACCTCACAGGGTGTCTGTTGTGGGGGAGGAAGGGAAAGGAGATTGTGAGCCGCTCTGAGACTCTGAGTGGAGGGTGGGATATAAATCCAATATCTTCATCTACCTCACAGGGTGTCTGTTGTGGGGGAGGAAGGGAAAGGAGATTGTGAGCCGCTCTGAGACTCTTTGGAGTGGAGGGCGGGATATAAATCCAATATCTTCATCTACCTCACAGGGTGTCTGTTGTGGGGGAGGAAGGGAAAGGAGATTGTGAGCCGCTCTGAGACTCTTTGGAGTGGAGGGCGGGATATAAATCCAATATCTTCTTCTTCTTCTTCTTCTTCAAGATGGCCGTGTCAGTCTGCTGGAATAGGAAGAAAGAGCCAGAGTCGAGCAGCACCTTCCAAACTAATACAACTTGTGGCAGGGAGAGTGAGCTTTTGTCACTGCTCACTTAATTTAATTTAATTTTTAGATTTCTATCCCTATCCTGCAAGCGGGGTCAGGGCGGCTTACAACAATAAAACAACAGAGCTAAAATAATATAATAAACGCAGACGTTACGAAACAGGAGCAGCACAGCAAACAATCTAAACAGACGCAGGCGGTAAACAGCACGCGGCGCTTGGCTAACAGCATAACATAACACCATAATGGCGAAATGCTGCGGGAAAACGATGACTTTCAGAGGACACCCGCTGGATTAATTAAAAGCCTGGCAGAAAAGCTACATCTTACAGGCCCTGCAAAACCTGGATAAGTCCCTCAGGGCCCAGACCTCCAGGAGGAAGATTTTGGATTTATATCCCGCCCTATACTCTGAATCTCAGAGACTCAGAGTGGTCACAATCTCCTCTACCTTCCCACCCCACCCCCCACAACAAACACCCTGTGAAGTGGGTGGGGCTGAGAGAGCTCTCCCAGAACTGCCCTTTCAAGGACGAGAGCTATGGCTGACCGAAGGCCATTCCAGCAGGTGCAAGGGGAGGAGTGGGGATTCAAACCCGGTTCTCCCAGATAAGAGTCCGCACACTTATCCACTACACCAAACTGGCTCTCCCTAGGGTTAGGGTGAGGGTTAGGGTTAGGAGCTCATTCCACCAGGTGGGGGCCTGGACCAAAAAGGCCTTGTTGAAGGCAGCCGGGCATCTTTAGGAGAAGACCTCAGAGCCCGAGGTGGTTCATATGGGGAGAGGCGGTCCCAAAGATTCTTCTTTTGGTGCGGAATTGAGTTTCTTGAGAATCTTAATGTCCTTTCCCATAAAAAGTTCACAAGTGTCCAGTCCTCATGGATGCAAAGATATGCTTAAAAGGGGTGTTGAGATCCGATCGCGAAATGCCTGCAGTGATTTCTCTAGGAGATATGCAGGATGTAGCCCCTGAGCAATAGCGTTCGGGTTCTTGAGCGTGTCTCGTTTTTTAAAAAAGGAAGTTATACGGTTGTCGGGAGCTCCCAGTTACTCCCACAGTGCTGTAAATCCTGCTGGCGAATACAGCTGTGAAGTTATGAAAGATTCTCCGTCGAAGTAACAGACTAGCTGCATTCGGAAATTATTTGAGCGTGGGTTCCAGATTTACGAACGATTGTGATCAGACAGAGATTTGTGGTTTCAGATTTATTGGTTCCAGATTTACGAATGATTGTGATCACCCGACAGCTGTATAGTGTAGCGGTGGCCAAACTGTGGCTCGGGAGCCACATGAGGTTCTTTCACACATATTGTGTGGCGCTCAAAAGCTCCCCCCCCCCAATCAATTCTCCAAGCCAGCTGGCAGCTTGGAGAATGCATTTAAAGTTAAAGTTGCTTTCTTTCCACCTCTCTTTCCCCCATCTATCTGCCTGCCTTCCTTCATCCTGCAGCTCTCAAACATCTGACATTATTCTATGTGGCTGTTACATTAAGCAAGTTTGGCTACCCCTGGCAGAGTGCCTGTGGTGTAGTGGTTAAGTGTGCGGACTCTTATCTGGGAGAACCGGGTTTGATTCCCCACTCCTTCCCTTGCAGCTGCTGGAATGGCCTTGGGTCAGCCATAGCTCTGGCAGAGGTTGTCCTTGAAAGGGCAGCTGCTGTGAGAGCCCTCTCAGCCTCACCTGCCTCACAGGATGTCTGTTGTAGGGGAGGAAGGGAAAGGAGATTGGAGGCCACTCTGAGACTCTATCCTTGAAAGGGAAGCTTCTGGGAGAGCTCTCTCAGCCCCACCCACCTCACAGAGTGTTTGCTGTGGGGGAGGAAGGGAAAGGAGATTGTAGGCCGCTCTGATACTCTGTCCTTGAAAGGGCAGCTTCTGGGAGAGCTCTCTCATCCCCACCCGCCTCACAGGGTGTCTGTTGTGGGGGAGGAAGGGAAGGGAGATTGGAGGCCGCTCTGAGACTCTGTCCTTGAAAGGGCAGCTTCTTGGAGAGCTCTCTCATCCCCACCTGCCTCACTGGGTGTCTATTGTGGGAGAGGAAGGGAAAGGAGATTGTGAGCCGCTCTGAGACTCTTTGGAGTGGGGGGCGGGATATAAATCCAATATCTTCATCTACCTCACAGGGTGTCTGTTGCGGGGGGGGGGAAGGTAAAGGAGATTGTGAGACGCTCTGAGACTCTTCGGAGTGGCGGGCTGGATATAAATCCAATGTCTTCTTCTTCTCTCTAATAACTATGACATGATTGGGATCTAGAATGTATATTAGAATTAGTTCATGTGGCATTGTAATGAGTGGTAATCTTTATGTGTACTGATTATTAGTGTGTATTTTGTGCGCTTTTAGCACTGTAGAAATAATCAGCAATTAATAAAATCAGAGGTGGGGGGAAGAGGGGGCAGCTGGATCCAAGTGGGCAGCTGTGTGGGTCTGAAGCAGTAGAACAAAGTAGGAGTCAAGTATCACCTTTAAGACCAACAAAGTTTTATTCAGGATGGAAGCTTTTGTGTGCTCTAAGCGCTCTTCATCAGATGAAGTGTGCTTAGAGCACACGAAAGCTTACATTCTGAATAAAACTTTGTTGGTCTTAAAGTTGCTACTTCACTCTAATTTGGGGTCTGGTGATTGTTAGCTGGCCTGCATCCGATCAAACAAGGGGACAATATAAGTCAGAATAGCAGATTGATGTCTATGTCATTAGGTGTGAAGAGTCTGCTGGAATGTCAGCTCTGGGTTTTTAATGAGGGCATTAGTTTCTCAGAGGTTTAATTTAACATGTAACACATATATGAACATCATTCCAGTTTGCCATTAGAAAAATACATTAAAATATAGTGGAAGATGGGTTTGGTAGATGTAATGAGATAAATAGCCAATATCCCTTATTTGAGTATGTCAGATAAGGAGACCCAGTTTGGTGTCGTGGTTAAGTGTGCAGACTCTTATCTGGGAGAACTGGGTTTGATTCCCCACTCCTCCACTTGCACCTGCTGGAAAAGCCTTGGGTCAGCCATAGCTCTGGCAGAGGTTGTCCTTGAAAGGGCAGCTTCTGAGAGAGCCCTCTCAGCCCCATCTGCCTCACAGGGTGTCTGTTGTGGGGGAGGAAGGGAAAGGAGATTGTAGGTCACTCTGAGACTCTCTCCTTGAAAGGGCAGCTTCTGGGAGAGCTCTCTCAGCCCCACCCATCTCACAGGGTGTCTGTTGGGGGGGAGGAAGGGAAAGGAGATTGTAGGCCACTCTGAGACTCTGTCCTTTAAAGGGCAGCCTCTGGGAGAGCTCTCTCAGCCCCTCCTGCCTCACAGGGTGTCTGTTGTGGGGGAGGAAGGGAAAGGAGATTGTAGACCGCTCTGAGACTCTGTCCTTGAAGGGGCAGCTTCTGGGAGAGCTCTCTCAGCCTCATCCACTTTACAGGGTGTCTGTTGTGGGGGAGGAAGGGAAAGGAGATTGTAGACCGCTCTGAGACTCTGTCCTTCAAGGGGCAGCTTCTGGGAGAGTTCTCTCAGCCTCATCCACCTTACAGGGTGTCTGTTGTGGGGGAGGAAGGGAAAGGAGATTGTAGGTCACTCTGAGACTCTGTCCTTGAAAGGGCAGCTTCTGGGAGAGCTCTCTCAGCCCCACCCATCTCACAGGGTGTCTGTTGGGGGGGAGGAAGGGAAAGGAGATTGTAGGCCACTCTGAGACTCTGTCCTTTAAAGGGCAGCCTCTGGGAGAGCTCTCTCAGCCCCTCCTGCCTCACAGGGTGTCTGTTGTGGGGGAGGAAGGGAAAGGAGATTGTAGACCGCTCTGAGACTCTGTTCTTCAAGGGGCAGCTTCTGGGAGAGTTCTCTCAGCCTCATCCACCTTACAGGGTGTCTGTTGTGGGGGAGGAAGGGAAAGGAGATTGTAGACCGCTCTGAGACTCTGTCCTTGAAAGGGCAGCTTTTGGGAGAGCTGTCAGCCCCACCCACCGCACAGCGTGTCTGTTGTGGGGAAGGAAGATAAAGAAGATTGTGAGCTGCTCTGACTCTGAGATTCAGAGTGGAGGGTGGGGTATAAATCCAATATCTTCTTCTTTAATACCAAAAAAAATGCTTTTCTGATACACTAGATAGCGGGTTTTCCTCGGGAGGGAGGCGCTCAGAAAGGACCCCTTCTCTTTCCTTCTCACATCTCATCATGCCGAATGGCTGGAGATTTTTCTGTCAGGCTGGTCAGCTCTCTTTGCACTTCACGTCACAGTGAATGAGCCGGGGAACAGTGCGGAACCTGAGGCCATTTTCCAGGTGGCTGAGCCCTCCCTCGCGCCTCAGGTGTCCTTTCGCTTCCTGGTGTGCCAGGTAGAGTGTGCATTTGAAGGACAAGGAGATTCGTGCTCTTCCCCTACTGCCTGGGGAAGCACATTATCAATCTCTTCTCCCTGCTTGACAAATCCAGAGCGAGTCCCTGCTAGGCAGATAGGCCTCTGGGTTAAAAAACACCTCCCCTGCCAATTCCTTCCGTGATTGGGCGAAGGATGCTGGTTCCAAAATGTAGGTCATAGTGAATGAATGCTCTCTCTCGGCCTTCCAGCCAGTCTTGTTTAGGGTGAGTCATCCCTCACCCATCTCCAGGGGTCGTTTTGTAGAAAAAGAGGTGCTGGAGCTCATCAGCTCAACTCATTTGCATATGCCGCACGCCCTCCTGGCATCACCGGAAGGTGCACGGAATGATATCGGCTCAGCATCTACCTTAAAATACTTACCGCATTAGAATTGTCATAATAAAGCCGGACTCCCATCATACTTTTAAAATTACTTTCTCCTACGGCGCAGAGTGGTAAAGCTGCAGTGCCCTCTGCTCACGCCCTGAGTTCGATCCCGGCGGAAGCTGGGTTCAGGTCGTCGGCTCCAGGTTGACTCAGCCTTCCGTCCTTCCGAGGTCGGTCAAAGGAGTACCCAGCTTGCTGGGGGGGGGGGGGAAGTGTAGAGGACTGGGGAAGGCAATGGCAAACCCTGTAAAAAAGTCTGCTGTGAAATTGTTGTGATGCGACGTCACCCCAGAGTCGGAAACGACTGGTACTTGCACAGGGGACTACCTTTACCTTTTTATTTTTATTTTTTAGTGGTGACTGGGGGTCATTTTGTAGAAAAATACGTGGTGGAGCGCATTAATATAACTCATTAGCATAACACCCCCCTATCCAAAAGCAACCCGATGCAAGAAAGGAGAGCCCCGGGCGAGCGAGGCCTGCTTGGGCTGGCTAGAGATCCAACCAGCCCAAGCAGGCCTCGATCACCTGGGGCTCTCCTGGGCCACCCCCCCCCCCACAGTCAAAAGGCCAGCAAGCTACCTGTCACCCAAAATCACATAAGAAGTGAGAAAGGGGGGGGGGCTTCTGGGGGCATGGCAAAGCCCCTGTCTGGCTGGCTGCCCGCTCTCCTAATGCAAGGATTGTTATGCAGCTGCACCTCCTACGCAATGGACAAGGTAGGTAGGTGGGAAGAAGGAGGGGGAACCCTCAGGTTCAGGAGCTGCGCTCCAGTGAGCTCGGACTGAATTCAAGAGCTGGTGATGACTGAATGAAGGGGGAGGGGAGGACAGCTGCCTTGCTTCCCTTGTCCGTCTGTCATTAGATCTTTCCTTTTTTATCATGTCTGTTTTGTCTCCCATTCTCCCCTCTCATCTCCCTTGTGCTCCTTTTCCCTTCTCGCCCATCTTCTCTTTTTCTCTCTTTCCTGCTTCCTTTCTCCTCTCGCCTTCCTGTGGTCCTTTCCCCCTTCTCCTCTCTCCCTTGCTGCAACCATCTCTCCCCTTGATCCTCCTTACCTTAATCCCAACCCACCCACCATCTCCTCTTCTCTCCTGTACCCCCCCCCCCTTTTCTTCTTTCCTTTCCTCCCATCTGGTTCTCTTCCTCTCCTCTGCTCCGTCCTCCTGCAGTAGATGTTAAGGAGACTAACGTATTACCCTGGCCACCGCCGGTGGGACAGCTCACAGGGACGGAGGAGCCCCTAGCTCCAGAAGGTGATTTATTTCTTTATTTATATTTCTTCATTTAATAGGCTTCTAAGGCTGAGCAGTCAGGTTAAAACGGATAAAAGGAAGTCCTTCTTCACCCAAAGAGTGATTAAGATGTGGAACTCATTGCCCCAGGAGGTGGTGGCAGCTATAAGCATAGCCAGCTTCAAGATGGGATTGGATAAAAATATGGAGCAGAGGTCCATCAGTGGCTAGTAGCCATAGTATGTATATATATGTGTGTGTGTGTGTGTGTGTGTGTATGCACACACACATATATTGGCCACTGTGTGACACAGAGTGTTGGACTGGATGGGCCACTGGCCTGATCCAACATGGCTTCTCTTATGTTCTTATCCACCTCACAGGGTGGTCTGTTGTGGGGGAGGAAGGGAAAGGAGATTGTAGGCCGTTCTGAGAGAAGGACTTTTCTTCCTTTCTCACAATACGAGAACTCGTGGGCATTCAATGAAATTGCTGAGCAGTCGGGTTAGAACGGATAAAAGGAAGTCCTTCTTCACCCGAAGGGTGATTAACATGTGGAATTCACTGCCACAGGAGGTGGCGGCGGCTACAAGCATAGCCAGCTTCAAGAGGGGATTGGATAAAAATATGGAGCAGAGGTCCATCAGTGGCTATTAGCCACAGCGTGTGTGTGTGTATATGTATATGTATGTATATATATATATATATTGGCCACTGAGTGACACAGAGTGTTGGACTGGATGGGCCATTGGCCTGATCCAACATGGCTTCTCTTATGTTCTTAATGTGCGCATGTGCGTAATAGTGGAGAAGAAATAGCTGCATGGAGTGATTCGAATTGCAGTATGGCAGTCTGATGGATAATATCCGGAACAAAGATATTTGGAACAGAACCGGGTCAGTTTAATACGGACTCAACACACTGTGTGAAAAGGGCCATAGCCAAAGCATCTTATAAACATACCCTGATATACAGAACACCTAAAAGGAAAACAAAGGAAGGACACAATCTAGAAAGTTCTTAACAAGCAGTCCCACGTAGTCAACAATCAGTCCTTCCACCGTCAAAGGAATCCTCGGCCCAGTTGCTCCTGAGGAGAACCTGTAGTGTTTCTGAAGAGTCCCAATTCCAAATATGTTATGTACACAGCATCACACAGCGACGAGGCAGGACTTTTTGGAAATTATAACGTAATTATGTGCAAAGAATTGGAATCTTGCTGTGCTCTGAGAGAGTTATTGACAGCTGGTCGAAGCTTGTAGTCAAACGAGGGAATATAAAGTACTACCTTGTTGTGTGATGCTGTGTACAGAACATATTTGGAATGGGGACTCTTCAGACTGCACACAATGCAGTCAATGCAGCCACAAAATGGCTGCCCCAGGAGGTGGAGCCAGTCACAAAATGGCTGCCCCAGGAGGTGGAGCCAGTCACAAAATGGTTGCCGCAGGAGGTGGAGCCAGTCACAAAAGGGTTGCCGCAGCTTACTTTCAGTCATGCAGTGAAGATTCTTTGGCTGCAGTGGCAACTGCTGCCAAAGTGATGTCACTAAAAATCTGCGTAGCTAGCCAGAAACCTCACTGGGCAAAAGTCTTACATCACCCTGCCCACTTTCTAAAACACTTAGTGAGCACCAGGAAAGGCGCTGGAGGATGCCGTGAAGCTCAGTGGCACCATGCTAGGGAGGTATGGCCTAGGGCCACCTAGTAAAAGGGACAGTTCTGGCCCAATTCCTCTTGAAGTCTGATTCGACTAGGAGAATTTCTAAGCTTAATTCAGGAATGGGGGCATGAATGTGCCAAGTACCATGGCTCTCATTTCATGCATATAATTATATCTCTCCTCTCTGTTATAAATTTGCACATCTGGAATGGCAAAACATCCTTCCCCAAAGCAGCCAGCCTGTCGTGCGGGGCGATCATCCGCACGATTGCATCAGGGCCCCTTGCGAGGTGAGGTTCTGTTGATGTGCCCCACGCATCTGACGCCGCACACAAAAAAGAATCTTTTCTGTAGCTGTGTGTACAATCATTGCCAGATTGCATTGGGCGGGTGGAGCGCAATATTTTATCAGCGCACATCATTTGTGTCGAGAAGGGGGGAAAGGCACGAATGGACTGAAAGAGCTGTGGGAACTCGTGCGTGGAGAGCACAACTGTGCACCATTCAGAGTTCTTTAAACAGAACAAAACGAGATAATGGAGGATTCCCAATGCATCCAACTGCTCCGCAGAAACCGGGCTGGGTAATTTAGACCATCGAAATCCACTGAGAAATACAGATTAAAAAACCATTTCGAACGCTTCCCTGCTAGACAGACGAGTTGTGCCACAGCCATTCGGCGCTTTCAGAGTCAAGATGGTTTTATTTCAGAAGGCTTTGAGACTGAGCTGTTGCACTGTGGTTGGGCCGTCTCTCCTCTTTCCTTTTCACGAATGGGAGGAGTCTAATTTTTCTGCTTTTGCTCTTTTGGCTGGTTTCCTGGGATCAGGGCTCTTTTTGGAGCAGGAATGCAATTCCGGCTGGCTTGGTGTCAGGGGGTGTGGCCAGATATGCAAACGAGCCCCTACTGGGCTTCTGCAAAAAAGCCTTGTGCAAAAATGGTGACCTCAGGGGGTGTGTGGCCTGATATGCAAATAAGTTCCTGCTGGGCTTTTCCCACACAAAAAAGCCTCGCTTAAGATGGCTGGTTACTGGGATATTGTGGATGCATTTCTGATTTGAGCACTTTCCCAGTCATAAGAACATCAGAGAAGCCATGTTGGATCAGGCCAATGGGCCCTCCAGTCCAACACTCTGTGTCACACAGTGGCCAAAAAAACCCAGGTGCCATCAGGAGGTCCACCAATGGGGCCAGGACAATAGAAGCCCTCCCACTGTGCCTCCCCAAGCACACAGAATACAGAGCATTGCTCTGCATACAGAATACAGAGCCCCAGACAGAGAGTTCCAGTGATAAGCTGTGGCTAAGAGCCACTGATGGACCTCTGCTCCATATGCGTATCCATTCCCCTCTTGAAGCTGTCTATGCTTGTTGCAGCCACTGCCTCCTGTGGCAGTGAATTACAAATGTTAATCACCTTCTGGGTGAAGAAGGACTTCCTTTTATCCATTCTAACCTGACTGCTCAGCAATTTCATTGAATGTCCACGAGTTCTCATATTGTGGAAAAGGAAAGGTCCCCTATGCAAGTACCAGTCGTTTCTGACTCTGGGGTGATGTTGCTTTCACAACGTTTTCACAGCAGACTTTTAACGGGGTGGTTTGCCATTGCCTTCCCCAGTCCTCTACGCTTTCCCCCCCAGCAAGCTGGGTACTCGTTTTACCAACCTCGGAAGGATGGAAGGCTGAATCAACCTCGAGCCGGCTACTTGAAAACCCAGCTTCTACCAGGGATCAAACTCAAGTCGTAAGAAGAGCGAAAATGAGAAAAGTACTTCTTTCTCTTCCTTCTCTATCCCAGGCATAATCTTGTAAACCTCTATCATGTCACCCCTCAGTCGACGTTTCTCCAAACTAAAGAGCCCCAAGCGCTTTAACCTTTCTTCATAGGGAAAGTCACAAAAACGGCTTATAAATAGATTAGTTTGGTGTAGTGGTTAAGTGTGCGGACTCTTATCTGGGAGAACCGGGTTTGATTCCCCACTCCTCCACTTGCACCTGCTAGCATGGCCTTGGGTCAGCCAGAGCTCTGGCAGAGGTTGTCCTTGGAAGGGCAGCTGCTGTGAGAGCCCTTTCCAGCCCCACCCACCTCACAGGGTGTCTGTTGTGGGGGAGGAAAATAAAAGAGATTGTAGGCCGCTGTGAGACTCTGTCCTTGAAAGGGCAGCTTCTGGGAGAGTTCTTTCAGCCCCACCCACCTCACAGGGTGTCTGTTGTGGGGGAGGAAGGGAAAGGAGATTGTAGGCCGCTCTGAGACTCTGTCCTTGAAAGGGCAGCTTCGGGGGGAGCTCTCTCAGCCCCACCCACCTCACAGGATGTCTGTTGTGGGGGAGGAAGGTAAAGGAGATTGTAGGCTGCTCTGAGAGACTGTCCTTGAAAGGGCAGCTTCTGGGAGAGCCCTCTCAGCCCCACCCACCTCACAGGGTGTGTGTTGTGGGGGAGGAAGGTAAAGGAGATTGTGAGCCGCTCTGAGACTTTTCGGAGTGGAGGGCGGGATATAAATCCAATATCTTCTTCTTAGTTGTCTAAAAAAAATGTGGTAAAAATGCAGCCTACAATCTCCTTTCCCTTCCTCCCCCCCAACAGACACCCTGTGAGGCGGGTGGGCTGAGAGAGCTCTCCCAGAAGCTGCCCTTTCAAGGACAGAGTCTCAGAGCGGCCTACAATCTCCATCAGGACTTCTTTCCCTGGGGTATTGCAGCGGAATGGAGTTCCGGAACCTCTTTGTAGAAACAAAATTGCAGAAAATGTTTAAAAGTTCAAGAGGGGCACCAATGTGTTTTGCCTTCATTTCCCTCTCGAGAGTTCTGGCACCTCTTTTTCCAGAAGAAAAGCCCTCCTTAGCATTAAACGTCCAGAGTAACTCTGGGCACATTCGCAATTGTTTTTGTAAGTCCTGTGAAAGGTAGACCAGGGGTGGCCAAATTGTGGCTCGGGAGCTGCGTGTGGCTCTTTTGAACATATTGTGTGGCTCTCGAAGCCCCCATGGCCCCATTGGCTGGCTTGGAGAAGTTAATGTTTAAAGTTAAAGTTGCTTTCTTTCCCCCTCCCCTTCCCTCCCCCATCTATTTGTCTTCCTCTCTCCCTCCCGTCTTGTGGCTCTCAAACATCTGACGTTCATGTCTGGCGGCTCTCAAACATCTGACATTTATTCTACGAGGCTCTTACATTAAGCAAGTTTGGCCACCCCTGAGGTAGACCAATATATTGTATAATAGTTGGCCTAAGACAACCTAGTGAGGTCACGTCAGAGCTGAGATTTGAACCAGGGTCCTCAGCTCCGGCTTTTAAGTTTTGTATATCTGTGCAACTAAGGAGCGATTATTTTCTGGGCTGTCCCCCTTGCAGGCTGCATGTTTGTTTTTACGAAACTTCCTGCCAAAAATAAAAATTAAAGGTTTGGAACACTTTCCCTATGAAGAAAGGTTAAACTGCTTGGGGCTCTTTAACTTGGAGAAACGCCGACTGCGGGGTGACATGAGAGAGGTTTACAAGATAATGCATGGAATGGAGAAGGTAGAGAAAGAAGTACTTTTCTCCCTTTCTCACAATACAAGAACTCGTGGGCATTTGATGAAATTGCTGAGCAGTCGGGTTAGAACGGATAAAAGGAGGTCCTTCTTCACCCAAAGGGTGATTAACATGTGGAATTCACTGCCACAGGAGGTGGTGGCGGCTACAAGCATAGGCAGCTTCAAGAGGGGATTGGATAAAAATATGGAGCAAAGGACCATCAGCAGCTATTAGCTACAGTATATATATATATATATATATATATATATATATATATATATATATATATATATATGTGTGTGTGTGTATATGTGTGTGCATATATATATATGTATGTCACACACACATATATTGGCCACTGTGTGACAGAGAGTGTTGGACTGGACGGGCCATTGGCCTGATCCAACATGGCATCTCTTATGTCTGGGGCAGTGATGCTCTGTATTCTTGGTGCTTGGAGCGCCAACAGTGGGAGGGCTTCTAGTGTCCTGGCCCCACTGATGGACCTCCTGATGGCACCTGGGTTTTTTGGCCCCTGTGTGACACAGAGTGTTGGACGGGATGGGCCATTGGCCTGATCCAGCATGGCTTCTCTTATGTGACACAGAGTGTTGAACTGGATGGGCAATTGGCCTGATCCAACATGGCTTCTCTTATGTTCTTATGTGACACAGAGTGTTGTGCTGGAGGGGCCATTGGCCTGATCCAACAAGGCTTCTCTTCTGTTCTTCTGTGACACAGAGTGTTGGACTGGATGGGCCATTGGCCTGATCCTACATGGCTTCTCTTATGTTCTTATGTGACACAGAGTGTTGAACTGGATGGGCCATTGGCCTGATCCAACATGGCTTCTCTCATGTTCTTAAGAAACAGCTCTCTGAAGATGAAAGAATTAGCATCCTGAAGAGATGCTGAAAACCTTTCTCCCTGGTATGCTAGATTTCAGCCACTGGCCGCCTGAAATGGGTACCACCCAGGACAAGCGTTATCACTAGGACCACTGACTCCAGATTTGGAAATTCTTAGAGATTTGGGGGCAGAGTTTGGGAATGGTGGAATTTTGAGAGGGAAGGCCACAGCTGAGTATACAATACCATACGGTCTGCCCTCCAAAACTGCCGTTTTTCTCCAAGGGAACTGATCTCCATTCTCCGCAAGTAAGCTGTAATTCTTGGAAATCTCATGGTACCACCTGGAGATTGGCAACCCTAGGCACTGTTTAGGATGAGCATTATCACTGTTTATATATAAACAGGTATAGTTGCAACCCTATAACCACTTCATGAGGTGTTTGAAAATGTGCCAGATTTTTGTGTGGCCCTGGCTTCAGGTGTTCTGATGAACGAAAAACAATGACAGATTCATTATAAAAAGGTTTATTTTGGAATGGAGAACCATAATACTGTCAAGGTAGGTAGCCATTTTAGCCTGTCTGGAGCAGGAGAAAAGAGCCAGAGTCATAGAATAGAATCATGGAGTTGGAAGGGACCTCCAGGGTCATCTAGTCCAAGCCCCTGAACAATGCAGGAAACTCACAAACACCTCCCCCTGAATTCACAGGATCCTCATTGCTGTCCGATGGCCATCTAGCCTCTGTTGAAAAACCTCCAAGGAAGGAGAGCCCACCACCTCCCGAGGAGGAAGCCTGTCCCACTGTGGAACTGCTGTAACGGTCACCTTCAAGACTAACACAGTTTGGCTCTTTTCTAATAAAACTCTCAGGTTTTTGTTGTTGTTTTTAATGCCATTTTTACTTTTTGGCCCCCAGCATCTCAGCCCATCTCCTCTCTCTCTCTCTCTCTCTCTCTCACCCCACCTAATGCTTTTGTGGCCTTCTGTCTTCCTGCTGTCTACACAGTGCAGTTTGAGACCCCTGAGTGGGAACGGACGTCCTCAATTTCCTCCTCTTCGGTGCACATGGAGCGTTTGCACCAGCCAAAACACCTGACGGGCAGTTCCAAGTTTGGCCGCTCCCAGAGTCCGGAGGGCAGCCCCCCTGCGGCGGAGTGGGTAGACCCCTCCCTTCCACTGGAAAATCAAGCGTAAGTGTGTGTGTGGGGGGGTGTTGGGCTAAAGCTCTGAGACTCAAATGCATTCCCCCCCCCAATAGTTTTTATTGGTCATTTTGTTATGTAGCAATACAAACTTATACATTATTTAACAATATTAACAAATACATACTTTTCCACGTCACTGATGTCAGACTTATTTTTACAAGTAAATAACTGCATATTAGGCCATACTCCTCCCACCCCTGATATTGCCATTGTTTCACCCAGGGCTTTTTTGTAGGAAAAGCCCAGTAGGAACTCATTTGCATATTAGGCCACACCCCCTGATGCCAAGTAAGCCAGAACCGTATTCCTGGTCAAAAAAAGCCCTGCTTTTACCATAAATGAAAAGATTCTATAACAGTTGGTGTTTCAGATCTTTCTTGTAGGAATTCAAAAACTGGAAACCAGACAGTCACTATATCGGAAAAGCTGTCAGAGTCCCTTAATGGTTTTGATGGAGAGCCAGTTTGGTGTAGTGGTTAAGTGTGCTGAATCTTATCTGGGAGAACCGGGTTTGATTCCCCACAACTCCACTTGCAGGGGAGGAAGGGAAAGGAGATTGTGGGCTGTTCTGAGACTCTGTCCTTGAAAGGGCAGCTTCTGGAAGAGCTCTCTCAGCCCCACCCACCTCACAGGGTGTCTCTTGTGGGGGAGAAAGGAAAAGGACATTGTGAGCCGCTCTGAGACTCTGTCCTTGAAAGGAAAGTTTCTAGGAGAGCTCTCTCAGCCCACCCACCTCACAGGGTGTCTTTGTGAGGAAGGCAAGGAGATTGTAGGCCGCTCTGAGACTCTGTCCTTGAAAGGGCTGCTACTGTGAGAGCCCTCTCAGTCCCACTCGCCTCACAGGGTGTCTGTTGTCGGGGAGGAAGGTAAAGGAGATTGCTCTGAGACTCTTCAGAGTGGAGGGCGAGCTATAAATCCAATATCTTCATCTTCTTCTTCTTCTTGATTTGTCATTAAGTTTTGCTAGGATATATAAATTCCAGAGTTTATTATGCCAGGTTTTTAAGGATGGAATTTTATCAATTTACCATGGACTGGCTATTGTTGATCTAGGGGTGGGGAACGGTGGCTCTCCAGATGTTTTTTGCCTACAACTCCCATCAGCCCCTGCCAGCATGGCCAGTGGCTGGGGCTGGTGGGAGTTGTAGGCGAAAAACATCTGGAGAGCCACTGTTCCCCACGCCTTAGCGGGATATAGTAATCAGATAATTCTTTCCTGTACAACTTTGGGAACTTTGTTCTCTGGTCTGAAATTCAGTAGCAAAGCTTCTGGTGTCATCGAAATATTTTGTGGAGTTAGAGTATGAATAATAATAATAATAATAATTATTATTATTATTTATATCCCGCCCTCCCCGCCGAAGCAGGCTCAGGACGGCTCACAGAACATAAATACAGCATTACAATAGTAAAATAAGAAAACAAATAAAATATCCCAATTTACAGTTATTACTCAGTTAAGCATTAAAACATCAATAAAACAAAATTTAAAACCACAGATTAATTTGGTGCTACGAATATAACATAGCTTTGCATAGTGATGGTATAATAATTCCACATTAAAAAGCCAGCTGGAAGAGGACGGTCTTACAGGCCTGGTGGAATTGGTTAAGGTCCCGCAAGGCCCACACCTAGGCTTTGCAACCCTCCCGCCCTGGCGGGGGACTGCAGGATTTCCAGCCTCTTCCCCCGCTCCCCAAAAAAACGGAAGTGGGGGGAGGGCGGGGAAACGGCGCCAAGGAGGGCGGCGAGCCGCCCCATCTCGGAGCGGGTGACGCGGCTGCCGCCTCTTCTCCACTCACCGTAGCTGGGAGCTGTAGCCGAAAAGGCCCTCTCTCTTGTTTTCAATTTGAGTTCCTTCGGCCCAGGGATTCTCAGCAGGTTTTGCGAGCTAGATCAAAGCACTCTCTGGGGAACATATGGGGAGAGATGGTTCCTAAGGTAGACAGGTCCTCAGCCATATAGGGCTTTAAAGGTAGTAACCAGCACCTTATAACGAATCCGGTACACAATGGGCAGCCATTTAACACTGCTTTCCAGAAGGGTTGGATTACTGGGCATTCAGGGCTCAAGTGCATTTGAAAAACTTTATTCAGTAAGACAAGGGAGAGCCTGCCAACGTCAGCTTTGGAGGCTTGGGTTCCAGTATTCCACTCAGCCCTGCAACACGAGGACCTTAGGAAAAGGCCTTCTCTCTTTTTTTGCCTCATCTCCTTCCCAGTGTTGTGGGGATAAGGTGGTGGAGCAGAAAGCACCCCATTTGCCACCTTGATGTCCTTGGAAGGTGTACAGTTGAGAGAAGTCACTCCAGAAATACAAACGCAAGCACAACCCAAAGGTTATAGTGACAAATGACTGATATGTGTATAAAATTACAATACAATAAAGAGAAAGGAGAAGAAGAATTGCAGATTTATGCCCCGCCCTTCTCTCTGAATCAGGGACTCAGAGCGGCTTACAATATCCTTTATCTTCTCCCCCCACAACCGACACCCTGTGAGGCAGGTGCGGCTGAGAGAGCTCTCCCAGAAGCTGCCCTTTCAAGGACAGATTCTCAGAGCAGCCCACTATCTCCTTTCCCTTCCTCCCCCACAACAGTCACCCTGTGAGGTGGGTGGGGCTGAGAGAGCTCTCCCAGAAGCTGCCCTTTCAAGGACAGAGTCTCAGAATGGCCTACAATCTCCTCTCCCTTCCTCCCCCACAACAGGCACCCTGTGAGGTGGGTGGGGCTGAGAGAGCTCTCCCAGAAGCTGCCCTTTCAAGGACAGAGTCTCAGAGCAGCCCACTATCTCCTTTCCCTTCCTCCCCCACAACGAAAACCCTGTGAGGCGAATGGGGCTGAGAGAGCTCTCCCAGAAGCTGCCCTTTCAAGGACAGAGTCTCAGAACGGCCTACAATCTCCTTTCCCTTCCTCCCCACAACAGACACCCTGTGAGGCGGGTGGGGTGTGCTCTCCCAGAAGCTGCCCTTTCAAGGACAGAGTCTCAGAATGGCCTACAATCTCCTCTCCCTTCCTCCCCCACAACAGGCACCCTGTGAGGTGGGTGGGGCTGAGAGAGCTCTCCCAGAAGCTGCCCTTTCAAGGACAGAGTCTCAGAATGGCCTACAATCTCCTCTCCCTTCCTCCCCCACAACAGGCACCCTGTGAGGTGGGTGGGGCTGAGAGAGCTCTCCCAGAAGCTGCCCTTTCAAGGACAGAGTCTCAGAACGGCCTACAATCTCCTTTCCCTTCCTCCCCACAACAGACACCCTGTGATGTAGGTGAGGCTGAGAGGGCTCTCCCAGAAGCTGCCCTTTCAAGGACAACCTCTGCCAGAGCTCTGGCTGACCCAAGGCCATTCCAGCAGGTGCCAGTGGAGGAGTGGGGAATCTGTTGGGGTTTAGAAACACTTTAGCAGAGTTGCGTGGAGAGAACCACAAAGATAAACAAGCCAGGCACACAGTTTAGCTTAAGAACAAAGTAGTTTACTTTTACTATGAGGAAAGGGTTACTGGGATTACTAGAAAACAAAGAAGGACTCAATATCCTATCTAGCTCTCTAAGCTACATCTCGACACTGAGATGTCCAAACTCTAACTGCCAGGCAGATCTGAGGACTTACACAAAGGGCTGTAAAACTGACCAAATGGTTTTCCCCAGACCACCTCCCAAATATATGGATTAACCAATTAGGGCATTGCTTCAATGGTCACTTTACATTTTGACACCTAGCCTGAGCGGGAAATACGTGCACACATTCTCATTGGCTCTATCTCTCACTGGCTAAGCATCAGCATGCATATGCATTCATTTAGTTAACTCATGACAACAGGAAGTGAAATTGCAACAGAAAACCCAACAATCCCCTTCTCAAGTTCACGAACTGAAGTCATGAAGTTTCAGCTTCTCTCTCAGGTGCTCAAACTTCTTCTTGGTGAGCGGCTTGGTCAGGATGTCAGCAATCATTTCTTCTGAAGGACAAAACTTTACTTCAATCATTCCTTGTTGCTGCAACACCCTCACCTTGTGGTATCTTACAGAAATGTGCTTGGTCTTGCCTTTGACACTTTCACTCTTGATCAAACTTAGGCAAGGTGTGTTATCTTCAAACAGGGTTACTGGAATAGGCTCTTCTATTCCAAAGTCTTTCAGCAGGTGTAGAATCCATTCAAGCTCATTGCAGGCACCTGCTGCAGAATCAAACTCAGCTTCTGTTGAGGACATGGCTACTATACTCTGCTTGCGACTTGTCCAGCTGATCGGGTTGCTTCCGTAGAAAAACAGATGCCCACTAACTGATTTGCGTTCAGTAGTGTCTTCGGCCCAATCTGCATCCATGTATCCAACCAATCTTGGGTCGTCATCAGCTGCAATCTTCAGTTTCAGGTCAGCTGTCCCAATAAGATACTTAACAAGTCTCTTCACTGCTTTCCAATCATGGTGATTAGGTGAGCTTGTCTTTCTGCTCAAGATTCCAACAGCTGCACTTATGTCAGGTCGGGTGAGTTGAGCTAGATACTGAAGTTTCCCAATGGTCTCTCTGTACAGACGATTGTCCTTTAGAGGCACTCCATCTTCCAGCTTGAGGTAAGATGGGTCAAGTGGGAAACTTGCTCTCTTGACATCTTCCAGGCTCAGTGCCTTAGCAAGATTCAGGATTTTGGTTCTTTGACTCAGAAGAAAACTTCCATTCTCTGTTCTTTCTATCTGTACTCCAAGATAGTGGTTCAGAGTTCCAAAACGTTTTACTTCCACTTCTGCATTCAGCTTGTCAACTATCTCTTGCACATCAGATTCACATTGACAGCATAACAACAGTCCATCAGTTGACATCAGTACATACTGGCATTTATCATTCTTCAGTTTGAAGAACAGGCTGGGTTCTACTTTCCCTTGCTGGAACCCTTGCTTCTGCAGAAAAGCAGTTAGCACTTCACTCAGTCCTTTATCAGGTAAGTTTTCCTTGAGGTTTGCCTTTTCAGTCTCAAGGTGCTGCACATGCATTCCTTTCTGTGCTGCTATACTCAGTAGGATTCTGAGAGTGGCATACTTTACAATCAGCTCCCTTGGGATTTCCTCATTGTCTGAGGATTCTTCTGCAGTTTGCAGAACATTACAAAGTCCATATCTGGCAGGTGGTACACCCTTGTTGCTCCTCTGAGATTGCCTCACAGTACTGCCTGTCTCCCCTTCTGGCCCAGCTTGATCTGCCTCCCCTTCTGCTTCTGGGGTGCTTTCTGGCCTACCTTGAGGGTTGGCGCTACTGGCAGTCAGCCAATCGGCCATTTCAGTGAGGGACATTCCTGCATCAGCTTCCTGATCTTCCTGCACTGTGGGCTTCGCTGTCTCAGGTATCAGGGGTACACTGCTCTCACCAATATCCACAGCATTGCATTCCTTAGATAACAGAGTCTTTGCATTCATCACATCACCTTTTACAGTCTCTAGAGACTTCTCATTGTGCACTGGCTTTCTCTTGCTATAGGGTGGCGCTGTGCCTTTCCCTTTCTCACATGCATCACAAGCTTGCAACTTTTGGCCACATCCTGCAAACTTTTCTTTGCATGTGTTCAGTGACTTCTCAACAGATCTCACATTATAGATATGACCTACTTCTTCAGGATTCAGATAGTATGCACCTTCGAATCTTTCTGCTTCAAAAATCATGTCTCTCCCTGAGTGGGCAATGGTGCATTTTCTATCTTTAATCAAAAACGTATTTCCTTGATCTGTTAACTTCATTACAGAGATTAAATTCTGATCTGCTTGCTCAGAGTAAACACAGTCTTTCAGCAACACATCAACCAGCTCTCTATCCTTTGAGTAGAGTGAAAACTTAACGTCTCCAACCCCATTTGTTTGCAAAATATCACCATTTGCAAGCTTCAGAGATCTCTGCTCCCTTTCATCTAGATAAACAAACCATCTTCTCAATCTACATATATGCGTAGTCGACCCAGTGTCCAGCAAAAAGGCTTTCTTTGCATAGTCATTAGCCCTTAACATGAACGAAACTTCAGCACGTGGCTTTTCTTTTGTTAGTGAGCCTTTGGGCCCCTGCGGGGAAAGACTTCTCTTCTCTTTGTCTGAGAAGGCTGGGCTATCACCTTTAAATCTCCCTTGCTTTGATTTACAGGACCTGGCTAAGTGCCCTGGTCTGAAACATCGGTGACAGATTCTTTGATCCTTGCCCCCTTCTTCCTTCACAGCCAACGCTTGCATCTGGCTTGACATTTTAGAGAGTTTCCGTTTAACACTCAAATCTCTCAAATATGCAATTGTGAAATCAATATCAATCTTTTCTCTGGATTCAACGGGCGCAAGTACACTTTCATAGGATTCTGGAAATGAGGAGACAATTACTGCCTGCAACTCTTCAGTGGAAACTGTTCCTCCTGCAGACCTTAATTCAGCTGCAAGAGCCAGGATCCTATCTAGGTGATTTGAGATATCACCCCCTGGGGCAAGACTGAGGGAGTAGAGGCGTTTGCGCAAATACTGCCTCTGAATAAAGGTGCGTTGCCCGTACTTTGAATTCAGATTATTCCAAATCTCCTTTACATGGTCACAATTAACAACAATGGCTGTCTCTTGGGATGAGACTGAACTCAGTATCAGCAGTTTAGCCTTGAGTTCGTCTGTATCAAACTTTTCTCTTTGCTCTTGAGACAAATCCTCTGGAATTACATAGTCCAGCACATATTTAATTTGTTGCACACCCAGAGCGCACTCCACTCCCATTTTCCATAAAAGGAAGTTATCCCTGCTCAGCTTAGGGATGCTTAACTTGTGGGAATTTTCCATATTGCATACGACCTGCTCTGATGGCTGTGACATTCTTTCCTCAGTCGAAGATGCTCCGGCAGAACTTGCGGGCGCTTGCCTCACTCTGGGTCTTCTTCTCCGACGGGACATCAAAGAGAATCCGTTCCTTTGTTCCCAAGCGGCCAGCCAGCGACCACGAGCGATGGGGAAGGAATTCCTTCAGATGCAAATCCGTGAACAATAGACCTGAGCACCTCTCTTTAACTTTCTTAGCTAACTGCCTTGGCTTATTGTGCGCAGCGATGAAGTTTACTGCGGCCCTCAACCTTTGTTGGGGTTTAGAAACACTTTAGCAGAGTTGCGTGGAGAGAACCACAAAGATAAACAAGCCAGGCACACAGTTTAGCTTAAGAACAAAGTAGTTTACTTTTACTATGAGGAAAGGGTTACTGGGATTACTAGAAAACAAAGAAGGACTCAATATCCTATCTAGCTCTCTAAGCTACATCTCGACACTGAGATGTCCAAACTCTAACTGCCAGGCAGATCTGAGGACTTACACAAAGGGCTGTAAAACTGACCAAATGGTTTTCCCCAGACCACCTCCCAAATATATGGATTAACCAATTAGGGCATTGCTTCAATGGTCACTTTACATTTTGACACCTAGCCTGAGCGGGAAATACGTGCACACATTCTCATTGGCTCTATCTCTCACTGGCTAAGCATCAGCATGCATATGCATTCATTTAGTTAACTCATGACAACAGGAAGTGAAATTGCAACAGAAAACCCAACAGAATCAAACCCGGTTCTCCCACATAAGAGTCCACTCACAACCACTACACCAAACTGGCTCTTCTTAATGAAGTCCCTTAATGAAAAACACCAAAAAGTGTCATTTCCTTGCATCCAAAGCGGACTTGGCATCAGTTCGAGCAGATGCAAAAGCATTCAGTTTTCCACATGTAGGAAGAAGGTGGAATCCCCTGGACAGGTTGTCGACTTCTGCCACCCGTTTCAACGCGGGATGTTCCACAGTATTTATACAATGCATAATTTTGCAATAGTCAGGCAAAATTCATTGGGACCCGGAGTCTCCACAAGACGCTCTCTCAGTTGTGGCTCAGGCTCCTGAACGGCTCAAAGCGTGTTTGACCTTGGAAACAGAGCAAGAGCTGTCTGGCACAGCTGTATCATAATGCACTCGGAGAGAGAATTTTCTCAAGGGACAGTAAAAGAATGGTGCTATAAATACAATGTCGTACATTCTGGCTTCCACTGTTTGCTAGGATAGGCTCTAGAGCTCTCCTCTCCTTCCCTTTTTTTGTTCTCTGAGGCCAAACACAAGAAGATGAGACGAGGGGCTTCAACTGCCCCCTCCCTTCCCCACCACATAGAATCATAGAGTTGGAAGGGATCTCCAGGGTCATCCAGTCCAACCCCCTGCACAATGCAGGAAACCCGGAAAATACCTACGCCAAATTCACAGGATCTTCATCGCTGTCTGATGGCCATCCAGCCTCTGTTTAAAAACCTCCAAGGAAGGAGAGCCCACCACCTCCCAAGGAGGAAGCCTGTTCCACTGAGGAACCGCTCTAACGGTCAGGAAGTTCTTCCTAATGTTGAGCCAGAAACTATTTTGATTTAATTTCAACCCATTGGTTCTGGTCTTACCTTCCGGGGCCACAGAAAACAATTCCACACCATCCTCTATATCAGGGGTGGCCAATGGTAGCTCTCCAGATGTTTTTTGCCTACAATTCCCATCAGCCCTAGCCAGCATGGCCAATGGCTGGGGCTGATGGGAGTTGTAGGCAAAAACATCTGGAGAGCTACCGTTGGCCAGCCCTGCTCTATATGACAGCCCTTCAAGTACTATCACCTCTCAGCCGCCTCCTCTCCAGGCTGAACATGCCCAGCTCCTTCAACCTTTCTTCATAGGACTTGGTCTTCAGACCCCACAGCATCTTCATTGCCATACTCTGGACTCGTTGATGTCTCGTCTGCCTTCAAGAGCTCACCAGGCTATCTACCTTCTCTCGATACCATTCCCTCCCTCCATTGCTTCAGTTTTCCACTAGCCACCTGCACTTTTTTCTTTCTTTATGGCCTTTCCCTTGTCTGCTCCCAATATGATCAACCCATGATGCCAATTCCCCTCCCTTACTCTTTTCTTTCCTCACCTAGAATCATAGAGCTGGAGGGGACCTCCAGGGTCATCTAGTCCAACCCTCTGCACAATGCAGGAAACCCGCAAATACCTACCCCAAATTCACAGGATCTTCATCCCTGTCTGATGGCCATCCAGCCTCTGTTTAAAAACCTCCAAGGAAGGAGAGCCCATCACCTCTGTTCCACTGAGGAACCGCTCTAACGGTCAGGAAGTTCTTCCTAATGTTGAGCCGGAAACTATTTTGATTTAATTTTAACCCATTGGTTCTGGTCCTACCTTCCGGGGCCACAGAAAACAATTCCACACCATCCTCTATATCAGCGGTGGCCAACGGTAGCTCTCCAGATTTTTTTGCCTACAATTCCCATCAGCCCTAGCCAGCATGGCCAATGGCCGGGGCTGATGGGAGTTGTAGGCAAAAACATCTGGAGAGCTACCGTTGGCCACTCCTGCTCTATATGACAGCCCTTCAAGTACTATCACCTCTCAGCCGCCTCCTCTCCAGGCTGAACATCCCCAGCTCCTTCAACCTTTCCTCATAGGACCCCTGACCAAAATTGGTTTGGGGGGTCCCTCATGGCTCCTTCCTGGTTTTGAGCTGCATCAGACCCCCACCTCCATGGAAAAACCATCTAGTTTGGCTGTGGGGGCACTGGAGTCACTGCTAGAAAGTAACCGAAGTCCTTCACCCAAAGGGTGATTAACACATGGAATTCACTGCCACAGGAGGTGGTGGCAGCTACAAGCAGAGACGGCTTCAAGAGGGGATTGGATCAACATATGGAGCAGAGGTTCATCAGTTGCTCTTAGCCACAGCGTATTGATGGAACTCTCTGTCTTGGGTCAGCCATAGTTATCACAGAGCTTGTCCTTGAAAAGGCAGCTGCTGTGAGAGCCCTCCAAAGCCCACCCACCTCACAGGGTGTTTGTTTGTTGGGGAGGAAGATAAAGGAGATTGTGAGCCGCTCTGAGACTCTTGAGTGGAGTGCGGAATATATATCCAATGTCATTGTCATCTTCTTCTTCAGTGATACTCTGTTTTCTTGGTGCTTAGGAGGGGCAACAGTGTGAGGACTTCTAGTGTCCTGGCCCCACTGGTGGACCCCCGATGGCAGCTGGGGTTTTGGCCACTTTGTGACACAGAGTGTTGGACTGAATGGACCACTGGCCTGTTCCAACATGGCTTCTCTTATGTTCTTATGTGACACAGAGTGTTGGACTGGATGGGCCATTGGCCTGATCCAACATGGCTTCTCATGTTCTTATGTGACACAGAGTGTTGGACTGGATGGGCCACTGGCCTGATCCAACATGGCTTCTCTTACGTTCTTATGGGACACAGAGTGTTGGACTGGATGGGCCACTGGCCTGATCCAACATGGCTTCTCTTAAGTTCTTATGTTCTAGGGTTGCCAGCCTCCAGGCGATATTCAAAAACGGCTGCGGTGTGGAGAGTAAACCACAAAGAAGTTACACCACAAGTAAGGCTGAACAATCACCCAATACTCCATTGCAAGTTAAGTGCATAATAAATTGTAACAGTGTGTAACTATATATGATAAATATATCACAAACACAAGATTGCAGTACAAATTCAGCTTGACGGACTATGGAAGGTCGGCCCTGCTTCTCTGTCTCCAACAATCTTCTTCAGGTTTAGAGCTGACTGATACCACTAACAGATTTTTACATCCTCCTAAATTTTTGGAAGGCTAACTTGGAAGCTGCTGCTACATGTAGACATTGAAGAGACGTTTCTGAAGAATGGAAATGTAATCTTTGGAAATGCCTTTGCCAGTGAGTGTTGCGGTCAAGCCTGGCCATTGAATGTTAGTGATATCAGTCAGCTCTGCACCTGAATAAGAGTGTTGGAGACGGAGAAGCAGAATCGACCTTCCATAGTCCGTCCAGCTGAATTTGGAATCTGCGATCTTGTGTGTTTGTGATATTCAGGCCTCAGATTCAGCAGTAGCTCACAGGAGCGCGGCTCCTGAACCTTTCTGAGGGTTCCCCCTCCTCCTCCCCACCTATCTTGTCCATCGAATAGTAGGTGCAGCTGCATAACAATCCCTGGATTAGGAGAGCAGGCGGCCAGCAAGCCACCAGGAGCTTTGCCACGCCCCCAGCAGCCCTCATTAACCCCTGGAGAAGCCCACAACACCCTTTCTCCATTTCTTATGTGATTTTGGGGGGCGGAGGGCTTGTTTGCGGAGGCAGCCTAGGAGAGCCCTGGGCGAGCGAGGCCTGCTTGGGCTGACTGGATCTCCAGCCTGCTCAAACAGGCCTCGCTCACCTGGGGCTCTCCTTTCTTGCATCAGGTTGCTTTTGGCTGAGGGGGGGGGGTTGACATATGTTAATGAGTTATGCTAATGTGCTCCACCACCTATTTTAAAGAGCTTCAATATTCCTTCTCACAGTTCACAGCTTTTTAAAGCTAAGGGCGAATTTGAATACATTTAAAAAGCTGTGAGCTGTGTGTGACGTCACATCACGACGTTTTCATGGCAGACTTTTTTACGGGGTGGTTTGCCGTTGCCTTCCCCAGTCACCTACACTTTCCCCCCAGCAAGCTGGGGGCTCGTTTTACCAACCTCGGAAGGTGGAAGGCTGAGTCAACCTGGACCTGACTACCTGAACCCTAACCCGGCTACCTGAACCCAGCTTCCACTGGGATCGAACTCAAGTCGTGAGCAGAGAGCTCGCACTGCAGTTCTGCAGCTTTACCACTCTGTGCCCCGGTGTTTTTTGAGGTAGAGGCATCCAATTTGCAGCCTGGCATCTGGTGCCTCTCCTGAAAAAAACTCCCCAGGTTTCAAAAAAGACTGGATTAGAGGGTCCAATTCTATGAGCCTGAAAAGAAGGTGCCCCCATCTTATTTCCTGTGGAAAGTCTCCTGGCTCCCCAACCCAATCCCCAGATATTTCCAGTCCCCAGATCTGCCAACCCTATTGCCATAAGTTAGCTGCAAACAAGACCCCCACTGTGTGCCCCGAAGCCCTGGGGCGCCTCTAAAATAGCTCTTTGGATCTGAGCTCTTGTGGTTAGCTAGGGTTGCCAATCCCCAGATGCGGGCAGGAGATCCCCCAGTTTGGAGGTCCCCCCCCCCGCTTCAGGGTTATCAGAAAGCGGGGGAGGGGAGGGGAATTTCTGCTGGGAACTCTATTATCCCCAATGGGGACTTATACCCATAGAAAATCATGGAGAATTGATCCGCGGGTATCTGGGGCTCTGGGGGTGCTGTTGTTTGACTGTAGAGGCACCTAATTTTCAGTATAGCATCCAGTGCCTCTCCCCAAAATACCCCCCCAGGTTTCAAGAAGTTTGGATTAGGGGATCCGATTCTATGAACCCCAAAAGAAGCTGCCCCTCTCCTTCATTATTTCCTCTGGAAGGAAGGCATTTAAAAGGTGTGGGGTCCCTTTCAATGTGATGGCCAGAACTCCCTTTGTAGTTCAATGATGCTTGTCACACCCTTGCTCCTGGCTCCGCCCCCAATATCTCCAGGCTCCACCCCCAAAGTCCCCAGATATTTCTTGAATTGGACCTGGTGACCCTATGCCTAGCACAAGGCTTCCCTTTCAGGAAAGAAAAGGAAATGTCCCCTGTGCAACACCAGTCATTTCTGACTCTGGGGTGACGTTGCTTTCACAACGTTTTCACAGCAGACTTTTTACGGGGTGGTTTGCCACTGCCTTCCCCTCTACGCTTTCCCCCCAGCAAGCTGGGGACTCCTTTGACCGACCTCGGAAGGATGGAAGGCTGAGTCGACCTCGGGCCGGCGACCTGAATCCAGCTTCCGCCGGAATCGAACTCAGGTCATGAGCAGAAAGTTCAGACCACAGTACTGCAGTACTGCCGCTTTACCACTCTGCGCCACAGAGCCTTTCTTTCAGGAGAGGTTTTTAGAGCACCGTGAGAATGTCCTGGGCTGGATTCAAGATTTAATGCATGTGTTTTGCTGTTCTATTTATAGGAAAAGGTTGATATTTTAATTATTTTTCAGTCCTCATCATTTTTTCTCATTTGCCGCATTATTGACCAAAGTAGCAGGAAGCTTTGATGGCAATGAATCAGCGTTCTGAAGCCTGCAGAAAAACATCTACTAATGGACTTAGAGGGAGGGGCTTGAAGCAGCTATCAATTTCACTGAGCCATATTATTACAAGCCTTGTTTTATGACCGTTTTGCATTGATTTTCCCTTTAGTTCAATTTTCCTTCCAATCTGCCCGTTGCCTTGAGCTTGCCGGTTGGAAGCTGAGACGGACACGACATAAACGAATCCTTGCGCTATTGTTGTACACAACTTCTCCAGGCAAGTGCTTGCCAAGCATATTTTGTCGTTCAGTCGCACAGTCGAGTCTGACTCTTTGCGACCCCCTGGACCAAGTCACGCCAGGCCCTCCTGTCTTCCACCATCCTCCGAAGTCTGCTCAAATTCTTGTTAGTGACATCAGTAATGCTGTCCAGCCATCTCCTCTTTTGCCGTCCCCTTCTTCTTTTGCCTTCTGTCTTTCCCAGCATCAGGGTCTTCTCCAGGGAGTGCTCCCTTCTCATTTGGTGGCCAAAGTATTTGAGCTTCAGCTTCAGCATCTGACCTTCCAGGGAAGAGTCTGGGTTGATTTCCCTTAGGACTGACTGATTGGATCTTCTTGCAGCCCAAGGGACTCTCAAGAGCCTTCTCCAGCCCCACAGTTTGAAAGCATCTCTTCTTCTGCGCTCGGCCTTCCTTATGGTCCAGCTCTCACAGCCATACATGACTACTGGGAATACCATCACTTTGACGATTCGGACTTTTGTTGGCAGGCTGATGTCTCTACTTTTTAGTATCCTGCCTAGGTTTGTCACAGCTGGTCTGAAGTAGTAGAACAAAGCAGGAGTTCGATAGCACCTTTAAGACCAACAAACTTTTATTCAGAACATATCTCCTCTTTTGCCGTCCCCTTCTCCTTTTGCCTTCTGTCTTTCCCAGCATCAGGGTGTTCTCCAGGGAGTGCTCCCTTCTCATTGGGTGGCCAAAGGATTTGAGCTTCAGCTTCAGCATCTGACCTTCCAGGGAACAGTCAGGGTTGATTTCCCTTAGGACTGACTAAGGCCAAGGGAAATCCCCTAGGCCAAGCATATTACAGCTATCAAAATGCAAGTCTGGCTTATTTGACTTTTGTTACTGGATCCTTTGGTTTCCTTTCCTGTCCTGATCCAGTGTGGTATAGTGGCTGGAACGAGATCTGGTAGACCTGGGTTCCAATCCTCGTCCTGCCGTACAGTTTGCTGGGTGATCATCAGCCAGTGATTCTCCTTCGTGAAGGAGAGCCGGTTTGGTGTAGTGGTTAAGTGTGTGGACTCTTATCTGGGAGAACCGGGTTTGATTCCCCACTCCTCCACTTGCAGCTGCTGGAATGGCCTTGGGTCAGCCGTAGCTCTGGCAGAGGTTGTCCTTGAAAGGGCAGCTGCTGGGAGAGCCCTCTCCAGCCCCACCCACCTCACAGGGTGTCTGACAGACACTGTCTGTTGTGGGGGAGGAAGGTAAAGGAGATTGTGAGCCACTCTGAGACTCTTCGGAGTGGAGGGCGGGATACAAATCCAATATCTTCATCTACCTCACAGGGTGTCTGTTGTGGGGGAGGAAGGGAAAGGAGATTGTGAGCCGCTCTGAGACTCTCCAGAGTGGAGGGCGGGATATAAATCCAATATCTTCATCTACCTCACAGGGTGTCTGTTGTGGGGGAGGAAGGGAAAGGAGATTGTGAGCCGCTCTGAGACTCTTCGGAGTGGAGGGCGGGATATAAATCCAATATCTTCATCTACCTCACAGGGTGTCTGTTGTGGGGGAGGAAGGGAAAGGAGATTGTGAGCCGCTCTGAGACTCTTCGGAGTGGAAGGCGGGATATAAATCCAATATCATCATCATCATCATCATCTTCTTCTTCTTCTTCTTCTTCTTCTTCTTCTTCTTCTTCTTCTTCTTCTTCTTCTTCTTCTTCTTCTTCTTCTTCTTCTTCTTCTTCTTCTTCTTCTTCTTCTTCTTCTATCTTCTTCGGCCTTTCCTACCTCACAGGTTTGTTGTCAGAATAAAATTGGAAAGGGTGAAGTCTTTGAGGGAAGTTTTGGGGTAAACACACATTCCATAGATTGCTCTGAATTAAAACTCCAGTTTTGCAGGGACGGTGAGTTCTGTGGGCTGATTAATAACTGTGTCCAGAAGTGTTGCCATGATGTCTTTAATTCCACCCCTCCCTTAAAACAATGTCCAGCAGTAGGTTCTGGCGAAAGAGAGCGGCTGTCATGTCTGAGTCAGAATTTGAACCCAGGCCTTGCCACTCTAAGTAATCCTTTGTGTCCAGTGGCTCTCTTTCGATCAAGCAATGCACTATTTTAGGGGTGTCAAACACGCGACCCAGGGGACGAATCATGCCCTCAGAGGGCTCCTATCAGGCCCCCAAGCAACTGGCTGTCATCTGCTTCCTTCTCCCTCTCTCTTGCTTCCTTCTGCATCTCAGCTTGCTTTGCCAGGCTTGCTCAATCGCACAGGAGCTGCAGAGCAAAGCCTCTATTTTCTCCATTGGTTGAGGCTCCTCCCCCTCCTGGTCCCTTGGGGAAGGAGGAAAAGAGCCAGAACTTCCATTGCCCAGTTCCTTGGACCCCATGGGAGAAATACAAAGAAAGCACCTTTAAGACCAACAAGTGCTAATGTTTTAAGCATGTTTTATTTTAAGGGTTTCTTTTAAAAAAATATTTAGTTATGTTTGTCTGTGTCCTTTAAAAAGTTTATCTCTCTGCAAAAAGTAAAGGTAAAGCTCCCCTGTGCAAACACCAGTCGTTTTTTCGGCTCTGGGGCGATGTTGCTTTCACAATGTTTTCACGGCAGATTTTTTACAGGGTGGTTTGCCATTGCCTTCCTCAGTCATCTACACTTTCCCCCCAGCAAGCTGGGTACTCATTTTACCGACCTCAGAAGGATGGAAGGGTGAGTCAACCTGGAGCTGGCTACATGAACCCAGCTTCTGCCGGGATCGAACTCAGTTCGTGAGCAGAGGGCTCCAACTGCAGTACTGCAGCTTTACCACTCTGCGCCACGGGGCTCTTTGTATGTCTGTTTTTTGTTGTTCAGTCGCACAGTCAAGTCTGACTCTTTGCGGCCCCATGGACCAAGTCATGCCAGGCCCTCCTGTCTTCCACCATCCTCCAAAGTACGCTCAAATTAATGTTTGTTATATCAGTAACGCTGTCCAGCCATCTCTTTTGCCGTCCCCTTCTTCTTGGGCCTTCTGTCTTTCCCAGCATCAGGGTCTTCTCCAGGGAGTGCTCCCTTCTCATTTGGTGACCAAAGTATTTGAGCTTCAGCTTCAGCATCTGACCTTCCAGGGAACAGTCTGGGTTGATTTCCCTTAGGACTGACTGATTGGATCTTCTTGCAGTCCAAGGGACTCTCAATAGTCTTCTCCAGCACCACAGCTCGAAAGCATCTATTCTTCTGCGCTCGGCCTTCCTTATGGTCCAGCTCTCATAGGCATACATGACTACTGGGAATACCATCGCTTTGACTATACGGACTTTTGTTGGCAGGGTGAGGTCTCGACTTTTTATTATACTGCCCAGGTTCGCCGTAGCTGTCCTCCCAAGGAGCAAACGTCTTTTAATTTCATGGCTACAGTCATCTTAAATAGGTACACACATGGCCCGGCCCAACATGGCTCAACCCGACAAGGTCTCATTTATACCTGATCTGGCCCTCTAAACAAATGAGTCCAACCTTGTCTCCACCTTCCCTTTGAGACCTGAGAGACCGTCTCTCCCCACACGTTCCCCAGAGAGTACTGAGGTCTGGGACTCAAAACTTGCTCACCATCCCCGGGCCTAAGGAAGTGCGTCTCAAGACAACTAGAGACAGGGCCTTTTCTACAATGGCCCCTATGTGGTGGAACCAGCTACCGGAAGAGGTGAGGGCCCTGCGGGATCTTGCTCAGTTCCGCAGGGCCTGTAAGACAACCCTCTTCCGGTTAGCCTATGCCTGATTAGGTAAATGTAGCTGCCAGATTTCTGTGATTATACTGTATAGTTTTAATGTTAAATATTTTAAGGTTTTTTAGGTTTTAAAGGTCTGTTTTTAAATGTAATAACTTTGTTCCGATTTTATTGTTTTATTGTTTGTTGTAAGCCGCCCTGAGCCACTTGTAGGAAGGGCGGGATATAAGTTACCAAATAAATAAATAGGTGTAGGAGCTGAGCTGTCCTTCTTGATATGGCCATCTCAATTCGCTGTGTCTGTCAGCTCTCACAGTATATCTTTTGGGAGTTGTCTTGAAAACAGTGCGGTGGGGGGTGGGGGGGGGCGGGCTTGTTAAACCAGGGTCTGCTTCTGAAACAGAGAAGGGTGACCAAGAGGCAACCAGGCAATTTAATTCCATCAGAATCTGGATTGTCTGCTGAGGGCAGAAAGGTTCCCAGGCATATTGCAGAACTACGTAAAAGAGAATTGTTCAAGAGGGCATTTGTACAAAGGCGAGAGGGCTGCAGCATCACAGACTGCTCTAGGGAAATACACTGTCTCCCCGCTGACGTCACACCACGCCCTGCATGTCTTGTCTGATGCTTACGCTTTGCTCAGATGACAGCTCTGTTCTACACGTCTGCCACCCCTCCATCCTATTAGAAGAAGAAGAGGATATTGGATTTATATTCCTTCCTCCGCTCAGAGTCTCAGAACGGCCTGCAATCTCCTTTCCCTTCCTCTGTCCACAACAGACGTCCTGTGAGGCGAGTGGGGCTGAGAGGGCTATCACAGCAGCTGCCCTTTCAAGGACAGAGTCACAGAGCGGCCTACAATCTCCTTTCCCTTCTTCCCCCACAACAGACACCCTGTGAGGTGGGTGGGGCTGAGAGAGCTCTCCCAGAAGCTGCCCTTTCAAGGACAGAGTCTCAGAGCGGCCTACAATCTCCTTTCCCTTCTTTCCCCACAACAGACACCCTATGAGGTGTGTGGGGCTGAGAGAGCTCTCCCAGAAGCTGCCCTTTCAAGGACAGAGTCTCAGAGCAGCCTACAATCTCCTTTCCCTTCCTCCCCCACAACAGACACCCTGTGAGGCGGATGGGGCTGAGAGAGCTCTCCCAGAAGCTGCCCTTTCAAGGACAGAGTCACAGAGCGGCCTACAATCTCCTTTCCCTTCTTCTCCCACAACAGACACCCTATGAGGTGTGTGGGGCTGAGAGAGCTCTCCCAGAAGCTGCCCTTTCAAGGACAGAGTCTCAGAGCAGCCTACAATCTCCTTTCCCTTCCTCCCCCACAACAGACACCCTGTGAGGCAGATGGGGCTGAGAGAGCTCTCCCAGAAGCTGCCCTTTCAAGGACAGAGTCTCAGAGCAGCCTACAATCTCCTTTCCCTTCCTCCCCCACAACAGACACCCTGTGACGCGGATGGGGCTGAGAGAGCTCTCCCAGAAGCTGCCCTTTCAAGGACATCTCTGCCGGAGCTATGGATGACCCAAGGCCATTCAAGCAGGTGCAAGTGGGAATCAAACCTGGTTCTCCCAGATAAGAGTCCACGCACTTAGCCACTACACCAAACTGGCTCTGGATTAGATGGAAAGCAAGTGACTGCTCCAAGGTCGCCCAATGAGCTTCCATGGCATGAGTTGGGATTCAAACCTGGGTCTCCCCGATCCCAGTCTCTTAAGAGCTACACCACAGTGCCTCTAAGAAGCTTCTGTGGGGGCCACAGCTCTCATCTGATAACTAAAAACCTGCACATGTTTGTCTGCTCCCCAACCAGGTGGTTCCACGGCCCGATCAGTCGAGCAGAAGCCGAATCCCTCTTGACCCTGTGCAAAGAAGGCAGCTACCTGGTGCGGAACAGCGAGACCAGCCGGAACGACTACTCCCTGTCACTCAGGTGAGCAGATGCAGATATTCCCTTCCCCCCAGCCCTGCTCAGTGGCTAAAGTCAAGAAGGGTTTTGGAGCCAGATGAATCACAGGTGGTTAAGGGGTAGGTTTGCCAGCTCTGGCTTGGGAAATCCCCAGAAATTTGGGAAGGGAGCTCTGTGGGGATACAACAGATGGAACTCCTGATGGCACCTGAGTTTTTTTGGCCACTGTGTGACACAGAGTGTTGGACGGGATGGCCCATTGGCCTGATCCAAGATGGCTTCTCTTATGTTCTTCTGTCTGGGGCAAGTGATGCTCTGTATTCTTGGTGCATGGATTGGGGGCGACAGTGTGAGGGCTTCTAGTGTCCTGGCCCCACTGATGGACCTTCTGATGGCACCTGGGTTTTTTGGCCACTGTGTGACACAGAGGGTTGGACTGGATGGGCCATTGGCCTGATCCAATATGGCTTCTCTTATGTTCTTCTGTCTGGGGCAGGGATGCTCTGTATTCTTGGTGCTTGTGGGGGGGCACAGTGGGAGGGCTTCTAGTGTCCTGGCTCCGCTGATGGACCTTCTGATGGCACTTGGGTTTTTTGGCCACTGTGTGACAGAGAGTGTTGGACTGGAGGGGCCAGTGGCCTGATCCAACATGGCTTCTCTTATGTTCTTATGTCTTGGGCAGTGATGCTTGGACTGGATGTGCATGTGCTCCCGATGGTGACCAGAGTTATCAGCAGGCCATGTTTGGGGGTCCCGGGAGGGGACCTGGGGCCTTTCAAGGTTTCTATTTTGTTTGCTTTGGAAGGAATACCATGTTAACTTTTTCTTTTCTTTTTTGCATGAGGAGCTTAGTATGTAGAGGCCAGCAACTAAAAGTCCCATGTTGGGTAATCAAGGATGCATTTTCTTGCATTGTGCATGCACAAAAAGGCAAATGCTGCATGCCAGCTGTCATTTTGATACAGCGCAGCAGCTGTGGGACATTAGCCTCAGGGCATTGAATCACAGAGTTGAAAGGGCCCTCCAGGATCATCTAGTATAAAAGAGACACAATGCAGCCACTGTCTTGATTGGGGACCACCCATCTTGGGCCTGGTCACTGTCGGGGGGGGACCTAGGGTTGCCAGATCCGACTCAGAAAATACCTGGGGACTTTGAAGTTGAAGCTAGGAGACTTTCCCATCCCCCAAAATAAATAAAAATACAGCAGTGCATTCCCCCTGAATTCAGTCTTCATTTCCTTGACCTCCCAGCTGCTACACTTCCAGTACATGAAACTGAACACACACCACGCACACTCACAAAGCAGCCAAAATAAATGCAGTTTGCAAGCACACACTTTCGTGATCTCACTGGGGCAATTTACTCACAGGAGTTGCTGAATGTAACCAGCTGCTGTATTTCCACCAACTTCTTCAGACTAGCACAGGAAACAAAATGTTCTAGCCATTTTCCTAAGGGGAACTGCAATGGAAGTCCATCTGGCTTCTTTGGCTGAGGATACTGGCAGATGTGGCTCTCTCCAGTTTGATGCCAGTTTGGTGTAGTGGTTAAGTGTGTAGACTCTTATCTGGGAGAACCGGGTTTGATTCCCCACTCCTCCACTTGCACCTGCTGGAATGGCCTTGGGTCAGCCATAGCTCTCTTATCTGGGAGAACCAGGTTTGATTCCCTCCTCCTCCACCTACAGCTGCTGGGGTGGCCTTGAGTCAGCCATAGCTCTCGTAGGAGTTGTTCTTGAAAGGGCAGCTGCTGTGAGAGCCCTCTCAGCCCCACCCACCTCACACGGTGTCTGCTCTGGGGGGAGAAGGTAAGCCGCTCTGAGTCTCTGATTCAGAGAGAAGGGCAGGCTATAAATCTGCATTTCTTCTTCCAAGCTATTGAGTGAGGGATGCTGGATTAGTGACACAGAAGGGGTGACTGGTGTCTCCGTTTTGATTGCAAAACATTGGAGGCCCCAGTTATCCCCACCCTACGGAGGTAAAGACACCCTTTCTGCTTCATTCGACCTAGCAAGCAGGTTGGGAAAGAGATCCTCTGATTTAATGGCAGGGGGGGGGGGACATGGCAGGGGTCCCAAGAGGCCTCCAGCTTCAAGAAAGCGAATGTTTCTCCTCTCACCTTTCTGCACTGGGCTAAATAATTGATCATTGTCTGCAAAGCGGGAGGCAGCCCGGAAATGACCCCGTGCCCCTCCGCAGTGTGCATGAACACAATGAAATATTCATGGCGCTCTGGCTGTCCCCCGCACTACTGGGGTGGGGGCGGGGTGGGTGGGTCATCTAAGCGAGACCTTTGCTGACCCGACCCTTCCGCATGGGCGGTGGCTGAGGGAGGCACCTCTCGTGAATGGCCAAGTTCGGGAGCTGTTAGTGAGGATTGTGAGGGTCGCAAGTGGCCACAAAACCCTTTTTTTTAAAAGGACACGCTGCTGCTATTCAGTCAAGTTGTCACGGGGCGGGGGGGTACAAAAAAGAGCTAAAGTTGAGCCATGTATCTGAAGCACAAGCTGCCTCACAAAAATGACAAACGCGCACAGCAGCCTGGCTCTGCAGACATGCAGAGATGCGACAGGCAGCCTCCTTGGAGGCCAGACAATTCTGTTTCGTATCAGGAGAGATTACGTTATCTGCTTTTAATGATCGATGGCGGGATTACTGGCCTTCAGCTAAGGCATGTTGGAAAGTGTCAAATTCAGAAGAGGGACTCACACAGAGACACAGGCAGAAGCCTCCCCCTTGGTTTGGTACTCCCTGACTCTGTGATTGGTTGGCTTACCATTGCACCCAGCAATTTCTTGGGGCACGTCATAAGAACATAAGAGAAGCCATGTTGGATCAGGCCAGTGGCCCCTCCAGTCCAACACTCTGTGTCCCATAAGAACATAAGAGAAGCCCTGTTGGATCAGGCCAGTGGCCCATCCAGTCCAACACTCTGTGTCACATAAGAACATAAGAGAAGCCATGTTGGATCAGGCCAGTGGCCCATCCAGTCCAACACTCTGTGTCACATAAGAACATAAGAGAAGCCATGTTGGATCAGGCCAGTGGCCTATCCAGTCCAACACTCTGTGTCCCATAAGAACATAAGAGAAGCCATGTTGCATCAGGCCAGTGGCCCATCCAGTCCAACACTCTGTGTCCCATAAGAACATAAGAGAAGCCCTGTTGGATCAGGCCAGTGGCCCATCCAGTCCAACACTCTGTGTCCCATAAGAACATAAGAGAAGCCATGTTGGATCAGGCCAGTGGCCCATCCAGTCCAACACTCTGTGTCCCATAAGAACATAAGAGAAGCCCTGTTGGATCAGGCCAGTGGCCCATCCAGTCCAACACTCTGTGTCACATAAGAACATAAGAGAAGCCATGTTGGATCAGGCCAGTGGCCCATCCAGTCCAACACTCTGTGTCACATAAGAACATAAGAGAAGCCATGTTGGATCAGGCCAGTGGCCCATCCAGTCCAACACTCTGTGTCCCATAAGAACATAAGAGAAGCCATGTTGGATCAGGCCAGTGGCCCATCCAGTCCAACACTCTGTGTCCCATAAGAACATAAGAGAAGCCCTGTTGAATCAGGCCAGTGGCCCATCCATCCAACACTCTGTGTCCCATAAGAACATAAGAGAAGCCCTGTTGGATCAGGCCAGTGGCCCATCCAGTCCAACACTCTGTGCCACAAAGTGGCCAAAAAAACCCAAATGCCATCAGGAAGTCCATCAGTGGGGCCAGGACACTAGAAGCCCTCCCACTGTGCCCCCCACCCAAGCACCAAGAATACAGAGCATCACTGCCCCACGTCCTCTTTCTTTTGTGCAGAAAACCTGGCTTTGGGGTGACATTGAGGGTGAGTGTTGGTTTTCTCATCCTGTCACTCTGCATTCAAACTGGGGGGCAGGGGGCGGGCAGAGAAGGAGTCCAACACAGTGTGGTCCAGTTGAACTGAGGTCTGTTCTGGGAAGTCCACTGTTTCTGAGAGCCAGTTTGGTGTAGTGGTTAAGTGCAAGGACTCTTACCTGGGAAAACTGGGCTTGATTCCCCACTCCTCCACTTGCACCTGCTGAGATGGCCTTAGGTCAGCCATAGTTCTTGCAGAGTTGTCCTTGAAAGGGCAGCTTCTGGGAGTGCTCTCTCAGCCCCACCCGCCTCACAGGGTGTCTGTTGTGGGGGAGGAAGGGAAAGGAGATTGTAGCCCACTCTGAGACTCTGTCTTTGAAAGGGCAGCTTCTGGGAGAGCTCTCTCAGCCCCACCTACCTCACAGGGTGCCTGTTGTGGGGGAGGAAGGGAAAGGAAATTGTAGGCCACTCTAAGTTTCTGTCCTTGAAAGGGCAGCTTCTGGGAGAGCTCTCTCAGCCCCACCCACCTCACAGGGTGTCTATTGCGGGGGAGGAAGAGAAAGAAGATTGTAGGCCACTCTGAGACTCTGTCCTTGAAAGGGCAGCTGCTGTGAGAGCTCTCTCAGCCCCACCCACCTCACAAGGTGTCTGTTGGGGAAGAAGGTAATGGAGATTGTAAATCGCTCTTGAGTCTCTGATTCAGAGAGAAAGGCGGGGTATAAATCTGCAATCTTCTTCTTCTGTTTTGAGTTCTCGCTTTCTCTGCGTGAAAATTACACATAAAAGCAGGGAGATGTTTTAATGTTTGCTGCCTCCCTGAGTGAATCCCTTAGGAAGAGACGGAAAAGCCGAGAGAGAAGTCAGTTATCATTTCTAATGCAAGGGTCAGAGGTTTGCATTCAGAGTCCCTCCCTCCTCCCGCCACGGTGCTTTGATCACCCCCAGCCTCATCCAAGGACCACTAGCCAGGGCTTTCATCTCCTTCCTGTTCCCTCAGATCCAGGACATCAAAACGGCCCCCTCCGCCTCATGATCCAGCCCCCCTCCCCTTTCTTTTTATCATTTGTTACACCTCTGCTGGGGACCAGCTAATGTGAAGTGGATGCATTTCCCCCTTGGATTCCCCCAAGACCTCCTTTACAAGCAAAGACAGCTTCAAGAGGGGATTGGATAAACATCTGGAGCAGAGGTCCAGCAGTGGCTGCTAGCCACAGCGTATTGTTGGAACTCTCTGTCTGAGGCAAGTTTTTTGGCCACTGTGTGACACAGAGGGCGTTTTCCCACAGAGCTTCCTGCGGAGCGACGTCCCTCTTCACCGCGCAGCGTCTGCGCGGATTTCCCACCAACTGCTCTGCAGAACCAGGAAGTGCCGGGCCTTTTGCGTCACAGATGTAAACCGCTAAAAACCAGTTTACATTAGCGACGCAAAAGCCGCGGCTCTTCCTGGTTATGTGGAGCAGTTGGTGGGAAATCCGCGCAGACGCTGCGCGGTGAAGAGGGACGTCGCTCCGCAGTAAGCTCTGTGGGAAAACGCCCAGAGTGTTGGACCGGATGGGCCATTGACCTGATCCAACATGGCTTCTCTTATGTTCTTATGTCTGGGGCAGTGATGCTCTGTATTCTTGGTGCTTGGGTGGGGGGGGGGGGACAGTGGGAGGGCTTCTGGAGTTCTGGCCCCACTGGTAGACCTCCTGATGGCAGTTTGGTTTTTTTGGCCCCTGTGTGACACAGAGTGAAGGACTGGATGGGCCATTGGCCTGATCCAACAGGGCTTCTCTTATGTTCTCATGTCTGCGGCAAGTGATGCTCTGTATTCTTGGTGCTTGGGAGGGGCACAGTGGGAGGGCTTCTAGTGTCCTGGCCCCACTGGTGGACCTCCTGATAGCACCTGCGGTTTTTTGGCCCCTGTGTGACACAGAGGGTTGGACTGGATGGGCCATTGGCCTGATCCAACATGGTTTCTCTTATGTTCTTATGTCTGGGGCAGTGATGCTCTGTATTCTTGGTGCTTTGGTGGGGGGGAACAGTTGGAGGGCTTCTAGTGTCCTGGCCCCACTGGTGGACCTCCTGATGGCACCTGGGTTTTTTGGCCACTGTGTGACACAGTGTGTTGGACTGGATGGGCTGCTGGCCTGATCCAACACGGCTTCTCTTATGTTCTTATGAATGGCTCTGAAAAACCCGTTCTAAGATTGTGCAAAAATGCTTCCATGATTCCAAGCGTGCCTTCGAAAACTGCGAGGACTAGGAACTTGGATGAGGGCGTGAGGGGAGGGGGTGCTGTATATTGTGCCTTCCCACACCTGATTTTTGCTTCTGGCACCTTCCACAGGAGCAGCCAAGGTTTTATGCACATGAAATTCACCCGGACCAAGGACAGCAAGTACATCCTGGGCCAAAACAGCGCTCCTTTCGACAGCGTTCCGGAGGTGATTCATCACTACACCGCGCAGGAGCTGCCCATCAAGGGGGCCGAGCACCTCTCTCTGCTCTACCCAGTCGCTGTTCAGACTCTGTAAAGTGGGGGGGTGGTGGGAGGGGAGGAGCTGCTTTCGATCCAAAGAGACTGGCAGGACGATCGTCCGGACTGCAGAGGGGGTCTCGTTAGGACGACCCACAGACAATTTCTCTCTCTCCTCTCCTGCTGGGGTTCTCCCATCACGGAGAGGTGCATGCGACTGCTTTTGCAAGCAATAACGGTGCCGAGCTTCGTTCTGGCAGCCCTTGGGTACCCCTTCCCCTCCGGCTGTCTCTCCCCAAGGTTGGGGATGACGCCTTGTGACTCGTCTCCGGCAAGCGAGTGGAAGAAAACGGGGACATGCTCTGGGCTGGTCTGGCAGTTCCGCTCTTGCAAAGGTTATCTTGTTCGTGCGGAGCCGGGGTGGAGCTGAGCTTTTGCCAAAGACCTTGGAGCGGGCCGGGGTGGAGACTTTGTATGCGGAGGAATGACCCCTTTACCCTGAGAAGTTATCCCATATAGTTCTTACAGCTGACCTTTTGCAAAGTGTATCTTGTTTGTGTGAACTGAGATGCTGAGTTTTTATGAGGGGTCCTGGAGTGGACAGACGCTTGTCCCTTCTCCCTGGAGGCCTTGCGGACAATGCTGCTCTTGCAAATGTGATATTGCTTGTCTTAGGGTTGCCAACTCCAGGTTGGGACATACCTGGAGATTTGGGGGGGGGGGGACGTGGAGAAGGCAGGTTTTGGGGGAGGGGGGAAACCTCAGCAGGGTATAATGCATAGGATGCACCCTCCAAAACATCCACTTTCTCCAGGGGAACGGATCGCTGTCATTTGGAAATTGGGAGTAACCATGGCGCCCACTGACATAGAGCTGCCAAGTTCCCCGGGCTGGGCAGGGGTTTTCCCACCCTGGAAGTTCCCAACCTGCCAGCCCACACTGGGCCGGAGGCGGGATCCTCCCCTGACGTCCCTCAGAAGTGACGTCATCGTGCCGGTGACGGTCGCGCGCTGGCCGCTCTAGCAATTTGAGAGGAAAAAAACTCTATGGTTTTCCTGGCCGCTCTAGCAATTTGGAAGGGAAACTCTATGGTACCGGAGGCCGCAGGGGACTTGAGAACCCTACACTGACACCTTTGAGCTTCTGCCCAGCAAGGCTTCTTACTGGCCATTAGCAGGGCTTTTTTTGTAGCAGCGACTCCTTTGCATATTAGGCCACACCCTCCTGATGTAGCCAATCCTCCAAGAGCTTACAGGGCTCTTCCTACAGGGCTTACTGGAAGTTCCAGGAGGATTGGCTGCATCAGGGGGTGTGGCCTAATCGGCAAAGGAGGTCCTGCTAGAATCCCTTACAGGGCTCTTCGTACAGGGCCTGCTGTAAGCTCCAGGAGGATTGGCTACATCAGGGGGGGTGTGGCTTAATAGGCAAAGGAGGTTCTGCTAGAATCCCTTACAGGGCTCTTCTCACAGGGCCTGCTGTAAGCTCCAGGAGGATTGGCTGCATCAGGGGGTGTGGCCTAATCGGCAAAGGAGTTCCTGCTACAAAGAAGGCCCTGGCCTTTAAGGATTTGATTGGCTGTGCAGATTTTTTTAAAAAACTCTGCTTTAGCTGCAGCTGTGCCACCGCAGAACAAGGATCTTCTTTCTGCGACTGAAGGTAAGTGAAGGCCGCCATTTTGTGGCTTCCACCATGTCCTGCCTGCAGCAGCCATTTTGTGGTTGTGCCTGCCACCCTATGTCAGAAGTCCAAAGGATCAAACAGCTTGGAGACCCCTGGCCTCTTTATGAACATCTGAAGCTGCCTTCTGCTGAATCAGACCCTCCTGGGTCCATCAAAGTCAGTCTTGTCTCCTCAGACTGGCAGCGGCTCTCCAGGGTCTCAAGCGGAGGTTTTTCACGCCTATCTGCCTGAACCCTTTTGAGTTGGAGATGTCGGGGATTGAACCTGGGAACTTCTGCTCACCAAGCAGATGCTCTACCACTGAGTCACCGTCCCTCCCCTACATATGAAGCTGCCTTACACTGAATCAGACTCTCAATCCATCAAAGTCAGTATTGTCTCCTCAGACTGGCAGCGGCTCTCCAGGGTCTCCAGCTGAGGTTTTTCACACCTATTTGCCTGGACTCTTTTTAGTTGGAGATACCGGAGATTGAACCTGGGACCTTCTGCATACCAAGCAGATGCTCTACCACTCAGCCACCGTCCCTCCCCATATATATGAACCTATGAAGCTGCCTTCTACTGAATCAGACCCTCCTCGGTCCATCCAAGTCAGTCTGGTCTACTCAGACTGCGAGCGGCTCTCCAGGGTCTCAAGCGGAGGTTTTTCACGCCTACTTGCCTGGACCCTTTTTAGTTGGAGATGCCAGGGATTGAACCTGGGACCTTCTGCTTACCATGCAGCTGATCTACCACTGAGCCACCCTCCCTCCCCATAAGTCAGTACTGTCTACTCAATCTGGCAGCAGCTCTCCAGGGTCTCAAGCTGAAGTTTTTCACGCCTGGACCCTTTTTAGTTGGAGATGCTGGGGATTGAACCTCGACCTTCTGCTTACCAAGCAGATGCTCTACCACTGAGCCACCATCTATCCCCTAAAGCGAAACAAATTGGACATATGAAGCTGCCTTATACTGAATCAGACCCTTGGTCCATCAAAATCAGTCTTGTCTACTCAGACTGACAGTGGTTCTCCAGGGTCTCAAGCGGAGGTTTTTCATGCCTATTTGTCTGGACCCTTTTTAGTTGGAGATGCCGGGGATTGAACCTGGGACCTTCTGCTTGCCAAACAGATGCTCTGCCACTGAGCCACCATACCACCTTTAGACTGGCAGCAGCTCTCCAGCTTCTCAAGCAAAGGCAGGCTCGTATCTACATTGGGGCCCCTTGGGACTTACCCCCAAGGCCCCCAACTTCCCATCTGCCCCCCCCCCGACTTCCAATGTTTGATTTTATTCATCGCACCTCTCTCTTGCCCGCAAGCCGCGCTCCCTCGATTCCCGCGCCACACCCAGTGGGGAAAGCTGCTTGAAATGCCCTGCTGTGGATGCCATGTGTATGTCAGCCGTTCGTCCTTCGGCATGCCGCTTGGCAGCATTCCCCAGCCTGGCACTGGCGCGCCATGCTTTTGGAAAGCGGCTACTGCTGCTGCTGATTAGGGCTGCAAACCGAAGCATAACCAAAAGGTTATAGTGACAAACTACTATTCCAACTTGAAGTCCTCAAGAGGGCGGAGGTTACAAGCATCGAGGCACTGCTGTTGAAGACACAGCTGTGCTGGGCAGGGCATATTTCTAGGATGGAAAACCACCGCCTTCCCAAGATTGCTCTGTATGGCGAACTTTCCACCGGCCATCGAAACAGAGGGGCACCAAAGAAGAGGTACAAGGACTCCTTGAAGAAATCCCTTGGCACCTGTCGCATCAACCATCACCAGTGGTCTGACCTGGCCTCAGATCGCAAAGCATGGAGGCACACCATCCACCAGGCTGTCTCTTCCTTTGAGAACGCACGCATAGCTGGTCTTGAGGACAAAAGGAGATCGAGGAAGAATCGCACTGCTACAGCACCAACCCCAAATCAGACTTTTCCCTGCAGCCACTGTGGCCGGACCTGCCTGTCCCGCATTGGTCTTGTCAGCCACCAGCGAGCCTGCAGCAGACGTGGACTACTGCACCCTTCTTAAATCTTCGTGCGCGAAGTCAAGCCGAGAGAGCGAGAGAGAGAGACAATTTGTATAAATTGACAGTACAATGAGAAGAACAGGTTCCTTAAGGAAATTCACCAAACAGGCTGTCTGTTTCTTCTATCCCAAACGGACCCGATGTCAGTTTCCCATAGATGCAAAGGCATTCGATATTTTGCACGTAGAAATAAGTTGGAATCCCCTGGACACGTTGTTGACTTCTGCTACACCTTGGAGCCATCAGGGGTGGGGGAACAGTGGCTCTCCAGATGTTTTTTTGCCCATAACTCCCATCAGCCCCAGCCAGCATGGCCAATGGCTGGGGCTGATGGGAGTTGTAGGCAAAAAACATCTGGAGAGCCACTGCTCCCCACCCCTAGCAGGAGCTCCTCTGCATATTAGGCCACACCCCCTGATGTAGCCAATCCTCCTGGAGCTTACAGAAGGCCCTGTACAAAGAGTCCTGTAAGCACTTGGAGGATTGGCTACATCAGGGGGGCGTGGCCTAATATGCAGAGGAGCTCCTGTGGAGACTTCAGGTCCCTAGGAATTTTGCATGACGATTGCCATTGTGTATTGTATAGAGATTGCGGAATATCCCTCGTTGAGAAAGGCTTGAAACAGGTTTAGCAGAAGTCAACGACCTGCACAGGGGATTCCAACTTATTTCTACGTGTGAAACGTTGAATGCCTTTGCATCTATTGGAAACTGACATCCATTGGAAACTGACATGAGTCAACAGTGTGATGCGGTGGCTAAAAAGGCAAATGCAATTTTGGGCTGTATCAACAGAAGTCTAGTGTCCAGATCGCGTGATGTGATGGTATCGCTTGACTCTGCTCCGGTAAGACCTCACCAGGAGTCTTGTGTTCAGTTTTGGGCACCACATTTTAAGAAGAATATAGACAAGCTGGAAAGGGTCCAGAAGAGGGCGCCGAAGATGGTGAGGGGTCTGGAGACCAAGTCCTGTGAGGAAAGGCTGAAGGAGCTGGGGATGTTTAGCCTGGAGAGGAGGCAGCTGAGAGGTGATAGGATCACCATCTTCAAGCACTTGAAGGGCTGTCATTTAGAGGATGGGGTGGAATTGTTTTCTGTGGCCCGGGAAAGTAGGAACAGAACCAATGGGTTGAAATTAAAAGACTTTCCGGCTCAACATTAGGAAGAACTTCCTGACAGAGCAGTTCCTCAGTGGAACAGGCTTCCTCGGGAGGTGGTGGGCTCTCCTTCCTTGGAGGTTTTTAAACAGAGGCTCACTGGCCCTCTGACAGCTGTGAAGATCCTGTGCAGGGGGTTGGACTAGATGACCCTAGAGGCCCCTTCCAACTCTTCTATGATTCTATGACATCGAGTCCGTTTTGGACACAAGAAATAGACGCCTGTTTGGTGTATTTCCTTCAGGGACTCGTTTCTCTCATTGTACTGTCAATTTATACAAATATTAGTCATTTGTCACTATAACCTTTTGGTTGTCCTTGTGTTTGTATCTCTGGAGCGACTTCTCTCTGTTGTATTTTTGCTGATCAGGGCTGGTCATTAGGGGGTCCCATTTAGTACGGGGGGGTGGGGTGTGTGTTCTAACGGTCCTGCCTCTTGCGCCACACCCAGAAGACTCGTTACCTGCTCCCAGGTTAGTGTTGCCAAGTCCAATTCAAGAAATACCTGGGGACTTTGGGGGTGGAGCCAGGAGCAAGAGTGTGACAAGCATGATCGAATTCCAAAGGAAGTTCTGGCCATCACATTTAAAGGAACTGCGCACCTTTTCAGTGCCTTCCCTCCATTGGAAATGATGGATAGGGGCACCTTCTTTGGGGGCTCATAGAATCGCACCCCCTGGTCCAATCCTTTTGAAACTTGGCGGGTATTTTGGGGAGAGGCACTGGCTGCTATGCTGAAAATTTGATGCCTCTATCTCAAAAAACAGCCCCCCAGATACCCACGTATCAATTCTCCATTGTACCCTATGGGAATTGGTCTCCCTAGGAAATAATGGAGTGCCCAGCAGACATTTCCTCCGCCCCCCCATTTTCTGATGACCCGGAAGCAGGGGGAGGGCCTCCAAACCGGGGGATCCCCAGCCCCTGCCTGGGGATTGGCAACCCTATCCTAGGCAGTTCCTACCTCCCAGCCTGCCCTATAGGGAAACACCAGGTTAGCCGAGCCTTCCTCCTCACATCGGCCGCACGTGATTGCAACAGAAGCTCAGGTGCACCAAAGCTCCCAGGCTCATGTTACATTGACGGCAGCTCGGCGTTGTACGTAAAGGTCTTTCACATCACCGAACGCCTGATCCTTTTCCCCCTGGAGATGCCGGACTGAGCCTTGCGACCTTCACCATACAAAGCGGAGGCTCTTCCACTAAATCGCAAAACCTCCAACTAGTGTGGCAGAGGGAAGAGGCTGTGGGGAGGTGAGGGGCCCCAGCGATCAAAAATGGCTGTGCAACAGTCCTTTTTCTGCCATTGGGAAGTCATTGAAAAACCCAGTTTCCAACAGTTTCTTTGGGCTTTCCAACAGTTTCTTTCGGCTTGAAGAACCCAGTTTCTTTCGGCTTGAAAAACCCAGTTTCCAACAGTTGCTCTGTAATTGGGATGCCGGCACTGCCATCTTTCTTCTCCCCACCCCACAAAAAATGCTAATAAAATTTGGAATAAGGACCAGCATTTGGCAGAAGTATTGCAATCAGAGTGTATTTTTATATCAGTGGCATCATAGCGGTGACAAGGAAGGGGGAATACCAGCAGCCCATTGGTTGTGGTGGTTAAGTGTGCGGACTCTTATCTGGGAGAACCGGGTTTGATTCCCCACTCCTCCACTTGCACCTGCTGGAATGGCCTTGGGTCAGCCATAGCTCTTGTAGGAGTTGTCCTTTAAAGGGCAGCTTCTGTGAGAGCTCTCTCAGCCCCACCCACTTCACAGGGTGTCTTCACAGCCACTCCGAAGAGTCTCAGAGCGGCTCACAATCTCCTTTACCTTCCTCCCCCACAACAGACACCCTGTGAGGTGGGTGGGGCTGGAGAGGGCTCTCACAGCAGCTGCCCTTTCAAGGACAGAGTCTCAGAGCAGCCTATAATCTCCTTTACCTTCCTCCCCCACAACAGACACCCTGTGAGGTGGGTGGGGCTGGAGAGGGCTCTCACAGCAGCTGCCCTTTCAAGGACAACCTCTGCCAGGGCTATGGCTGACCCAAGGCCATGCTGACAGGTGCAAGTGGAGGAGTGGGGAATCAAACCTGGTTCTCCCAGATAAGAGTCCACACACTTAACCACTACACCAAACTGGCTCTCCAGTGTAGAATCATGGGAATGTGTTTAGCAGATTAAAAGAAGCACCAATAAGGATCTGTGTTTGTTAGTGTTAGGACAAAGCGGGGCTGAAACAACACGAGGGTGATAAAAAGCAGACTGCTGTTGTAGGTGCAAAGTGCCATAAATCCAGGTAACGTTCTGGCTTTGTTTAAATAGAGGGCATGGTTTCTCAAGAGGTTATAATGTCCATTATAGTTTGCCATTAGAAAAAGAGGAAGACATTAAAATACAGTGGAGGATGCGTTGGTATATGCAATAAGACAAACAGCCAATATCCCCCCCCCATCTGAGTATGTCAATACCAAAAAAACAAATATTCTGATACACTGAGCATAGAGAGAATGGGAGGGAGAGATCCATTTGGAGATGTGAGGACCAGGGTGAGGAGAACCAGAGAGGGTTGTGAGGGACTCCAAAGGGATCTGTCGAGGCTGGGTGAGTGAGTATCAGCGTGTGAGATGAGGTTCAATGTGGCCAAGTGCAAAGTAATACACATTGGGGCCAAGAATCCCAGCTACAAATACAAGTTGATGGGGTGTGAACTGGCAGAGACTGACCAAAAAAGAGATCTTGGGGTCGCGGTAAATAACTCACTGAAAATGTCAAGACAGTGTGCTATTGCAATAAAAAAAGGCCAACGCCAGGCTGGGAATTATTAGGAAGGGAATTGAAAACAAATCAGTATCATAATGCCCCTGTATAAATCAATGGTGCGGCCTCATTTGGAATACTGTGTACAATTCTGGTCACCGCACCTCAAAAAGGATATTATAGCATTGGAAAAAGTGCAGAAGATGGCAACTGGAATAATTAAAGGTTTGGAACACTTTCCCTATGAAGAAAGGTTAAAACGCTTGGGGCTCTTTAACTTGGAGAAACGCCGACTGCGGGGTGACATGATATTGGTTTACAAGATTATGCATGGGATGGAGAAAGTAGAGAAAGAAGTACTTTTCTCCCTTTCTCACAATACAAGAACTTGTGGGCATTCCATGAAATTGCTGAGCAGTCAGGTTAAAACGGATAAAAGGAAGTACTTCACCCAAAGGGTGATTAACATGTGGAATTCTCTGCCACAGGAGGTGGCGGCAGCTACAAGCATAGCCAGCTTCAAGAGGGAATTGGATAAAAATATGGAGCAGAGGTCCATCAGTGGCTATTAGCCATGGTATATATGTGTGTATATATGTATGTATATGTGTGTGTGTGTGTCTATATACACACACACATATTGGCCACTGTCAGTCACTGTCAGGGTGACTGTTGTGGGGGAGGAAGGGAAAGGAGATTGTAGGCCGCTCTGCCCTTGAAAAGACAGCTTCTCCCAGAAGCTGTCCTTTCAAGGACAGAGTAGCCTACAATCTTCTTTCCCTTCCTCCCCCACAACAGGCACCCTGTGAGGTGGGTGGGGCTGAGAGAGCTCTCCCAGAAGCTGCCCTTTCAAGGACAGAATCTCAGAGTAGCCTACAATCTCCTTTCCCTTCCTCCCTCTGTGAGGTGGGTGGGGCTGAGAGAGCTCTCCCAGAAGCTGCCCTTTCAAGGACAGAGTCTCAGAGTAGCCTACAATCTCCTTTCCCTTCCTCCCCCACAACAGGCACCCTGTGAGGTGGGTGGGGCTGAGAGAGCTCTCCCAGAAGCTGCCCTTTCAAGGACAACCTCTGCCAGAGCTATGGCTGACCCAAGGCCATTCCAGCAGGTGCAAGTGGAGGAGTGGGGAATCAAACCCAGTTCTCCCAGATAAGAGTCTGCACACTTAACCACTACACTAAACTGCCTCTCACTACACCAAATACCTGCACAGAGTCATGAATATTCTCCACACTTTACAAACTTTGCCTTTTAGAGACGGCCCCACATTTCATGCCAGCTCTGGTCCACTTTGGAAGTTCAAATGCTTTTTGATGGTTGCTTTTTGATCTCAGTCCTGTAGTTAAAACTGGGACCCAAATTCTCACTGGTTGTGCATGAAAGATGTACAAAAAGCAGGCACCGAATAAGAATCCTATTAAAATGGCATGAAGGGAATATAAAAACGGGGAATTTTTCGGATGAAATAGGTGGGGTGAAAGTGGCATCTGGCCTGAAAATGAAAAGAAATCAAAATACATATTCATACACCCCCAAGACAGATTTTCCTGTGGGCATCAGAGGACGAGACTCGCAGTAATGGGTTTATATTATGGGCAGAAAGATCCCATCTGGATCTTAAAAGGTAAAGGTCGTCCCCTGTGCAAGCACCAGTCCTTTCCGACTCTGGGGTGACGTTGCTTTCACAACGTTTTCACGGCAGACTTTTTACGGGGTGGTTTGCCATTGCTTTCCCCAGTCTTTTACACTTTCCCCCCAGCAAGCTGGGGACTCCTTTGACCGACCTCGGAAGGATGGAAGGCTGAGTCAACCTCGAGCTGGCTACCTGAAAACCCAGCTTCCGCTGGGGACCGAACTCAGGTCGTGAGCAGAGCTTAGGACTGCAGTACTGCAGCTTTACCACTCTGCGCCACGGGGCTCCTAAGGTAAAGGTAGTCCCCTGTGCAAGCACCAGTCGTTTCCGATTCTGGGGTGACTTTGATTTCACAACGTTTTCACATTTTAAAGAGTTTTATTGGTTTCAGAAAGAGTAAGGGTAGGGGATAGGGGGAATAGAAAGCACAATACATTTTGACCTTAGTCTGCATAAAAATACTTTCAAAAAATACAAGCTTACATCTGCAATACTTTCTTTACAGAAATTGTCCCGTGTTGCTATGTCTATACTAAACATCAACATTTTAAAATTTTATACTATAAATCTTTTGTTAAAATTATCTAATAGCTTTGACAATTCCAGTAAAGGCAATTTTGTAATATAATACAGGAATAACAGGAAAAAAACAGGAGAAATAAGTTCACACCAGAGAATCTTAAGAGTCTTGAGTGTCTTATCAGGCATAAAATTTCATCCAGTATTTTCTTGCTTCTTCTTTAGATCTCCCAGCCAACAGCTGGGATCACACTGTTTTCATGGCAGACTATTACAGGGTGGTTTGCCATTGCCTTCCCCAGTCCTCTACACTTTCCCCCCAGCAAGCTGGGAACTCCTTTTACCAACCTCAGAAGAATGGAAGGCTGAGTCAACCTGGAGCCGGCTACCTGAACCCAGCTTCCGCCGGGATCGAACTCAGGTCGTGAGCAGAGCTCGGACTGCAGTACTGCAGCTTGAACACTCTACGCCACGGGGCTCTTCATCTGGATCTTGGGGCGTTTCTTTTAAATCAGTAGAATCAGCTGCCTGGGGAGGGGGTGAGCCCCCCCACTGGCAGTCTTCCAGAAGCAGCTGGACAATCTGAGATGCTTCAGTCTGATCCTGCCTTGAGCAGCAGGGTGGACTAGATGGCCTCTTTGGCCCCTTCCCGTTCTGTGAAATAGGCATATTGAGCTGGGCAAAATTTTGAACGCTGCACCTGTATATTAATTTAAGTGAATTCCCGTGTGGTTTTGATTCTGCTGATCCCGTGCAGAGGACTGGAGCCCTGATGCAAAATATGCAGGGGAAATGCTACTCAGACCCAGCCTTCTGGATGCTCAGATCTAAACAGAGACTTACCTGCGTTTGTGTGCACCATTAGCTGGAACGGGTCCAGAGGAGGGCAATGAAGATGGTGAAGGGTCTGGAGACCAAGTCCTATGAAGAAAGGCTGAAGGAGCTGGGGATGTTTAGCCTCGAGAGGAGGCGGCTGAGAAGTCATAGAATCATAGAGTTGGAAGGGACCTCTAGGGTCATCAGGTCCAACCCCCTGCACGATGCAGGAAACTCACAAACACCTCCCCCTAAATTCACAGGATCTTCATTGCTGTCAGATGGCCATCTAGCCTCTGTTGAAAAACCTCCAAGGAAGGAGAGCCCACCACCTCCCAAGGAAACCTGTTTCACTGAGGAACCACTCTAACAATCAGGAAGTTCTTCCTAATATTGAGCAGGAAACTCTTTTGATTTAATTTCAACCCATTGGTTCTGGTCCATTTTCAGAGCATGGGTTTGAATAAACTGTTCATGCAAATTTGTAGCCTGATCCACTGGGGAACTGCTCTAATAGTCAGGAATCCTAGAGTTGGAAGGGACCTTTAGGGTCATCTAGTCCAACCCCCTGCACAATGCAGGAAACTCACAAACACCTCCCCCTAAATTCACAGGATCTTTGTCGTTGTCAGACGGCCATCTAGCCTCTATTTAAAAACTTCCAAGGAAGGAGAGCCCACCACCTCCCAAGGAAACCTGTTTCACTGAGGAACCACTCTAACAATCAGGAAGTTCTTCCTAATATTGAGCAGGAAACTCTTTTGATTTAATTTCAACCCATTGGTTCTGGTCCATTTTCAGAGCATGGGTTTGAATAAACTGTTCATGCAAATTTGTAGCCTGGAGAATTCCCTGCCCTTCAGTGGGCTAAATACAACAGAATAAGAACATAAGAGAAGCCATGTTGGATCAGGCCAATGGCCCATCCAGTCCAACACTCTATATCATACAGTGCTCAAAAAACCCCAGGTGCCATCAGGAGGTCCATAAGAACATAAGAGAATCTATCTAGTATATGTTTATTCCACTCTACCAAAGAGTGCAGGGTGGCATATGTGTTTCTCCCTTCCTCTTACATGATGCTCTGTATTCTTGGTGCTTGGGGGACACAGTGGGAGGGCTTCTAGTGTCCTGGCCCCACTGATGGACCTCCTGATGGCACCTGGGTTTTTTGACCACTGTGTGACACAGAGTGTTGGACTGGATGGGCCACTGGCCTGATCCAACATGGCTTCTCTTATGTTCTTCTGTCTGGGGCATGTGAAGGTCTTGTCCCTGGCACCTTCTGGTGTTCCCATGTCCTTCTGGTGATCGCACGCTCCTGAACGTTCTGAGAAAAACAAGCCAGCAAATGTGCATTGAATCCCACAGGATTGTTCCCACGTTGACACAACCCGTGCGCTTTCATTAGTTTCGTTCTTACTTCACATTTCTATCCTGGTTAGGATTGCCAAGTCCAATTCAAGAAATATCTGGGGACTTTGGGGGTGGAGCCAGGAGACTTTGAGGGTGGAGCCAAAAGACTTTGGGGTGGAGCCAGGAGACTTTGGGGGGTGGAGCCAGGAGACTTTGGGGGTGGAGCCAGGAGACTTTGGGGGTGGAGCCAGGAAACTTTGAGGGTGGAGCCAAGAGACTTTGGGGTGGAGCCAGGAGACTTTGAGGGTGGAGCCAGGAGACTTTGGGGGTGGAGCCGGGAGACTTTGGGTCACCTTCTTTGGGGACTCAAAGAATTACACCCCCTGGCCCAATCTTTTTGAAACTTAGGGAGTATTTTGGGGAGAGCCACTGGATGCTATGTTGAAAATCTGGTGCCTCTACCTCAAAACACAGGGCCCACAGAGCCCCAGATACCTACAGATCAATTCTCCGTTATTTCCTATGGGAATCAGTCTCCATAGGGCATCATGAGTACCCAGCAGACATTTCCCTCCCCTCCTCCTGCTTTCTGATGACCCTGAAGCGGGGGGAGGGCCTCCAGGGGATCCCCTGTCCCCACCTGGGGATTGGCAACCCTAATCCTGGTGCCCAGTCCCGATGCCTTGCTCATCCAGGCAGGCTAAGATTTCATCCCGGTGTGATGTGAGGAGCAGTGCCCCCTGTGACCCCCTTCCTATAGGCCTCGTGGGGGTCGCCTGTTGCCAGCTAATTGGAGCTGAAGAGCAGCCACGAGGCATCAGAGCTGAGCCGTGGGTCTCTTTAGTTGTGGGGCTGCACGGAGGCCCAGCTGCCTGCTGCATTATTAATCCGACATGCCCAAGCGCTTCTCCGGGATGAATTATTGATAGGAAGGGGGGAACTCATCTGTCGGTAACAATTAGCCTTCCTCCACTTGGAACGTGAAAGGGAGGCTGCCGTAGGGTTGCCAAGTCCAATTCATGAAATATCTGTGGACTTCGGGGGTGGAGCCAGGTGACTTTGGGGGTGGAGCCAGGAGACATTGGGGTAGAGCCAGGAGCAAGGGTGTGACAAGCATCATTGAACTCCAAAGGGAGTTCTGACCATCACATTTCACACCTTTTCAATGCCTTCCCTCCACTGGAAATAACGAATAGGGGCACCTTCTTTGGGGGCTCATAGAATTGGACCCCCTGGTCCAATCTTTTTGAAACTTAGAGAGTGTATTGGGGAGAGTCACTGGATGCTATACTGAAAATCTGGTGCCTCTACCTCAAAAAACAGGGCCCCCCAGAGCCCCAGATACCTGCAGATCAATTCTTTATTATTTTCTATGGGAATAAGCCTTCTTAGGGAATCATGAGTTCCCAGCAGACATTTCCCTCCCCCCCCCCCCTTTCTGATTACCCTGAAGCGGGGTGGGGGGCCTCCAAACCGGGGGATCTCCTGCCCCCACCTGGGGATTGGCAACCTTACTGAGGCTGTATGGATCTTTGGGTAGGGGAGGGACTACTTGGTTTCCTACACTGTCATCGCCACCTTTCTCATCTCACCTTTATTCAGTAGCGGTGTGCTTTTGTGGCATTTCAATGCCCTTTTAGATGCCAGTGATGTGGGGTAGGGGGGGGAAAGATTGACACGGGAGGGAATTTGACATGAAAATTAAGATTCATGAGTTCGTTTTATAGGCTGCAAAATTGGGTGGCGTCCAGTGTTCCCTCTAAGCTGCAGGATCTCGGGAGCAAAAATTCTACTTTGTGAGCTGCTGGGATGAAAGTTAAAGAGCCCCAAGCGTTTTAACCTATGAAGAAAGGTGAAAACGCTCGGGGCTCTTTAGCTCGGAGAAACAGCGACTGAAGGGTGACGTGAGAGAGGTTGACAAGATTCTGCACGGGATGGAGAAAGTAGAGAAAGAAGGACTTTTCTCCCTTTCTCACAATACAAGAACTCGTGGGCATTCCATGAAATTGCTGAGCAGTCCAGTTAGAACGGATAAAAGGAAGTCCTTCTTCACCCAAAGGGTGATTAACACGTGGAATTCACTGCCACAGGAGGTGGTGGCGGCTACAAGCACAGCCAGCTTCAAGAGGGGATTAGATAGACATATGGAACAGAGGTCCACCAGTGGCTACTAGCCACAGCGTATTGTTGGAACTCTCTGTCTGGGCAGTGGTGCTCTGTATTCTTGGTTTTATTGGGGGGGGCACAGTGGGAGGGCTTCTAGTGTCCTGGCCCCACTGATGGACCTTCTGATGGCATCTGGGTTCTTTTTTGGCCACTGTGTGACACAGAGTGTTGGACTGGATGGGCCGTTGTCCTGATCCAACATGGCTTCTCTTATGTTCTTATGTGACACAGAGTGTTGGACTGGATGGGCCATTGGCCTGATCCAACAGGGCTTCTCTGATGTTCTTATGTGACACAGAGTGTTGGACTGGATGGGCCACTGGCCTGATCCAACATGGCTCCTTTTATGTTCTTATGTGACACAGAGTGTTGGACTGCATGGGCCATTGGCCTGATCCAACAGGGCTTCTCTGATGTTCTTATGTGACACAGAGTGTTGGACTGGATGGGCCATTGGCCTGATCCAACATGGCTTCTCTTATGTTCTTATGGGAAGGCAATCCGTAGCAATTAATGGATGTCTATGTCCCCATTTTGTCTCTTAAGAACTGTGATAATGAATATTCTATGGATATATATGTATTAGGTGAATACTTACTTAATGCCTTAAATCTCAGTTCAAGATTTGACATCTGAAGGTTTTGACTTTCTTTGATTGACATCTGGCAGGTGGTGGAACTCCAATTTTGACAGAGACTGACAGGACACAGTTACCACTTGCCAATCTTTGACTGCTGTCTTGGAACACAATGGAGTAAAATTTAAACTGGTTCCCTTGTCCAGGGGTGGCCAACGGCAGCTCTCCAGATGTTTTTTTGCCTACAACTCTCATCAGTTTGGTGTAGTGGTAAAATGTGTAGACTCTTATCTGGGAGAACCGGGTTTGATTCCCCACTCCTCCATTTGCACCTGCTGGAATGGCCTTGGGTCAGCCATAGCTCTGGCAGAGGTTGTCCTTGAAAGGGCAGCTGCTGTGAGAGTCCTCTCAGCCCCACCCACCTCACAGGGTGTCTGTTGTGGGGGAGGGAGATAAAGGAGATTGTGAGCCGCTCTGAGACTCTTGAGTGGGGGGCGGAATATAAATCCAATGTCTTCTTCTTCATCATCAGCCCCAGCCATCAGCCATGCTGGCTGGGGCTGATGGGAGTTGTAGGCAAAAAACATCTGGAGAGCTACCGTTGGCCACCCCTGTGCTTAGTCCATGTAAGTGAACATATCCACTGAAGTTTCATGTCAGATTTGGACTCTCAAATTCTGATGCCAAATCCTGTGGCAGTGAATTCCACATGTTAATCACCCTTTGGGTGAAGAAGGACTTCCTTTTATCCCTTTTAACCTGTCTGCTCAGTGATTTCATCGAATGCCCACGAGTTCTTGTATTATGAGAAAGGGAGAAAAGTACCTCTTTCTCTACTTTCTCCATCCCATGCATTATCTTGTCAACCTCTCTCATGTCACCCCGCAGTCGACGTTTCTCCAAGCTAAAGAGTCCCAAGCGTTTCAACCTTTCTTCATAGGGATGTCAAGATTCTTAAGTCGAAACCTGAAACGTAATGATCAGCCAGTTCCCCCCCCTCCCCCCACATCGCGTTGTGAAATTCCTGTGGGTTTGTATAGCTTTACAAAGGAAGCACGGGGCTGTTTAATGTCAAATTTCCAATGCAGTGTCGTCTAAACAACAGGCATTCGCAGACGGCAAAACCATCTTGAACCAAGCGATAGCAAATCAAACAAAGAAAGCAAAAGAAAATGAGAGGGCTTGAATGAATTCTGGTTTCATATGTGGACACAGAAGGAAGTTCCAAACTCGGAGAGCCAGTTTGGTGTAGTGGTCAAGTGTGCGGCCTCTTATCTGGGAGAACCGGGTTTGATTCCCCACTCCTCCACTTGCACCTGCTAGCATGGCCTTGGGTCAGCCATAGCTCTGGCAGAGGTTGTCCTTGAAAGGGCAGCTGCTGGGAGAGCCCTCTCCAGCCCCACCCACCTCACAGGGTGTCTGTTGTGGGGGAGGAAGGGAAAGGAGATTGTGAGCCGCTCTGAGACTCTTCAGAGTGGAGGGTGGGATATAAATCCAATATCATCATCATCTTCTTCTTCTTCTTCTTCTTCTTCTTCTTCTTCTTCTTCTTCTTCTTCTTCTTCTTCTTCTCCTCCTCCTCCTCCTCCTCCTCCTCCTCCTCCTCCCCATGAAATAACATTGTGTTACAAAAATACAGAATTCTGACACTCTGAGACTCTTTGGAGTGGAGGGCAGGATATAAATCCAATATCTTCTTCTTCTTCTTCAAACTGTGCAGGGATCACACACCGATTCTCGTCATCCCTGATGACCTACGGTGTCATCCCTGTTGAGGCAGGAAGTCTTGCAAAATTCTCATCTGAAAAGTGGCTCCACAGAGAGCACTTTGCAAGAGTAGGGGTGCTGAATTAATTTATGAGGGCTGGATCTGACATAAATGAGACCTTGTTGGGCCGAGCCATGTTGGGCCGGGCCATGTGTGTACCTATTTAAGATTAGGTAGCAGAGCCCCATGGTGCAGAGTGGTAAAGTCGGAGCCCTCTGCTCATGACCTGAGTTCGAGCCCAGCGGAAGCTGGGTTCAGATAGCCGGCTCCAGGTTGACTCAGCCTGCCATCCTTCCGAGGTCGGTCAAAGGAGTCCCCAGCTTGCTGGGGGGGAAGTGTAGATAACTGGGGAAGGCAATGGCAAACCACCCCGTAAAAAGTCTGCTGTGAAAACGTTGTGAAAGCGACGTCACCCTAGAGTCGAAAACGACTGGTGCTTGCACGGAGACTACCTTTACCTTTTTAGCAGAGATATAAATTTTTATAAAGACCACAAGCATAAATATATATATATATATTAAAAAAGCATAAAACATGCTTAAAACGTTAGCACTCACTGATCTTAAAAGGCAGGTAAAAGGAAGGTAAAGGAGGTAAAAGGAAGGTAAAAGTAGGTAAAAGGAAGGTTAAGGTACCTTCCTTACCTTAAAAGGAAGCTAAAGGAGATTGTGGTCCGCTCTGAGACTCTTCGGAGTGGAGGGCGGGATATAAATCCAATATCTTCATCTACCTCACAGGGTGTCTGTTGTGGGGGAGGAAGGTAAAGGAGATTGTGAGCCGCTCTGAGACTCTTCAGAGTGGAGGGCGGGATATAAATCCAATATCTTCATCTACCTCACAGGGTGTCTGTTGTGGGGGAGGAAGGTAAAGGAGATTGTGAGCCGTTCTGAGACTCTTCGGAGTGGAGGGTGGGATATAAATCCAATATCTTCTTTATATTTCTCCCATGGGATTCAGGGAACTGGCAAAGGAAGCTCTGGCTCTTTCCTTCCTTCCTCAGGGGACTGATGGGGGAGAAGCCTCAGCCAGTAGAAGGAAGAGAGGCTTGGCTCAGTAGCTCTGCTGTGCAATTGAGCAAGCCTTGCAAAGCAAGCCGTTATGCAGAAGGAAGCAAAATATAGGGAGAAGGAAGCAGATGACAGCCAGTTGCTTGGGGGCCTGATTCAGCCCCCAAACTGCATGTTTGACACCCCTGGCCTAGAGAGCCAGTTTGGTGTAGTGGTTAAGTGTGCGGACTGTTATCTGGGAGAACCGGGTTTGATTCCCCACTCCTCCACTTGCACCTGCTAGCATGGCCTTGGGTCAGTCATCACTCTCGTAGGAGTTGTCCTTGAAAGGGCAGCTTCTGGGAGAGCTCTCTCAGCCCCACCCGCCTCACAGGGTGTCTGTTGTGGGGGAAGAAGATACAGGAGATTGTAAACCGCTCCGAGTCTCTGATTCAGAGAGAAGGGCAGAGTACAAATCTGCAGTTCTTCTTCTTCTTCTAGTGTAACCGAGGAGAAGCAGGGATCACTGCGGCTAGATCAGACTGAGCCATGAGCTGATGCTGTTGATGCACCAGCTGGAGCTGGGCCAAAGCACTTCCAGCCACTGCAGCCATCCAGTTTCCCGAAGAGGAAGACAGAAGGTGACTCTGGGAAATGCGCACTGAGAAACTGTAGCAGGTTTTAATGGTGTGAGAGTGCAGATATATAGCTGTCCCTGCCTCTGGATGAGGGTGACAGAAAGGGCCAAAAGCTGTGGCCGACAAGGAAGAGCAGTTAGAATTGTCACACAAAGATATAGAAGTGTCCCTTCTGTTCCATGATGATGGGACAAAACTCATTGTGGGAGGGGGGGTGAGGAAAGGAGGAGAGAGCTGTAGGCCTAAAGCAACAGAATAAAGTTAGAGTCCAGTAGCACATTTTAGAACAGGGGCATTTAGAACAGGCGATATAGAGTGCTGAAGGCTAAGACAAATAGATTCAAGGGCAGCTTTTATCCCAGTGCCGTGGTTAGGCTAAATGCAGGGTTATGAATGGTTATTTGTTTTTAGATGCATTTAAATGGTCTATGTATATGTCCTTTTGTGGGTGTTGATGCATTGGTATGTTTGTGGAAGAGCACCTCATTTCGTTGCTCTCATTTTCTTTTTTGAGAACAATGACAATAAATTTATCTATCTATCTATCTATTGAATGCAGTTTAGGGGCCGAATTAGGCCCCCAGAGGGCTCCTATCAGGCCCCCGAGCAACCGGCTGTCATCTGCTTCCTTCTCCCTCTCTCTCGCTTCCTTCTGCATCACAGCTTGCTTTGGAAGGCTTGCTCAATCGCACAGGAGCTGCAGAGCAAAGCCTCTATTCTCTCCATTGGCTGAGGCTCCTCCCTCCGGGAGGAATAGCTTGCTTTGCCAGGCTCGCTCAATCGCACAGCAGAGCTACTGAGCCAAACCTCCCTTCCTTCTATTGGCTGAGGCTCCTCCCCCTCCCGGTCCCCTGGGGAAGGAAGGAAAGAGCCAGAGCTTCCTTTGCCCAGTTCTCTAGATCTCACAGAAGAAATACAAAGAAAGCATGTTGAAGACAGTGCTAGTGTTTTAAGCATGTTTTAAATATATAGATCGGGGGTGGCCAACGGTAACTCTCCAGATGTTTTTTTGCCTACAACTCCTATCAGTCCCAGCCATTGGCCATGCTGGCTAGGGCTGATGGGAGTTGTAGGCAAAAAAAAACATCTGGAGAGCTACCGTTGGCCACCCCTGCAGCAAGGATACTGCAAGAACAGTAGGAACCGTAGGAGGATGGGGGGATGGAATGGGGGGAGGAGGGTCACAGAATTAATCATCTGAACCCGGCGTCTGTCTGGTGCCCTTGGGAGACCAGGGATGGCAAGGAAACAGCTCCTCCACAGGGTGTCCATGCAAGCCATTTGAAGCAATTCATTAAACCAGAAAAAAGAAGGCCCCCGCCGGGAGGCAAATGGGTTTCTCTCCCCTCCCAACTCTCTGTGAACTTCCCCATCTCCGCCCATTAGCAAATTGAAGCTTGAAAGGGAAAGAGGGATAGTCAGAAACAAACAGAACGTTTTAAAAAAAGACTCTTCCCCCTCCCGGGGCAGCGGCTGCAGCTGAGCATCTGGTCTCATCCCAACTGTCAGGAAAACAGGGATGGAAGGTGCTGGCTGCATTCACTGTCTTGTTCCTTGAACAAAGCAGGAGTCGAGTGACAACTTCAAGGCCAACCCGTTTTTATTTAGAACGTCAGCTTTCGTGTGCTCTGAAGCCCGCTTCCTCAGACGAGGGATCCGGCACAGTGAGCAAAGCCAGACAGAGCTGAGCAGAGCCGTACAGAGCACTTCCCCTATGAAGAAAGGTTGAAACACTTGGGACTCTTTAGCTTGGAGAAACATCGACTGCAGGGTGACATGATAGAGGTTTACAAGATAATGCATGGGATGGAGAAAGTAGAGAAAGAAGTCCTTTTCTCCCTTTCTCACAATACAAGAACTCGTGGGCATTCGATGAAATTGCTGAGCAGACAGGTTAAAACGGATACAAGGAAGTACTTCTTCACCCAAAGGGTGATTAACATGTGGAATTCACTGCCACAGGAGGTGGTGGCGGCCACAAGCACAGCCACCTTCAAGAGGGGTTTAGATAAAAATATGGAGCAGAGGTCCATCAGTGGCTATTAGCCACAGTGTGTGTGTATATATAAAATTTTTTGGCCACTGTGTGACACAGAGTGTTGGACTGGATGGGCCATTGGCCTGATCCAACATGGCTTCTCTTACGTTCTTATGTTCAGAGCTGGTAGGCAGTGGCCCAGAATGCAACATGGGACAGATTTAAGAACCAACGACGGTGAAGTGAAATTATCTTGTGAGCAGTGGTTTAGAATGTAAAATGGTACAATGACAGAATAGTACAATTAAGCAATGGAGCAAACCTTTGATCTGAGCAGCATGAGCATGCGAAAGCAACAAAACAGCAATATGCAGTGAAATTAACAACATTAACTCAGATCAAAGGTTTGCTCCATTTGTTAATTTTACTGCATACTGCTGTTTTGCTGCTTTCCCATGCTCATGCTGCTCAGATCAAAGGTTTGCTCCATTGCTTAATTGTACTATTCTGTCCTTGTACCCTTTTACATTCTAAACCACTGCCGACCAGATAGATCCAAATAGACAGCCGTGTTGGTCTGAAGTAGTAGAACAAAATAGGAGTCAATTGCACCTTTAAGACTAACAGTTTTATTCACTATTGTGTGCATGCACACTTCTCCAGACTGTACCTCTTTCCTCGTCTGAAGAAGCGTTGCATGCGCACGAAAGCTTACGCTCTGAATAAAACTGTTGGTCTTAAAGGTGCGATTGACTCCTATGTTGTTTTCCTACCAGATAATTTCACTTCACTGTCCTTGGTTCTTAAATCCGTCCCATGTTGCATTCTGGGCCACTGCCTACCAGCTCCGTACGGCTCTGCTCAGCTCTTTCTGGCTTTGCTCACTGTGCCAGATTCCTCGTCTGAGGAAGCGTGCTTAAGAGCACACGAAAGCTGACGTTCTCAATAAAAACGGGTTGGTCTTAAAGGTGCCACTGGACTCCCGCTTTGTTCAACTGCCTAAACCCAACACGGCTGCCTGGCTGCCGGCTTGTTCCTTGAAGAGAACCCTGGAGCCTTTGAAGACGCCTCTGACACTTGGGGAGGGGCTAATGATCTCCTGGAATTATAACTGATCCCCAGATGACAGAGCCCGGTTCCCCTGGAGGAAATGGCCAAGGTTGCCAGGACCCGTTCAAGGAAAATCTGGGGACTTTGGGGGTGGAGCCAGGAGCAAGGGTGTGCCACAATCAATCAAGGGTCTACACAAGCAATCAAATCCCCAGTGGCCAATCAGAAGCCTTGCTGGGGCTAGAGTTGCCAAGTCCCTCCGCCACTGCAGTGGCACGATGACATCACCCGGAAGTGACGTCATGGCGTGCTAGGGACGCTCTAGGACTCGCAATAAAACTATGGTACCATAGAGTTTTACTGCCGTTCCTAGAGTGTCACACTGATCGGCTTCCCAACCCTCCCGCCCTGGCGGGGGACCCCCCGAATTTTCAGCCTCTTCCCCCGCTCTTAAAAAATCTGGGGGCGGGGGGAGAGAGAACATACTGGTAGGCATCATGTTGTTTTACAGCTCGGGATCCGTTTTTAAAATGTGTCCCTTTAAGGCTGCACAGGAAACAGGAATGGCCCCTCCGTTTCTTTTCCTGTGCAGCTTCCTTTCGTTTTCACAGCGAGCAAATTCTGCTGGAAGAAGACCAAGTGCGGTAAGTATTTGTGTGTGTGTGTGAGAGAGAGAGAGGGAGGGGGCAGGGAGGGGGGATTCCCTGGTATGGAGGCCCCCCCTTTAGAAAGCGTGGGGGGTAGGGAAATGTCTACTAGGCACTCTATTATTCCCTATGGAGAACGATTCCCATAGAGAATAATAGGGAATTGATCCATGGGTATTGGGGGCTCTGGGGGGGCTATTTTTTGAGGTAGAGGCACCAGATTTTTAGTATAGCAGCTAGTGCCTCTCCCCAAAATACCCCCCAAGTTTCAAAAATATTGGACCAGAGGGTCCAATTCTATGAGCCCCAAAAGATGGTGCCCCTATCCTTAATTATTTCCTATGGAAGAAAGGCATTTAAAAAGGCGTGCTGTCCCTTTAAATGTGATGGCCAGAACTCCCTTGGAGTTCAATTATGCTTGTCACACCCTTGTTCCTGGCTCCACCCCCAATGTCTCCTGGCTCCGCCCCCAAAGCCCCCAGATTTTTCTTTAATTGGACTTGGCAACCCTACACACTGAGAATGCTCTAGGAGTCACGGTAAAACTCTGCGGTGCCATAGACTCTGTGGTGCCGTAGAGTTTTTAGCACGAGTCCTAGAGCATCCCTGGCGCGACATCCCTGGCACGACGATGTCACTTCGGGGTGGTGTCATTGTACTGGGGATGGCACACACCAATGGGACTCTTTGAGGGTGGGAACCCCCCGGCGACCTGCCCCCTGCCGGCGGGTTGGGGCCCTCCTGGGTGGGGGATCCCCCGTCCCCAGCTGATGCCAGGCAGCCCTATACCGGGCAGAACCCCACCTGGCCCCACCCACTTCCTGAACCGACGTGGTGCCCGTCGGCACTACGTTCAGGACCCCCGATGGGAGGTGGAATCATCTGAATAAAGGCTGACCTCCGTGACTTATAAAACCTGGCCTCTCTAACAAAAGTATTGGATTGGCACTCAAAGGAAAAACTCCAGATGGGCTCATAACAACCCTGGATGTTTGATGACTTGCACCCTAGCAGCCAAGCCACCTGCAACCTGAGGTCCCTGGTTGGGAAAAAGGTCAAGGCAGTCCCCTGTGCGAGCGCCAGGCGTTTCCGACTCTGGGGTGACATCGCTTTCACGACCCTTTCACGGCAGACTTTTGACGGGGTGGTTTGCCATTGCCTTCCCCAGTCCTCTACGCTCCCCCACCCCCCGCAGCAAGCTGGGGACTCCTTTGACCCACCTCGGAAGGAGGGAAGGCGAAGTCAACCTCGAGCCGGTGACCTGAAAACCCAGCTTCCGCCGGGGATCGGACGCAGGTCGTGAGCAGAGGGCTCCGACTGCAGTGCTGCAGCTGGACTGCTCTGCACCACGGAGCTCCTTGGCACCCCTGCCCGCTACTTAACCCCAGACTGCTGCGAAGAGGCGGCTGACGCCTCCGTGAAAGAGCTGTACCCATTGTTGGCAGGGCTTCTCTGCCATTGGCATGGGTCAGATCATGCCCCTTGGCTGCCCCCAAAACAGGCCCTTGGCCTGGGGGGGCGAGGGAATGCGCCTGGCCTGGTACGGCAGGCTGACTTTTGAAGAAGAAGAAGAAGAAGATATTGGATTTATATCCCGCCCTCCACTCACAAGTGGAGTCTCAGAGCGGCTCACAATCTCCTTTCCCTTCCTCCCCCACAACAGACACCCTGTGAGGTGGGTGGGGCTGGAGAGGGCTCTCACAGCAGCTGCCCTTTCAAGGACAACTTCTGCCAGGGCTATGGCTGACCCAAGGCCATTCCAGCAGCTGCAAGTGGAGGAGTGGGGAATCAAACCCGGTTCTCCCAGATAAGAGTCCGCACACTTAACCACTACACCATACTGGCTCTCTTTTGATGGTGTTTGGGAAAAGCAGGGTGGGGGGAAAAGCCCCTGGTTTGCTTATCTGTGCTGCAAGAGCTCTCTTGCTTCCCCTCCCGCCTCTCCCCCCCACACACACACTGTGCTCACCCGAAACTCGATGTCACACAAGCTCATAATGAAGCTTTCCCATTAATTACCACCATTAAGGATCCAATTAGTGTATTAGGACCGGGGGCAGGCAAGCAGAAACGGGGAGGGGCTGCCCAAAAGAGCCTCCTTGGTTTCCAGCCACCAGAGCAGAAATGCAATTATTTTCCTGGCTCTTCTGCTGCTCCCCTCCCCCACTCAACAGGCTGCTGTTCTGCACCAGGCAGAACCTCAAGCCGGAGGACGCCAGAGGGAAAGGAGGCTGGCATGGGCTGCTGGAATCCTTTCTTCAGAATCGAGAGCCAGTTTGGGGGAGTGGTAAAGTGTGCAGAGAGCCCCGTAGCGCAGAGTGTTAAAGCTGCAGTACTGCGAAAGATTTATGCGATCTGAAGAGAAACCAGATGAAGATTTCAACCTGTCAGAGTATTAAGGAGAACTGTTTTAAAATTATGTCTAGGTGGTATATGACTCCGAAAAAGCTGGCTAGGATGAGTAAAAAGATGTCGGATAGATGTTGGAAATGTAGAAAACACGAAGGTTCTTTCTTTCATATGTGGTGGACTTGTGAAAAAGCGAAAGAGTTTTGGAAGATGATACAACAAGAAATCTCCAAAATTTTGGGTTATGACTTCAAGAAAATTGCAGAGACTTTTTTTGCTTGGATTACAATTAGAAAAATTTCCAAAGGAAGACAGGACTTTAATTTGGTATTTGCTCTCAGCTGCTAGGGCAGTGTATGCGCAGCTTTGGAAACAGGGAAAAATACCAGAGAAATGGGATTGGATTGTAAAAGTTTTATCGTGGAGTGAGATGGACAAATTAACTAAAACTTTAAGAGACTATGATTTAGATATATTCAAAAAGGAGTGGAAGAAATTTAAAGGATATATGGAGAAAGAGTGGAATGTAAAAAGACATTGGACAATTGGACAATTTTTTAGTATTAATGAGAAAAGAAAAGTATTGAACTTTGATTGGTTAGTGGTACCTTATAATTGAATTTAAATTTATAACTTCAGGGAAGTCAAATATTGGAGGGGGGGTTGAAATATCCTATGGGTTAGTATAGAAAAGAGACAATTAAATATTGTAACCATATGTTATTAATAAATTGTTAAAACACAAAGCTGCAGTACTGCGGTCCTAAGCTCTGCTCACGACCTCTGTTCGATCCCTGGTGGAAGCTGGGTTTTCAGGTAGCCGGCTCGAGGTTGACTCAGCCTTCCATCCTTCCGAGGTCGGTCAAATGAGTCCTCAGCTTGCTGGGGGGAAAGTGTAGAGGACTGGGGAAGGCAATGGCAAACCACCCCGTAAAAAGTCTGCCGTGAAAACGTCGTGAAAGCAATGTCACCTCAGAGTCGGAAACGGCTGGTGCTTGCACAGGGGACTACAGCAAACACCCTGTGAGGTGGGTGGGGCTAAGAGGACTCTCACGGCAGCTGCCCTTTCAAGGACAACCTCTGCCAGAGCTATGGCTGACCCAAGGCCATTCCAGCAGGTGCAAGAGCAGGAGTGGGGAATCAAACCCGGTTCTCCCCGATAAGAGTCCGCGCACTTCACCACTACACCAAACTGGCTCTCTGGAGTAAAACCAAACTTTACTTTCTAGAGTAAAGACGCCAAGGAGTGCAAAGTCCTAGCAAGTGCGCTTTGGCCTCTCCTGATGGATGACGATGTGGTCTGCGATGTCAAAAGCTACTTTGCAGTACATTGAAGACTCAACGCATCAGGCAATGTCTTTATAACGAAGCGTAAATGATGTCCTGTTTCCAAGGTTTAAAAAAGCCGTGTTTCAGTTGTAGACCTTCATCTGGATCAATTCACTTCATATTACCTGGAACCAACGCTCGCAACGATATGCACACGACTAGTCAGTTTCTTTATCTCGCATTAGCGGTTCTCACATATATCAGTTTTCCTGCAGAAAATGGGTACTTTGAAGGGTGGGCTTTGACGCATGATATCCTGCTGAAGTAAGGTTGCCAGGTCTCTGTTGCAAAACACCTGGAGACGCTGGGGGTGGAGACAGGAGAGGGTGGGGTTAGGGAAGGGGAGGGGCTTCAGCGTGATCCAATGCCACAGAGCCTGCCCTCCAAATTACTATACTCTCTATATAACAATGAACTATTTATAATGGACATATATGGACATATGAAGCTGCCTAGTGCCTTATACTGACTCAGACCCTTGGTCCATCAAAGTCAGTCTTGTCTATTCAGATTGGCAGCGGCTCTCCAGGGTCTCAAGCTGAGGTTTTTCACACCTATTTGCCTCGGCCCTTTTTTGGAGATGCCGGGGATTGAACCTGGGACCTTCTGCTTACCAAGCAGATGCTCTACCACTGAGCCATTGTCCTTCCAGTTGGAGAGCCAGTTTGGTGTAGTGGTTAAGTGTGCGGACTCTTATCTGGGAGAACCGGCTTTGATTCCCCACTCCTCCACTTGCACCTGCTGGAATGGCCTTGGGTCAGCCATAGCTCTGGCAGAGGTTGTCCTTGAAAGGGCAGCTGCTGTGAGAGCCCTCTCCAGCCCCACCCACCTCACAGGGTGTCTGTTGTGGGGGAGGAAGGGAAAGGAGATTGTGAGCCGCTCTGAGACTCTTCAGAGTGCAGGGCGGGATATAAATCCAAGATCATCATCTTCTTCTTCTTCTTCTTCTTCTTCTTCTTCTTCTTCTTCTTCTTCTTCTTCTTCTTCTTCTTCTTCTTCTTCTCCCCATGAAATAACATTGTGTTACAAAAATACAGAATTCACAAATACACAATCAGTAGAATTCCAAATGTACAGGAGGCCAACTAAAGATCCTTCTTCAAAGTATTCTTCCAGCAAAGGCGCACTCTACATTAATTCCTCAGTGGGGTTATACAGCTCCCATAAGATTTACAACATTCCATTGGAAGGTAACCTCACACTCTTCCTCCTTCAACATTTAACATCCGTTGCATATCGTCTTCGTAATAGACATAACGTCTTATCGTTCTTACATTCTGGGACCAGCTCCAATTGCAGCTCAAAGCTGTAAGAATGATAAGACATTATGCCTATTCCAACTTTGTTGGAAGAATACTTTGAAGCAGGATATTTAGTCGGCCTCCTGTGCATTGGGACTCTACTGATTTCATATTTGTGAATTATGTATTTGTGTTATTTCATTGAGAGCCAGTTTGGTGTAGTGGGTTAAGTGTGCGGACTCTTATCCGGGAGAACAGGATTTGATTCCCCCCTCCTCCACTTGCACCTGCTGGAATGGCCTTGGGTTAGCCATAGCTCTCGCAGGAGTTCTCCTTGAAAGGGCAGCTGCTGTGAGAGCCCTCTCAGCCCCACCCACCTCGCAGGGTGTCTGTTCTGGGGGGAGACGATATAGGAGATTGTAAGCCGTTCTGAGTCTCTGATTCAGGGAGAAGGGCGGGGTATAAATCTGCAGTTCTTCCTCATTATAAATAGTTCATCGTTACATACAGAGTTTAGTAATTTTGTCACTATAACCATTAGCTTGTTTTCAACACATTGTCCCAGTGACTTCTCTCTTTGTATTTGTTATTTTCTCCAGGGGTGCTGATCTCTGCCAGCTGGAGCTCAATTGTAAACGTGGGGGATCACCAGGCCTAACCTGGAGGTTGGCAACCCTATCCCAAACCATGCCCTCCCTGGGCCTCACCTCCCCCAAATCTCCAGCTCTTTCCCAACCCAGAGATTACACAATGGCCGTTTTCCCACTCACGTTTTACTGGCGCCACGACCATCCTGACACCGGCGAATCTGCCTGGATTTCGCAACAGAAGCGCCGGCGCTCCCAGAAGCGCCGGCGCTTTCCGTCGCTAAGCCAGCGCAAACGTTTTCCTGCATCATTGGCCGTTTTCCCACTCACGTTTTACTGGCGCCATGACCATCCTGACGCCGGCGAATCTGCCTGGATTTCGCATCAGAAGCTCCGGCGCTCCCAGAAGCGCCGGCTACTTCCGTCGCTAAGCCAGCGCAAACGGAAATCGCAAAGATGCAGGAAAACGTTTGCGCTGGCTTAGCGACGGAAAGCGCCGGCGCTTCTGGGAGCGCCGGCGCTTCTGTTGCGAAATCCAGGCAGATTCGCCGGCGTCAGGATGGTCGTGGCGCCAGTAAAACGTGAGTGGGAAAACGGCCTTTGCGATTTCCGTTTGCGCTGGCTTAGCGACGGAAGTAGCCGGCGCTTCTGGGAGCGCCGGAGCTTCTGATGCGAAATCCAGGCAGATTCGCCGGCGTCAGGATGGTCGTGGCGCCAGTAAAACGTGAGTGGGAAAACGGCCAATAAGCACCAAACGGCTTCTGTTCTTGGCTGGGTGGATTTAAGGTGAACAAATACAGCAGTATTTTAAATTTAAGTTGGTTTTAAAGGTGCAACTTGACTCCTGCTTGGTTCAAATACAGCAGCAGTCCCTTTTCTTCTTTTCTGTTGAGAAGAAGGGCAGGGGGGAGTGACAGAAGCATCCACAAATCGGTTTGGGGGGGGGGGCTCTGCCGACAGCTTCTGCAGCTTGGGCCTGGCTGGAATTCAGCCCTCTCCATCTCCTGACTCCATTCCTATCCGGTCGGCCAATCGATTGGCTGGGCTTGAAAAACGAGGCCCAAAATGCTGCGCTAATCAAGATAAATGAAGCTGGCCCGCTTCCCCTGTCGCTTCCAGTTACGGCAGCGCAAGAGCTGAGTCGGGGTGGCTTCGAGGGCAGTGGCGGTGGGGACCTTGCTTCACCGTGACCCATTACCCCCCCCCCCATTGCCCCCAACCCGCACTGCAGCAAGTAACTGGATGGGGGAGATTCAGGGAACAGCTTTTGCAAAGGATGTTGTTGGGATAATGATTAGGAGAACTAGAAATTTATAAGCTTGTGCCTCACCTGAAAACTCAGGGGCTATGCATGTTATAAGATATTAATATGTATGGTGGGTTTGTTTTTTGGCCGCTGTGTGACACAGTGTTGGACTAGATGGGCCATGGTGGAATTCTAGCAGGAGCTCCTTTGCATATTAGGCCACGCTCCCCTGATGTAGCCAATCCTCTAAGAGCTTGCAAAGAAGAGCCTTGTATGCTCCAGGAGGATTGGCTACATCAGGGGTGTGTGGCCTAATATGCAAAGGAGCTCCTGCTAGAATTCCACCCCGGCCTGATCCAACACGGTTTCTCTTATGTTCTTATGTCTGGGGCAGGGATGCTCTGTGTTCTTGGTGCTTGAGGGGGGGGGGACAGTGGGAGGGCTTCTAGTGTCCTGACCCCATTGATGGACCTCCTGATTGCATCTGATTCTTTGGTCACTGTGTGACACAGAGTGTTGGACTGGATGGGCCATTGGCCTGACCCAACACAGCTTCTCTTATGTTCTTAGGTCTGGGGCAGTGATGCTTTGTATTCTTGGTGCTTGATGGGGGGCACAGTGGGAAAGCTTCTAGTGTCCTGGCCCACTGATGGACCTCCTGATGGCACCTGTTTTTTTTACCACCGTGAGACACAGTGTTGGACTGGATGGGCCATTGGCCTGAACCGACACGGCTTCTCTTATGTTCTTATGTCTGGGGCAGTGATGCTCTGTATTCTTGGTGTTTGGGGTGGGGGACACATTGGGAGGGCTTCTAGTGTCCTGGCTTCACTGATGGACCTCCTGATGGCACCTGGAGTTTTTTGGCCACTGTGTGACATAGAGTGTTGGACTGGATGGGCCATTGGCCTAATCCAACATGGCTTCTCTTACGTTCTTATGTGACAAAGAGTGTTGGACTGGAGGGGCCACTGGCTTGATCCAACAGGGCTTCTCTTATGTTCTTATGTGACACAGAGTGTTGGACTGAATGGGCCACTGGCCTGATCCAGCAGGGCTTCTCTTATGTTCTTATGTGACACAGAGTGTTGGATTGGAGGGGCCATTGGCCTGATCCAACATGGCTTCTCTTATGTTCTTATGTGACACAGAGTGTTGGACTGGAGGGGCCACTGGCCTGATCCAACATGGCTTCTCTTATGTTCTTATGTGACACAGAGTGTTGGACTGGAGGGGCCACTGGCCTGATGCAACATGGCTTCTCTTATGTTCTTATGTGACACAGAGTGTTGGACTGGAGGGGCCATTGGCCTGATCCAACATGGCTTCTCTTATGTTCTTATGTGACACAGAGTGTTGGACTGGAGGGGCCATTGGCCTGATCCAACATGGCTTCTCTTATGTTCTTATGTGACACAGAGTGTTGGACTGGAGGGGCCATTGGCCTGATCCAACATGGCTTCTCTTATGTTCTTATGTGACACAGAGTGTTGGACTGGAGGGGCCATTGGCCTGATCCAACATAGCTTCTCTTATGTTCTTATGTGACACAGAGTGTTGGACTGGAGGGGCCATTGGCCTGATCCAACATGGCTTCTCTTATGTTCTTATGTGACACAGAGTGTTGGACTGGAGGGGCCATTGGCCTGATCCAACATGGCTTCTCTTATGTTCTTATGTGACACAGAGTGTTGGACTGGAGGGGCCACTGGCCTGATCCAACATGGCTTCTCTTATGTTCTTATGTGACACAGAGTGATGGACTGGAGGGGCCATTGGCCTGATCCAACATGGCTTCTCTTATGTTCTTATGTGACACAGAGTGTTGGACTGGAGGGGCCATTGGCCTGATCCAACATGGCTTCTCTTATGATCTTATGTGACACAGAGTGTTGGACTGGAGGGACCATTGGCCTGATCTAACATGGCTTCTCTTATGATCTTATGTGACACAGAGTGTTGGACTGGAGGGGCCACTGGCCTGATCCAACATGGCTTCTCTTATGTTCTTATGTGACACAGAGTGTTGGACTGGAGGGGCCACTGGCCTGATCCAACATGGCTTCTCTTACGTTCTTATGTGACACAGAGTGTTGGACTGGAGGGGCCATTGGCCTGATCCAACATGGCTTCTCTTATGTTCTTATGTGACACAGAGTGCTGGACTGGAGGGGCCACTGGCCTGATCCAACATGGCTTCTCTTATGATCTTATGTGACACAGAGTGTTGGACTGGAGGGGCCACTGGCCTGATCTAACATGGCTTCTCTTATGTTCTTATTAGTGAAGTTCTGACAGTGCATCCCGTAAATCTGAGAAATCTCATTGTCTCCCCTAACAACTTTATTACAAGACTGAACACTGGAAAAAGGGTGGAGGGAGGCTGGATCTACTTGCCTCTGGGCAAAGGCTGCCCCTGTTGGGAGGCAGAAAAGAAGGGCCATGGGATGAACAAAGCCGTTGTGTTCAAAGAAGGACTCTTGCCGGAAAAGGCGAGTGAAGCCTTTGTGGGGGCACCTGTGAGCTTATATCGCCCTCCTGTGGTCAGGACGTGGAATGGCAGGACAAGGCATTTTGCAAGTAAAATGGGGACACACCTGGCAGGACAAAGTTTGAGTCAAGTGGTACCTTTAAGAACGACGTACCCACGAAAGCTGATCCCCAGAATTAAACTTTGTCAGCCTACCCGCCTGAACTTACCTGGCAGTAAGCCTCATGGAGCAAAACAGGGCTTAAAAAAAAGAGGTCAAGGTCGTCCCCTGTGCAAGCACCAGTCGTTTCTGACTCTGGGGTGACGGCGCATCACGACATTTTCACGGCAGACTTTTTTTTACGCGGTGGTTTGCCATTGCCCTCCCCAATCCTCTACACTTCCCGCCCAGCATTTGACCAACCTCGGAAGAATGGAAGGCTGATTCAACCTTGAGCCGGCTACCTGAACCCAACTTCCACCAGGATCGAACTCAGGTCATGAGCAGAGCTTAGGACTGCAGTACTGCAGCTTTACCACTCTGTGCCATGGGGCTACTTAAAACAGGGCTTACTTACGTGTAAAGATTGAGCTATAGACATATTCCAGATCAGGGGATGTTTTGGTGTTTCCTGAACACCTACCTTTTTTTAAAAAAATGGAAATTAAAGCTATTAAAAATAAATCGTAGCAACACATTATATCCCAAAGTCGTATTTTTAGGGCATGTAGGAATTACCCTCATTGGTGGAGTCCACCCCTTTGTATTTCTGCTTCCTGAAGGGAAGGAGGCAATGACACATGCAGAGATGCAACAGGCAGCCTCCTCCAAAGGCAAAGGAATTCTCAATGGGATCGCATGGGAAGTTGTCTCATGACTCTGTTTTGTAGGAGACGTCTTCCTAGATTGTAGTAGCTCATCTATATTCCCATCACGAACAAGGGAGGGAGGGAGGGAGGAAGGAAGGAAGGAAGGAAGGAAGGAAGGAAGGAAGGAAGGAAGGAAGGAAGGAAGGAAGGAAGGAAGGAAGGAAGGAAGGGAGGGAGGGAGGGAGGGAGGGAGGAAGGGAGGAAGGAAGGAAGGAAGGAAGGAAGGAAGGAAGGAAGGAAGGAAGGAAGGAAGGAAGGAAGGAAGGAAGGAAGGAAGGAAGGAAGGAAGGAAGTGAGACGGCAGAGTAAGAAGGGATATTGATAAAGGAAAATATGGATTGCTGGATAATTGGAAATGGTAGAGAAGGGTGGAATTAATAAGGCCCACAGAAATGCTTTTAGAATCTTTTGCCTAAGCAAGAGGGGAACTGGCTGCCAGCTAAGCAGACGAAGAAGGCAAGCAGCAAAATTTGTAACTTCTCTAGCAAAACCGCAGGTTGCTCAAGACTAGCTGGAGCCCCAGCAGCGAGCTTAAGGAAGAACTTCCTCTTTCTGCAGAAGGTAGAACATATATGCAAGAAAAAAGCAATTTAGCAATAAGGAATATGTGTGATAATATTTTTAATAAGGAAACAGGGTGCAGCTGGCAGGGGAAGGACGAATCAGACTAATACATCACATAAGTTGTGGTCAAAGCATGTGTTTGTCAGTGTCCCAGGGACCTGGGGCGCCGAGATGTGTTAGGTGGTGAGTGGGTGAGATACCCTTTAAAAGACGGTAGACAACTGTAATTAGCTGCTCAGAGTTTCTCTGAAGCCCGTGTATAGAGCGCTTATGCACGTTAAATAAAGAAGCTGTTTTCCTGACCTTGCCTCAGACCTCGTTTGTGAGTATGATTTACTATTAATTGGACAATACAGGACTTTCCCTGCTACAGAAGGAAGGAAGGAAGGAAGGAAGGAAGGAAGGAAGGAAGGAAGGAAGGAAGGAAGGAAGGAAGGAAGGAAGGAGGGAAGGAAGGAATTATCCTCATTGGTGGAAGGAAGGAAGGCATAAGAAACAGGGCATACCTGAGCATGTATTTCCTTTCCTCTCACCGCCATCAGAGAGGGTTCCGCCCTAGAAACTGTTCTCCCTCTCAGGTTTTGATCAGCTTAAGATGCAGAAATGGAGGAGCCAAAGGGAGGCATTTGAAGTTGTCAAATACAGAATTCAAACACAGCCAGGGGCCTCCAGTTCACAGACTATATTAACACTGGGAGACAGGTCATGGTGGAGTGATAAGGCTTTACCTGCAAAAAAAAAAAAGCTTGCAAAAGCCTCGCAGCTAATGGCTGAAGTTCTAACATAAGAACATAGGAGAAGCCATGTTGGATCAGGCCAATGGCCCATCCAGCCCAACACTCGGTGTCAAACAGTGGCCGAAAAACCCAGGTGCCATCAGGAGGTCCACCAGTGGGGCCAGGACACTAGAAGCCCTCCCACTGTGCCCCCCCCAAGCACCAAGAATACAGAGCATCCCTGCCCCAGACAGAAGAACATAAGAGAAGCCATGCTGGATCATTCCAATGGCCCATCCAGTTCAACACTCTGTGTCACATAAGAACATAAGAGAAGCCATGTTGGATCAGGCCAATGGCCCATCCAGTCCAACCCTCTATGTCACACAGTGGCCAAAAAACCCAGGTGCCATCAGGAGGTCCATCAGTGGGGCCAGGACACTAGAAGCCCTCCCACTGTCCCCCCCCCCCCCCCCGCAAGCACCAAGGATACAGAGCATCACTTGCCCCAGACAGAAGAACATAAGAGAAGCCATGTTGGATCAGGCCAATGTTGCATCCACTTCAACACTCTGTATCACACAGTGGCCAAAAAACTCAGGTGCCATCAGGAGGTCCACCAGTGGGGCCAGGACACTAGAAGCCCTCCCACTGTTGCCCCTCCCCTCCAAACACCAAGAATACAGAGCATCCCTGCCCCAGACAGAAGAACATAAGAGAAGCCGTGTTGGATCTGCATGATCATAATAATCAGGGGGGTTTTTTGAGCAGGAATGCACAGGAATGCAGTTCTAGCTGTCTTGGTGCCAGGGGTGTGGCCTATATGCAAATGAGTTACTTCTGGGCTTTCTCTACACACACAAAAAATAGCTCTGATCCTCATGGCAAATCGATGCTGAGTGCTTAAGGTCAGGCACTCACCCAGAACCTCTTTCTAGACCCCGTTGTATTTCTTCTCACAATGGGCCTTATTCCTAGTATTAAATTATTATAATGTACTAATCTGCAATTGTAAATTGTGTTGGTGGCGAATTCTGACAGTCATATATTCGGCTGGTAGATGGCCTCCTGCAATTCGAGATCTAGCCAAGTCCTTGGGAATTGCGGTGGTATCTTGGCATGATCGGTGCTGCTCCAAGCAACACTGTCTTCTGGAGCTGGTGTTATTTACTCAGTGCCCAGGTGCATTCATGGGCTGAGGGGAGGGGTTCTCCTCTGGATTAAAAAACTGGTTAAATAACAGAACAACGTTGGAGTCCAGGGGGCACCTTTGAGACCAACAGAGTTTTATTCAAGGTATAACCTTTTGTGGGCAAGCACACTTCTTCAACAAAACGTACCTACATTCCTCCAGCTACCATCCTAAACACAAACAGCCGGGGAGCACATACAGCCGGGGCTGCGCGAACTGCACTGGCTGCCAGTTATATACCGGATTCGTTACAAAGTGCTGATTATTACTAAAGCCCTATATGGCCGAGGACCTGCCTACCTTAGGGACTGTCTCTCCCCGTATGAACCCCAGAGAGCACTGAGGTCAGCAGGGAAGAACCTGCTGACTATCCCCGGGCCGAAAGAGGTAAAACTACAGAGTACCCGTGCTCGGGCCTTCTCTGTTGTGGCTCCACAACTATGGAACCAGCTTCCGGAAGATATGCGGGCCCTGCGGGATTTTGAACAGTTCCGTAGGGCCTGCAAGACCATCCTTTTTCGGATGGCCTTCACCGACTAAAGAGAGAGACTGCTAAGTCAACTTACCAGCCATTATAATAGCACCAGCATATTAATTTTATCAATATTAATTTTAATCAATTTTAGAATTTTAATTAAATTGTTCAATTAGTCTTTGTTTTAAATATCATTGTATAATTTAATGTATTGATCTATGCTGTTAGCCACCCTGAGCCTGCTCCGGTGGGGAGGGCGGGATATAAATAAAATGAAGAAGAAGAAGAAGAAGAAGATATTGGATTTATATCCCGCCCTCCACTCCGAAGAGTCTCAGAGCGGCTCACAATCTCCTTTCCCTTCCTCCCCCACAACAGACACCCTGTGAGGTGGGTGGGGCTGGAGAGGGCTCTCACAGCAGCTGCCCTTTCAAGGACAACCTCTGCCAGAGCTATGGCTGACCCAAGGCCATTCCAGCAGGTGCAAGTGGAGGAGTGGGGCATCAAACCCGGTTCTCCCAGATAAGAGTCCACACACTTAACCACCACACCAAACTGATGATGATGATGAAACATACCAAATGATCCATTGTATACAACCAGCCTCTGCATGGGCGTTCAGTTATGAGGAGTTGGTTGGCATATTGAATAGCCTGTGCCGAGGGAAATAACAGAAGCTCCTCCGTGGACTGGAGCGGGGAACAGAAGTGACGTATTGATGCTTTTCTAGTACCAATTTCCTCATTTCTTTCCAGTTGCAGCTCCAGAACACAGGTAGTTAATCTGCTGGTTGGACAGAAGTGAAACATTCGTATACATCACGGCCTGACGAAGGGTCAAATCGGGGATTTACCTGGAACATCCGTTGCTGTGGTTATTGATGCATGTCGGGGAGGGACGGTGGCTCAGTGGTAGAGCATCTGCTTGGGAAGCAGAAGGTCCCAGCTTCAATCCCCGGCATCTCCAAAAAAGGGTCCAGGCAAATAGGTGTGAAAAACCTCAGCTTGAGACCCTGGAGAGCTGCTGCCAGTCTGAGAAGACAATACTGACTTTGATGGACCGAGGGTCTGATTCAGTATAAGGCAGCTTCATATGTTCATGCTTAAATCTAAATTTTGTGGCTTGACATTGCATATGCATGCAAAGCATCCTTTAACAACAATTAATTAGCAAGGCTTTTTGTAATTATTAGTGGATTTTTTGTGTACATTCTGTTACTACGGTGTGTTTTCAGAATATATAGCCTCTGCACGACGGCTGAATCTGCCCCAATCCCACAGATTTTCACCTGAGGGATCTAAAACAAACCTTTTTTTTTTTTGAACTAAAGTACCCACCTGATGAAGTCAGGAAACAGATTAACTTTGAAAAATCTGTAGATAACGTATATAGTGAAATAATATCGATGGTTACTTGCTCTTTAACATGGCAACTATTGATGTTACCAATTGTTTTCAATTCCCTTCCTAATAATTCTTCATATATTCCATATCCATGCAATGAGAGGGAATCTCCCATTCTTGTTACAAGAAAGTTCCAAAATGTTCCTGTATTGCCATTTTCATGACCATCCTGTTGAATTTAAGTTCTAATTCTTTTATCTCCATGAGATCTTCTGGAATACTTTGTTTCATATTGAAAAGTATCAGTTTCCCTTCAACTTTTAAATGTGTGTGTATATCCTATGGTTAAGAGCCCCGTGGCGCAGAATGGCAAAGCTGCAGTACTGCAGTCGGAGCCCTCTGCTTACAACCTGAGTTCGATCCCGGCAGAAGCTGGTTCAAATAAGAACATAGGCCGTTTTCGCACTCACGTTTTACTGGCGCCACGACCATCCTGACGCCGGCGAATCTGCCTGGATTTCGCATCAGAAGCTCCGGCGCTCCCAGAAGCGCCGGCTACTTCCGTCGCTAAGCCAGCGCAAACGGAAATCGCAAAGATGCAGGAAAACGTTTGCGCTGGCTTAGCGACGGAAAGCGCCGGCGCTTCTGGGAGCGCCAGCGCTTCTGTTGCGAAATCCAGGCAGATTCGCCGGCGTCAGGAGGGTCGTGGCGCCAGTAAAACGTGAGTGCGAAAACACCCATAGAGAAGCCCTGTTGGATCAGGCCAATGACCCATCCAGTCCAACACTCTGTGTCACATAAGAACATAAGAGAAGCCCTGTTGGATCAGGCCAATGACCCATCCAGTCCAACACTCTGTGTCACATAAGAACATAAGAGAAGCCATGTTGGATCAGGCCAATGGCTCATTCAGTCCAACATTCTGTGTCACATAAGAGAAGCTCTGTTGGATCAGGCCATTGGCCCATCCAGTCCAACACTCTGTGTCGCATAAGAACATAAGAGAAGCCCTGTTGGATCAGGCCATGGGCCCATCCAGTCCAACACTCTGTGTCACATAAGAACATAAGAGAAGCCCTGTTGGATCAGGCCAGTGGCCCCTCCAGTCCAACACTCTGTGTCACATAAGAACATAAGAGAAGCCATGTTGGATCAGGCCAGTGGACCCTCCAGTCCAACACTCTGTGTCACATAAGAACATAAGAGAAGCCCTGTTGGATCAGGCCAATGACCCATCCAGTCCAACACTCTGTGTCACACAGTGGCCAAAAAACCCAGGTGCCATCAGGAGGTTTACAAGTGGGTCTAGAAGCCCTTCCACTTTGCCCCACCCCAAGCACCAAGAATAAAGAGCATCACTGCCCCAGACAGTTCGAGTAATATACTGTGGCTAAGAGCCACTGATGGACCTCTGCTCCATATTTTTAATCAATCCCCTCTTGAAGCTGGCTATGCTTGTAGCCGCCACCACCTCCTGTGGCAGTGAATTCCACATGTTAATCACCCTTTGGGTGAAGAAGGACTTCCTTTTATCCATTTTAACCCGACTGCTCAGCAATTTCATTGAATGCCCACGAGTTCTCGTATTGTGAGAAAGGGAGAAAAGTACTTCTTTCTCTACTTTCTCCATCCCATGCATAATCTTGTAGACCTCTATCATGTCACCCCACAATTGATGTTTCTCCAAGCTAAAGAGCCCCAAGCGTTTTAACCTTTCTTCATAGGGAAAGTGTTCCAAACCTTTAGTTGCCCTTTTCTGCACTTTTTCCAATGCTATAATATCCTTTTTGAGGTGCGGTGACCAGAATTGTACACAGTATTCCAAATGAGACCGCACCATCGATTTATACAGGGGCATTATGATACTGGCTGATTTGTTTTCAATTCCCTTCCTAATAATTCCCAGCATGGTGTTGGCCTTTTTTGTTGCAACTGCATACTGCCTTGACATTTTCAGTGAGTTGTCTACCACGACCCCAAGATCTCTCTCTTGGTCAGTCTCTGCCAGTTCACACCCCATCAACTTGTATTTGTAGCTGGGATTCTTGGCCCCAATGTGCATTACTTTGCACTTGGCCACATTGAACTTCATCTGCCACGTTGACGCCCACTCACCCAGCCTCAACAGATCCCTTTGGTGTGCCTCACAATGCTCCCTGGTTCTCACCACCCTGAACAATTTAGTGTCATCTGCAAACTTGGCCACTTCACTGCTTACTCCCAACTCCAGATCATTAATGAACAAGTTAAAGAGCATGGGACCCAATACTAAGCCCTGTGGCAACCCACTGCTTACCGTCCTCCACTGCGAAGACTGCCCATTTATACTTACTCTCTGTTTCCTATTAATTAGCCAGTTTTTGATCCACAAGAGGACCTGTCCTTTTTCTCCATGACTCTTGAGCTTACTAAGGAGCCTTTGATGAGGAACTTTATCAAAAGCTTTCTGGAAGTCAAGTTAAACAGCATCTATTGGGTCCCCTTTGTCCACATGTTTGTTCACCCCCTCAAAGAACTGTAAAAGGTTAGTGAGGCAAGATCTTCCCTTACAGAAGCCATGCTGAGTCTTCCTCAATAACCCGTGTTCATCAATGTGCCTACTCATTCTGTCCTTGATAATGGTTTCTACCAACTTTCCCGGTATTGAAGTCAGACTGACTGGCCTGTAGTTTCCCGGATCTCCTTTGGAACCCTTTTTAAGATGTGGGTGATATCTGCTACCTTCCAGTCCTCAGGAATGGAGGCAGATTTCAATGAAAGATTACATATTTTTGTCAAGAGATCCAGAAGTTCACCTTTGAGTTCTTTCAGAACTCTTGGACGTATGCCATCCGGACCTGGTGACTTACTGGAAAAAGTCCAGAAAAGGGCAACTAGAATGATTAAAGGTTTGGAACACTTTCCCTATGAAGAAAGGTTAAAACGCTTGGGGCTCTTTAGCTTGGAGAAACGTCGACTGCTGGGTGACATGATAGAGGTTTACAAGATAATGCACAGGATAGAGAAGGTAGAGAAAAAAGTACTTTTCTCCCTTTCTCACAATACAAGAACTTGTGGGCATTCAATGAAATTGCTGAGCAGTCAGGTTAAAACAGATAAGAGGAAGTCCTTCTTCACCCAAAGGGTGATTAACATGTGGAATTCACTGCCACAGGAGGTGGTGGCGGCTACAAGCATAGCCAACTTCAAGAGGAGATTGGATAAAAATATGGAGCAGAGGTTCATCAGTGGCTATTAGCTGCAGTATATATATATTGGCCCCTGTGTGACACAGAGTGTTGGACTGGATGGGCCATTGGCCTGATCCAACATGGCTTCTCTTCTGTTCTTATGTGACACAGAGTGTTGGACTGGATGGGCCACTGGCCTGATCCAACATGGCTTCTCTTCTGTTCTTATGTGACACAGAGTGTTGGACTGGATGGGCCACTGGCCTGATCCAACACGGCTTCTCTTCTGTTCTTATGTGACACAGAATGTTGGACTGGATGGGCCATTGGCCTGATCCAACAGGGCTTCTCTTATGTTCTTATGTGACACAGAGTGTTGGACTGGATGGGCCATTGGCCTGATCCAACATGGCTTCTCTTATGTTCTTATGTGACACAGAGTGTTGGACTGGATGGGTCATTGGCCTGATCCAACATGGCTTCTCTTCTGTTCTTATGTGACACAGAGTGTTGGACTGGATGGGCCACTGGCCTGATCCAACAGGGCTTCTCTTCTGTTCTTATGTGACACAGAGTGTTGGACTGGATGGGCCATTGGCCTGATCCAACATGGCTTCTCTTATGTTCTTATGTGACACAGAGTGTTGGACTGGATGGGCCATTGGCCTGATCCAACATGGCCTCTCTTATGTTCTTAGGATAAATGGACACAAATCTGACATCAAAAATCACAAGACTGAGAAACCTGTCGGAGAACACTTTAACCTTCCTGAGCATTCAATGGGTGACCTCAGAGTAGCTGTTTTATTGCAAAGAAACTTTAGGAACCAACTAGAAAGGGAAATTTCTGAGTTGCAAATTATTACAACATTTAGAACAATGGAATCCCCGGGGCTTAACAGGGATATTGGTTTCTTATCACACTTCATATGCTAACCTCATTCAGCCCTTATATCTGCGTTCTCACCAGTCTCCCAGAAAGGTCATTTTATTTTATCTCTGATTGGGAATAACAGATCAGAATAGTAGATTGTAATGTAATGTAATGAATAGTAGAAACTGGAATGTGATTCTCTGGTCTGGGGACAGGGGAGATAAATGTAAAGTCACCTGCATGCTTGAGAGGAGATGGAAGGCAGGGTCTCCGTTAAGTACTCAACATTCTACGGCGGTCTCCAATTTTGACATATTTTTGTTCCTTCACTGGTTTTGCCCCAGAATTGAACCCAATCACATGGTTACCATATAAACTTACCGTATTACTCCTGTTTGATCCTTGAATTTAGGTGAAGTCCGGTGGCATCCTTAAGGTATGAGCTTTCGTATCCACCCCCTGGTCTGATCCCGCAGGGCTCTTATTATATTCTTGTTTTGTAATCTCCTCCTGTTCTTTCTATTCTATTCTGTTGTCTCCTGGGATTGCAGTTGTCAAAGAGCCAAATCTGATTTCTCATTCCCCCCCACCACACACACAGTTGGGGTGTTTTGCCCTAGGTCTTTATCTGTTTGTAATCAGAAGTCTCAAAGAATCAGAGCCAGTTTGGTGTAGTGGTTAAGTGTGCGGACTCTTATCTGGGAGAACCGGGTTTGATTCCCCACTCCTCCACTTGCACCTTCTGGAATGGCCTTGGGTCAGCCATAGCTCTGGCAGAAAGGGCAGCTGCTGTGAGAGCCCTCTCCAGCCCCACCCACCTCACAGGGTGTCTGTTGTGGGGGAGGAAGGGAAAGGAGACTGTGAGCCGCTCTGAGACTCTTCGGAGTGGAGGGCGGGATATAAATCCAATATCTTCATCTACCTCACAGAGTGTCTGTTGTGGGGGAGGAAGGGAAAGGAGATTGTGAGCAGCTCTGAGACTCTTCGGAGTGGAGGGCGGGATATAAATCCAATATCTTCATCTACCTCACAGAGTGTCTGTTGTGGGGGAGGAAGGGAAAGGAGATTGTGAGCCGCTCTGAGACTCTTCGGAGTGGAGGGCGGGATATAAATCCAATATCATCATCATCATCATCATCATCATCATCATCATCATCATCTTCTTCTTCTTCTTCTTCTTCTTCTTCTTCTTTGCTCCAACCTTCTCTATGGTCTCATGCTCCCATGAACTTCTGGCTGATGCAGGGTTACCAATCCCCAGGTGGGGGCAGGGGATCTCCTGGTTTGGAGGCCCTCCCCCTGCTTCAGCATCATCAGAAAGTGGGGGGAGGGAGAGGGAAATGTCTGCTGGGCACCCCATTATTCCCTAGGGAGACCGATTCCCATAGGGTATAATGGATAATTGATCCACAGATATCTGAAGCTCCAGGGGGGGGCTGTTTTTTTGAGGTAGAAGGACCAAATTTGCCGCATAGCATCCAGTGCCTTCCCCCAAAATGTCCTCCAAATTTCAAAAGGATTGGACCACGGGATCCAATTCTATGAGCCCCCAAAGAAGGTGCCCCAATAGTTCCAATGGAGGGAAGGCATTTAAGGATGAGCAGTCTCTTTCAATGGGATGGCCAGAACTCCCTTTGGAGTTCAATCATGCATGTCGCAACTCGCAACCTTGCTTCTGGCTCCACCCCCAAAGTCTCCTGGCTCCTCCCCCCAAAATCCCCAGATATTTCTTGAATTGGACTTGGCAACCCTAGAAAACTCTCATTCCTAGAAGTGTAGAAATGGCCTACTTCGCCGAATAAAAATTCAGATGCACCTTACAGACAAATATTTTATTTCCCATCGAAAATTTTTTCATTAGTTTTCCAGAAAAAGGGGGGGGGAAGGGTAGGGGAAAATAGAAAGTTCAAAATATCAATATTATAATAATTAATTCTGCATGAAAAATGCTTTCTTAAAACACAATATTATCACATGCTATTGTCTCTTTAAACTATCTCGACCTCATCTACACATATTTTAACGATTGCAAGTCTTCAATTGAGATATCTAATTTGACTTCAATTACCAATATAACTGTTATTGCGATACGCATTACAGGCGATAGAAGACAGAAGTTCACACCAGAGAATCTTAAGAGTCTTGGAGATCTAACCAGGCGTATAACTTCACCCAATATTTTCTTGCTTCTTCTTTAGATTTTCCAGCCAACAACTGGGATAAATAGTCCATCTCAGTATCTTTCCCATCAAGTCTGATCTGGTGGGAATTTCCTGGAGTTTCCATCTCTGTGCCAGAAGAATATTTTATATATATATACACACACACACATATATATTGGCCACTGTGTGACACAGAGTGTTGGACTGGATGGGCCATTGGCCTGATCCAACATGGCTTCTCTTATGTTCTTATGCGTTCGGCTACTTGGGCAGAAAACACTCTGCCCACGCTCAGAGGCACTCCTTCTTGCCCCAGCGCTCTCCATTTTCATGGCCTGAAACTTGCAAGCCCGGACAAGAGCTGCGAAGGAACCCCGTCCTTTGTTCCCAGCTCGTTCCTTTTGTTATCCTGGATTCCTACACCGTGGGGGGGAGGGGGCTTTCTCTCACTCTCTGGCCGGACTACATTTCCCAGCATGCTGCTGCAGCTGCGCAGAGACGGAGGGCAGCGAGTTCAGAGGATTCTCCCCCCCCCCACGGGCCCGCACCTGCCCATCAGCTTTGTCAATCCCCCCCCCCCCAAGGGCTCTCGCTGCTCCCCCCGTGAAAGTCGTTGCGCCTGGCTGCCTTGGGCATCCCTGCTAGGGAGGGACAGGTACTTGGAAGCATCTCTCTAGAGACGATGGGCGACCAAAAGGTAAGGGATGCTGGTGCTCCTGCATCCAGGGATGCAGGCGGTGAGGATGCTGCTGATGAGGGATGCTGCAGCATCAGCACCAGGAGCTGGACCAGTGAGGGGAAGAGGAAGACTAGGTGGCTGAAAGCACACCTGGGCAGCAGCAGGCCCCAGAAGCCAGCCTCCGCCCTTGGCCACCCTCTCTCCCTTTGCTCAGGGGGATGCACCTTAGTTAGGGGTGGTGGGATGAACAGGAGGGGGGGGTGGCCATACCAGTTTGTGTGGGGTGTGGCGTCGGGAAGGATGCGGGCTCTTCGCAAAAGGAACAATTCAGAAAAGTCATTTGCTTTGATGCTGGAGGGATTCAGGAGTCTTAGTTAGAGTGTTGTGGAGAGTGGTTGAAAAAAGCTCTTCTGTTCTGCCGTCAGATTCCAGCATGGGATGCGTCTCTGTGGAAACAAAGAAAATGCCCCACCTGGAGAAAACTAGAACAAAGTCTGGGTTCAGGGGCACCTTGAAGGCCAACCCGGTTTCATCCTGGGTATAAGAGGATGTGCACGTGAAAAGCTTGTATACCGGAATGAAACTGGGTTGGTTATCAGGTGCCTGGCTGGACTCCAACTTTTCTCTGCTGCTTTAGACCAATACTATAAACAACCATAGTGACCATATTACTTTGTAATAATGGTGCATGTCCAAATGAGCAAAACTGACGAAAGAATTACAAAATCCGTGAACCGTCTTCCACAAAGGAGTCCCAATGTGCAGGTTGTCGACTTTAGAAGGTCCTGATTCGATTAAAACTCTTCCAGCTCAGGGTGCTCCGTAAATTCTTAAAGAAGACGTCGCTGTTCAAAAAACGCTTGCAGAAACGCTTCCACTGTGTTCCCCACGGCTTAATATTTTCAATAATTATATGGGAATACAAATTCTCCAAAAACTTTAAACCGGCATCACGCTTACAAACGGCTCAAGGCCAATATATTTAGACCAATATGGCTGCCCGCCTGAATGGAGAAAACTAGTTGGGGAAACTAGTGTAGGAAAAAAAGTTTGAGCGTCATATCCCAGGGATGCTATTTTTCGACATACCTCAATTTCTTTTTTGGGAAGCTAATTTTCTTCAGGCAGAGGAATTCCTCCCCCCCCACCTCCCCGTAGAGGAGCGTTTCCCTACAGCAGAGGTGGCCAACGGTAGCTCTCCAGATGTTTTTTGCCTACAACTCCCCTCAGCCGCAGCCAGCATGGCTGATAGCTGGGGCTGATAGGAGTTGTAGGCAACATAAGAACATAAGAGAAGCCATGTTAGATCAGGCCAATGGCCCATCCAGTCCAACATTCTGTGTCACACAGCGGCCAAATACACACACACACACACACACACACACGCACACACTGTGGCTAATAGCCACTGATGGATCTCTGCTCCATATTTTTATCTAACCCCCTCTTGAAGGTGGCTATGCTTGTGGCCGCCACCACCTCCTGTGGCAGTGAATTCCACATGTTAATCACCCTTTGGGTGAAGAAGGACTTCCTTTTATCCGTTTTAACCTGTCTGCTCAGCAATTTCATCGAATGCCCACGAGTTCTTGTATTGTGAGAAAGGGAGAAAAGGACCTCTTTCTCTACTTTCTCCATCCTGTGCATTATCTTGTAAACCTCTATCATGTCACCCCTCAGAAAAAACATCTGGAGAGCTACCGTTGGCCACCCCTGATCTAGAGAAGTCTTCTCATCTGGCATGGGTTGCAGTGGGGGTGGGGGGATATAAATTAAAAATTCTTCTTATTATTATTAAAAATGCAACGCTTGAAGAGCAAGGATGAATCTGTTCTTCGATGCACTTTTCTGGTGCCCGCTCGCTTTGAATTTGGATCCAGATTTCTTTCTGGTCAAGATGGCTCTTGGGGGGGGGGCATGTTGTCATTTGTCATGGTCACCCCCCACACGCACACACGCACACAGCTATTGGGAGAAGAAAATGGGGAGATGTGCGCCTGTGTCAGACCTCCTTGGCAGAAAGGCAGGCCAAAATGCAACCGATGGATGATCCAGTTTTAAAACCCAGATGCTTGTGGAGGGGGCTGGGGGCCGGCAGCAGGGACTTCGGTTCTAGAAGTCTGCTTCCCCAGTTGATTGGAGTCTATCCTCATAGCGAAGGCAATAAGAACAGAAGAGAAACCCTGTTGGATCAGGCCAATGGCCCCTCCAGTCCAACATTCTGTGTCACAGAAGAACATAAGAGAAGCCATGTTGGATCAGGCCAGTGGCCCCTCCAGTCCCACACTCTGTGTCACATAAGAACATAAGAGAAGCCCTGTTGGATCAGGCCAGTGGCCCATCCAGTCCAACACTCTGTGTCACATAAGAACAGAAGAGAAGCCATGTTGGATCAGGCCAATGGCCCCTCCAGTCCAACACTCTGTGTCACACAGTGGCCAAAAAAACCCAGGTGCCATCAGGAGGTCCATCAGTGGGGCCAGGACACTAGAAGCCCTCCCACTGTGCCCCCCTCCAAGCAACAAGAAGACAGAGCTTCCCTGCCCCAGACATAAGAGAAGCCATGTTGGATCAGGCCAATGGCCCATCCAGTCCAACACTTTTTATCACACACTGGCGAAAAAAAACCCTGGTGCCATCAAAAGGTCCAACAGTGGGACCAGGACACAAGCAGTCGTCTCCCCCCGCCCCCAAGCACCAAGAATACAGAGCATCACTGCCCCAGACATAGGAACATAAGAGAAGCCATGTTGGATCAGGCCAATGGCCCATCCAGTCCAACACTCTGTGTCACACAGTGGCCCAAAAACCCAGGTGCCATCAGGAGGTCCACCAGTGGGGCCAGAACACTAGAAGCCCTCCCACTGTTGCCCCCCCCCCCCCGGCAAGCACCAAGAATACAGAACATCACTGCCCCAGACAGAGAGTAATGCTTAGGAAACTCTCGACATTATGCTCGAACCAAACCCCTGATGCTGAAAACCGGCTGTAGAGTCAGTTTGCTGCACCATCTTTGCCAGGTTGAGGGTCGCTATTGATGCTGGGTGCTGCTTTTTTTGGGTCAGGACTCCCTGCGGAAGATCATCACCACGCTGGCCGTGAAGAATGAGGAGATCCAGAATTTCGTTTATGTCCTGAAACAGATGCTCCAGAATGTGGAGGTGAGAGCGCAGATGTGCCAAACTGAAGGTAGCCTGTCCCCCTCCCACACACACATACACCAGATCAGAGAGAAGAAAATATTGGATTATATCCCACCCTGTACTCTGAATCTCAGTCTCAGAGCAGCCTACAATCTCCTTTCCCTTCCTCCCCCACAACTGGCACCCTGTGAGGTGGGTGGGGCTGAGAGAGCTCTCCCAGAAGCTGCCCTTTCAAGGACACTCAGAGCGGCCTACAATCTCCTGTCCCTTCCTCCCCCACAGCAGGCACCCTGTGAGGTGGGTGGGGCTGAGAGAGCTCTCCCAGAAGCTGCCCTTTCAAGGACAGAGTCTCAGAGCGGCCTGCAATCTCCTTCCCCTTCGTCCCCCACAACAGACACCCTGTGAGGTGGGTGGGGCTGAGAGGGTTCTCACAGCAACTGCCTTTTCAAGGACAGAGTCTCAGAGCGGCCTACAATCTCCTTCCCCTTCCTCCCCCACAACAGACACCCTGTGAGGTGGGTGGGGCTGAGAGGGGTCTCACAGCAGCTGCCCTTTCAAGGACAGTCTCAGAGCGGCCTGCAATCTCCTTCCCCTTCCTCCCCCACAACAGACATCCTGTGAGGTGGGTGGGGCTGAGAGGGGTCTCACAGCAACTGCCCTTTCAAGGACAGAGTCTCAGAGCGGCCTACAATCTCCTTTCCCTTTCTCTCCCCACAACAGACACCCTGTGAGGTGGGTGGGGCTGAGAGAGCTCTCACAGCAGCTACACTTTCAAGGACAACCTCTGCCAGAGCTCTGGCTGACCCAAGGCCATTCCAGCAGCTGCAAGTGGAGGAGTGGGGAATCAAACCCGGTTCTCCTCGATAAGGGTCTGTGCCCTGAACCACCACACCGAACTGTGGGTCTTATGCAGGTTCTCCCTCCCCTGCTTCCCCGAGAGGATTCAGAGGTTTCCCCCCTGCCCCATTTCCTCCCCCCAGGCCAATTCGGACCGGGTGCAGCAGGACCTGGAGACGGAGTTCCAGTCGCTGTACCTCCTGCTGGATGAGCTGAAGGAAGGGATGCTGATGAAGATTAAGCAGGACCGAGCCAGCCGGACCTACGAGCTGCAGGTAAGCACCCTCCCAGATCGGACCACGGTTCTGTCTGTTCCCCTGGCCTGTTTCAGCAGTGGACAAGGAGAGGTTTCCTTGGTGCTGTCTTGCCCCAACATCTGGCCTTCAGAGCCAGGCTGCCTCTGAGCATGGAGGTTCATAACAACATGAGGACGATATTGCGACCTGTTTCCTACCGTAGTCAACAAAATGACCCAGAAGGCATGGAGGAGGTTTGCCAGCTCCAGGTTGGGACATTCCACGGCTTCTCTCCGTTTTCGCACAAGTCGACAAGCGCGACAGTCCGGCGGCGCCTTCAAGATTAAGACCGTTCGTGGCCTGGTCGAAGCGGTTCTGTTTGCCCCAGGTTCTTCCAAGCGGTTTCTTATTGCCGCGGGAGGACGGCGTGCCAGCTCGCCGCTCTGGGGCGACTTGTGCAAAAAACGAGGGAAGTGCCGGGATCAAAAGGGCTGTCTGCTCGGAACAAACCCAAGTGCGGAACTGGTCGAGCACGGACTTGCAAAAGGCTTCTTTTGTTGTTCGGTTGCGCAGTTGAGTCTGACTCTTTGCGACCCCCTGGACCAAGTCACGCCAGGTCCTCCTGTCTTCCACCATCCTCCGAAGTCTGCTCAGATTCATGTTCGTTACATCAGTAACGGTGTCCAGCCATCTCCTCTTTTGCCGCCCCCGTCTCCTTTTGCCTTCTGCCTTTCCCAGCATCAGGGTCTTCTCCAGGGAGTGCTCCCTTCATTGGGTGGCCATAGGATTTGAGCTTCAGCATCTGACCTTCCAGGGAACAGTCTGGGTTGATTTCCCTTAGGACTGACTGACTGGATCTTCTTGCAGTCCAAGAGACTCTCAAGAGTCTTCTCCCAGGCTTCTACCAGGCCGCAAATGGTCTTAATCTTGAAGGTGCTTTTGGACTGTTGCGCTTGTCTCTCTTTTTGAAAGGACAGAGGAGGGTCAGAAAGGTATTTCAAGATTTATTTTCTTTTAATTTTTCATTTAGATAATTTAGATATCCCGCCCTTTCCCAGACGGGCTCAGGATGGATTAAAAACCTTTTAAAAAGCAGTAAAACAACTGTTAAAGCCAATAAAAGTGAACAATACAGTTTGGTGGCTCAGCCGGGCACAGCATAATATACGGAAAGTCTCAGACATCAGATAGTATAAAGCCAGTATTTCAGCAGAGGTGGTATCGCAGCGTAGGGCCGGCCGATAGAATAGGATGCCTGTGGCCTCCACCAGATGCCCTACGAAAAGGGAGCAATTCAGGAAGGGCCCGGATCTCTGAGGGATAGCTAGGAGATGTTGAGTGCCAGATTGCAGTGTTCTCTAGACCATGATTCATCCACACCCCCAAGTGAAACCCACGGCCAACTGACCTGTGCCAATCTTCCTCTCTTTCCCTTCTGCCTGGCATCCCAGAACCAGCTCTCTGCTTGCACCAAAGCCTTGGAGAGCTCAGAAGAACTCCTGGAAACGGCCAACCAAACCCTCCAAGGGGCAGAAAACCACGATTTCAGCCAGGTAAGGCATGTCACCTGCTGCGGATGCCTTGCCAGCTGGACTGGGGGGAGCTGTGGGGAGGGGGAGTTCCAGAGGCCACCCCACGGCTTTCCCCATACTCAAGAGCAGGGGTCCTCAAACGACGGCCCGCGGGCCAGATGTGGCCCACTGAGGACATTTATGCGGCCCGCCGGGTTATGGCAAAATCGGACCGGAAGTGACGTTCGACCTAAACTCGCGTTAGCAACGCACACTTCCGGCACTGGGCTGAGGCGGCGGAGACAGAGTGTGAGGTGATACCGAGGTGAGGTGAGTTCCCAGGCCGGGATGTGTGGTGTGGGGAAGGGAGAGAGATGCAGAAGACGGAGAACTGACGGCCCGCGGCCTTGTACAGTAACGGCAGTCCAGCCCTCCAACAGTCTGAGGGACAGTGAACTGGCCCCCTATTTAAAAAGTTTGAGGACCCCTGCTCAAGAGGAATGGAATCAGCCATAGGTCCCCAAACTTGTCAAGGCTTCAGGGGCCTTTGGAATTCTGAGGCACAACCATAAAAATGGCTTCTGCAGAACCAGAGCCAGTCGCCACATTGGGCAGACGGCAGATAGCGACACCGATTTCCCTCGAGCCTTAGCTCACTCTCCACTTCTTAGCGGGGATTTCGCACAAGCCGCCCCCGGGCTGCAACCCGCTCCACCTCTTTCTCGCAGCAAACAAGATCCTCTAAAAACCTGGTTACTGTTTGCTGCCCGAAAAAGGCAAAGCTCGTTGCAGCCCCGGGGCAGACGGTGCGAAATCCGACGGAAGGCACCGCGGAGGAGAGGAGCGCGAGAGCGGCAGAAGGCGAGTGGGGAATCGGTCTAACTGTCCCGTATTTCAGGCAGAAGCGCTGCTGCTTAACAGGATACCTTTAAAAGGAATGTATCGTTGGAACGTATTTTCTTGCAGCAGAACAAAGCAGGAGTCCAGTTGCACCTTTAAAACCAACCAAGTTTTATTCAGAACGTCGGCTTTCGTACGCGTGCATACGTCTTCGGACGAGGGGATGGGGTACACACAGTAACAGAGTGAAGCTGTTGCTAAAGCGTTCTCAAAAGCAGGGGTGGAATTCTAGCAGAAGCTCCTGTGCGTATTAGGCTGCACACGCCAGATGTAGCCAATCCTCCAAGAGCTTACAAGGCTCTTTTTTGTAAGCTCGTGGAGGATTGGCTACATCAGGGGTGTGTGGCCTAATATGCAAAGGAGCTCCTGCTAGAATTCCACCCCTGCTCAAAACTATCTGGACAGCCAATCAGAGGCCCTGCCGAGCCCCGCCCACTTTCTAAGAGCACCCAGCGGATGGCGGGGAAGGTGTTGGTGGGCGCCACATTGGGGACTCCAGCCCAAAAGTTACCAAGCAGAGAGCCAGTTCGGTGTAGTGGTTAAGTGTGCGGTCTATTATCTGGGAGAAATGGGTTTGATTCCCCTCTCCTCCACTTGCACCTGCTAGCATGGCCTTGGGTCAGCCATAGTTCTCATGAAGGTTGTCCTTGAAAGGGCAGCTTCTGGAGGAGCTCTCTCAGCCCCACCCACCTCACAGGGTGTCTGTTGTGGGGGAGGAAGGGAAAGGAGATTGTAGGGCGCTCTGAGACTCTGTCCTTGAAAGGGCAGCTGCTGTGAGAGTCCTCTCAGCCCAGCCCACCTCACAGGGTGCCTGTTGTGGGGGACGAAGGGAAAGGAGATTGTAGGCCACTCTGGGACTCTGTCCTTGAAAGGGCAGCTTCTGGAGGAGCTCTTTCAGCCCCACCCACCTCACAGGGTGTCTATTGTGGGGGAGGAAGGCAAAGGAGATTGTAGGCCGCTCTGAGACTGTCCTTGAAAGGGCAGCTTCTGGGAGAGCTCTCTCAGCCCCACCCACCTCACAGGGTGTCTGTTGTGGGGGAGGAAGGGAAAGGAGATTATAGGTCACTCTGAGACTCTGTACTTGAAAGGGCAGCTTCTGGGAGAGCCCTCTCAGCCCCACCAACTTCACAGGGAAGGGAAGGAAGGGAAAGGAGATTGTAGGCCGCTCTGACCTTGAAAGGGCAGCTTCTGGGAGAGCTCTCTCAGCCCCACCCACTTCACATGGTGTCTGTTGTGGGAGAGGAAGGGAAAGGAGATTGTAGGTCACTCTGAGACTCTGTCCTTGAAAGGGCAGCTGCTGTGAGAGCTCTCTCAGCTGCACCCCCCTCACAGGGTGTCTGTTGTGGAAGAAGGGAAAAGAGATTGTAGACCACTCTGAGACTCTGTCCTTGAAAGTGCAGCTTCTGGGAGAGCCCTCTCAGCCCCACCCACCTCACAGGTTGTCTGTTGTGGGTGGAGAAGATATAGGAGATTGTAAGGCGCTCAGAGAGAAGGGTGGGGTATAAATCTGCAATTCTTCTTCTTCTTCAGGTCCCCAGGTGCCCTGCATGGATTTAAAAGGGGGATCAACGATTAGTTAAGGTGGGAGGGGTGTGGTTTTCGGAGTTCCTTGAAAAACCATCTAACTGTGTTTTGACACCCCTGGGAAGGGACTTGGCTGTGCTCCCCGTCTCAGAGGATCTGGGTTGACCCCAGTCTTGGTTTTCCTTTCTTTTTGTCTTCTGTCTTTCTCGCTCTGCTTCGAAGGCTGCTAAACAGATCAAGGACAGGTACGCGCCACGAGCCACTGCTTCCACTGCCTCTTCTTCTTCCTCCTCCTCTGGGTTTTGGTGCCACAAAAGGCAGGGCTGGTCCGTTGCATGCTGAGACCCTACCGGAGGAGAGAAGAAACGAACCCTCTTCTCCACCTGGGATCCTGAGGTTGTGCTTTGTTGACGCCGGCTTAATCTCTGTCGTGAGAGGTTGGACCTCCCCACCCCGGCCCAGGAGTTCTTCCTGCATAGAGTCACCAGAGACACAGTTTGGTGTAGTGGTGAAGTGTGCGGACTCTTATCCGGGAGAACCGGATTTGATTTCCCCACTCCTCCACTTGCACCTACTGGAATGGCCTTGGGTCAGCCATACCTCTTGCAGAACTGTCCTTGAAAGGGCAGCTTCTAGGAAAGCTCTCAGCCCCACCCTCCTCACAGGGTGTCTGTTGTGGGGGAGGAAGGGAAAGGAGATTGCAGGCCGCTCTGAGATTCTGTCCTTGAAAGGGCAGCTTCTGGGAGAGCTCTCTCAGCCCCACCCACCTCATGTCTGTTGTGGGGGAGGAAGGGAAAGGAGATTGTAGGCCCCTCTGAGACTCTGTCCTTGAAAGGGCAGCTTCTGGGAGAGCCCTCTCAGCCCCACCTGCCTCACAGGGTATCTGTTGTGGGGGAGGAAGGGAAAGAAGATTGTAGGCCCCTCTGAGACTCTGTCCTTGAAAGGGCAGCTTCTGGGAGAGCCCTCTCAGCTCCACCCACCTCACAGGATGTCTGTTGTGAGGGAGGAAGGGAAAGGAGATTGTAGGCCACTCTGAGACTCTGTCCTTGAAAGGGTAGCTTCTGGGAGAACTCTCTCAGCCCCACCCACCTCACAGGGTGTCTGTTGTGGGGGAGGAAGGGAAAGGAGATTGTAGGCCGCTCTGAGACTCTGTCCTTGAAAGGGCAGCTTCTGGGAGAGCTATCTCAGCCCCACCCACCTCATTGGGTGTCTGTTGTGGGGGAGGAAGGGAAAGGAGATTGTAGGCCCCTCTGAGACTCTGTCCTTGTATGGGCAGCTCCTGGGAGAGCTCTCTCAGCCCCACCCACCTCACAGGGTGCTTGTTGTGGGGAAGGAAGGGAAAGGAGATTGTAGGCTGCTCTGAGACTCTGTCCTTGAAAGGGCAACTGCTGTGAGAGCTCTCTCAGCCCCACCCGGCACACAGGGTGTCTGTTGTGGGGGAGGAAGGGAAAAGAGATTGTAGGGCTCTCTGAGACTCTGTCCTTGAAAGGGCAGCTTCTGGGAGAGCCTTCTCAGCCCCACGCACCTCACAGATTGTCTGTTGTGGAGGAGGAAGGGAAAGGAGATTGTAGGCCGCTCTGAGACTCTGTCCTTGAAAGGGCAGCTTCTGGGAGATCTCTCTCAGCCCCACCCACTTCACAGGTTGTCTTTTGTGGGGGACGAAGGGAAAGGAGGTTGTAGGCCACTCTGAGACTCTGTCCTTGAAAGGGCAGCTTCTGGGAGAGCCCTCTCAGCCCCACCGACCTCACAGGGTATCTGTTGTGTGGGGGGGGAGAAGACCTAGGAGATTGTGAGCCGCTCGGAGTCTCTGATTCAGAGAGAAGGGTGGGGTATAAATCTGCAGTCTTCTTCTCCTGCAGTGTAGCCCTTGGCAAGTCAGAGGGGAGCCCAGGAGACAGTGGGTTCAGTTCTCCACTCTGCCCTGGAGAATGTCAGCCAGCTAGAGGAACCTTAGGCCAGTTAAGTACTCTCCACCTGGCCTACCTCAGAGGGCTGTCATGAGAAGAAAAAGGGGGAACGGGGGCTGTGTCCGCTGCTCTAGCAACCAGAGGATGGGTGGGATAAATAGATAAATAGAAAGGGCAGGCAGTTGCTGCAGTGTAGGGTGCAAAGGCACTCTGCCCATGTTTGGCAGCCCTTTGCTTTTCCCCGAGTCCTAACCATCCAGGACAACAGTCTTCCATGGCCGCTTGGCCAGTCTGCATGTTGCATGGCCTGTCTTTAGGAGCCCAGCCCTTCTGTAGCCCTCCTGGGAGTCCAGAGCAGACTGAAGGGTTTAACGATGGATCCCTCTTTCGTTCCTCTCCTCCCGTCTCGTGGGACCCTCGCAGTGTCACGATGGCCCCCGCCTTCCGGCTGTCCCTCAAGGCCAAGGTCAGTGACAACATGAGTCATCTGATGGTGGACTTTGCACAAGAGCGTCGCATCCTGCAGTCTCTCAAGTTCCTGCCAGGTACTCAGGAAGGGTTGCGCCGGCTGGGCGGGTGGAGGAGGGCGATCCGCTGGGGCCTGCCTCTCTTTCTTTTTGGAGAGCCGGTTTGGTGTAGTGGTTAAGTGTGTGCACTAGGGTTGCCAAGTCCAATTCAAGAAATATCTGGGGACTTTGGGGGTGGAGCCAGGAGCAAAGGTGTGACAAGCATCATTGAACTCCAAAGGGCGTTCTGGCCATCACACCTTTTAAATAACTTCCCTCCATTGGAAATAGGGTTGCCAAGTCCAATTCAAGAAATATCTGGGGACTTTGGGGGTGGAGCCAGGAGCAAAGGTGTGACAAGCATCATTGAACTCCAAAGGGAGTTGTGGCCATCACACCTTTTAAATAACTTCCCTCCATTGGAAATAGGGTTGCCAAGTCCAATTCAAGAAATATCTGGGGACTTTGGGGGTGGAGCCAGGAGACACTGGGGTGGAGCCAGGACCAAGGGTGTGACAAGCATAATTGAACTCCAAAGGGAGTTCTGGCCATCACATTTAAAGGGACGGCACACCTTTTCAATGCCTTCCTTCATTAGGAAATAATGAAGGATAGGGGCACCTTCTTTTGGGACTCATAGAATTGGATCCCCTGGTCCAATCATTTTGAAACTTGGGGGGTACTTTGGAGAGAGGCACTAGATGCTGTACTGAAAATTTGGTGCCTCTACCTCAAAAACAGCGCCCCCCCAGAGCCCCAGATACCCATGGATCAATTCCCCATTATTTTCTATGGGAATAAATCTCCATAGGGAATAATCAGAGTTCCCAGCAGACACTTCCCTCCCTTCCCCCCGCTTTCTGATGACCCTGAAGCGGGCCTCCAAACCGGGGGATCCCCTGCCCCCACCTGGAGATTGGCAACCCTAGTGCGGACTCTTATCTGGGAGAAGTGGGTTTGAGTCCCCACTCCTCCACTTGCACCTGCTAGCATGACCTTGGGTCAGCCATAGCTCTGGCAGAGGTTGTCCTTGAAAGGGCAGCTGCTGTGAGAGCCCTCTCCAGCCCCACCCACATCACAGGGTGTCTGTTGTGGGGGAAGAAGGGAAAGGAGGTTGTAGGCTGCTCTGAGACCCTGTCCTTGAAAGGGCAGCTTCTGGGAAAGCCCTCTCAGCTCCACCCACCTCACAGGGTGTCTGTTGTGGGGGAGGAAGTGAAAGGAGATTGTAGGCTGCTCTGAGACTCTGTCCTTGAAAGGGCAGCTTCTGGGAGAGCTCTCTCAGCCCCACCTGCCTCACAGGGTGTCTGTTGTGTTGGAGGAAGGGAAAGGAGATTGTAGGCCACTCTGAGACTCTTTGGAGTGGATATAAATCCAATATCTTAATCTTCTTTTTAGGGCCTGGGCTGTTTCTCGGTATTTAGAAGGATGACATTGTGGGGGTGGGGGTGCCCCCGGCTTCCTTGCATGCTTGCACATGACTCGCCCCCCATCCTGCCTTGGAGTGGGGTCTTCAGAAGTCTCGATCCCGGCGGAAGCTGGTACAGGTAGCCAGCTCCAGGTTGACTCAGCCTTCCATCCTTCCGAGGTCGGTCAAATGAGTCCCCAGCTTGCTGGGGGGAAAGTGTAGGTGACTGGGGAAGGCAATGGCAAACCACCCCGTAAAAAGTCTGCCGTGAAAACGTTGTGAAAGCAACGTCACCCCAGAGTCAGAAACGACTGGTGCTTGTGAAGAGGGACCCCTGAATAATTAATGAATACCTCAATAATAATAATAATGGAAAATATGGTTGTGCCTTCAAAAGAGAATGTCTGATGCAACATTTAGAGTGACTGTTAATAGGCCCCTCGGAGGAGCTCCTGCTAAACTGTTAAAACCAGACAGGCTAAGGGTGTGAATCCAAGATAACAGGGACCCCGCAGAAAAGGAGCTTCTTGCTGATAACACAGAGGGACAGAGCAGGGGAAAACTACAAATAATTACTGGAAGGAAAGCAGGAGGTGGAGCATTTGAATTAGATAAGAGGGGGCTTGTCTGCTTGTTTGGGGGATGAATGAAAATGGTCAGAAGGCTGACGATTCTAACTTAGTCATTTTGAGCTTATGCTGACAAGTTCTCGTTTGATGTCAAAGTAAAATACCTCGCTTCCAACCAAGCAATGTGTGGGGCTTCGTTATTTACCTGCTACACTTGCACAGGGGAGTACCTTTTACCTTTTTAAGCAGAGATATAAACGTTATAAAGAACACAGAAAAACCCAAATATATATTTTTTAAAAACTTAAAACATGCTTAAAACGTTAGCACTCACTGGTTTTAAAGATGCTTTCTTTATATTTCTCCCATGGAATCCAGGGAACTGGGCAAAGGAAGCTCTGGCTCTTTCCTTCCTTCCCCAGGAAACTGGGGGGGGGAGCCTCAGCCAATAGAAGGAAGAGAGGCTTGACTCAGCAGCTGTGCTGTGCAACTGAGAGAGCCTGGCAAAGCAAGCTATTCCTCCCCCCTTCCTCCCCAAGGGAGGAGCCTCAGCCAATGGAGAAAACAGAGGCTTTGCTCTGTAGCGCCTGTGCAATTGAGCAAGCCTTGCAAAGCAAGCTGTGATGCAGAAGGAAGTAAAAGAGAGGGAGAAGGAAGCGGATAACAGCCCATTGCTTGGGGGCCTGATAGGAGCCCTCCAGGGGCCTGATTCGGCCCCCGAACGACATGTTTGACACCCCTGCGCCCAAGCAAGCACCCAAGCAAGCCTCTTTTTTGCCATGATGGTTGCAATAGGCTTTGTTTTGAGATGTGAAGGTTCTTCCTTGCCTCACTCATTCAGACATGCAGGTTCTAACTTGATAATAACAAGCGCAAGCGATGTCTCTGTGCGTGTGAACTCTTTTCTGTATGCATGTGTGGACCTGCCAAATCCCATCACGGTGCAGATTATCACCCCTCTCCGTGCAAGCAGAATCATCAAAATTGAACAATTTAACAAATATAGGTGTTTACTAAGAAATCCAAACAGCACTAAATGCGAGCCAGTTTGGTGTAGTGGTTAAGTGTGCGAACTCTTATCTGGGAGAACCGGGTTTGATTCCCCACTCCTCCACTTGCACCTGCTGGAATGGCCTTGGGTTAGCCATAGCTATCGCAAGAGTTGTCCTTGAAAGGGCAGCTGCTGTGAGAGCCCTCTCAGCCCCACCCGCCTCACAGGGTGTCTGTTGTGGGGGGAGAAGACATAGGAGATTGTAAGCCGCTCTGAGTCTCTCATTCAGGGAGAAGGGCGGGGTATAAATCTGCAATTCTTCTTCTTCTTCTTCTTTTTCTAAATTCCGGTATAATATACAAGAAATCATACAGGAAAAGATCCATCCACAACACGCGCCGCTCCTAGTGTACTTTCTATGACTGACGTCCAAATATAATAAAGTTTATTTATGGAAAGTCCGACAACTGGAGAACCAGTCCAATAACAGACTTCTCAATTAATAAAGAAAGGGAAGTTCTTCCAGGGACCGTCTTCTCAATTAATGAATGCAGCAGGTAAGTAGTGCCAAAATTCAATTGTTACTCGTCATTATGTATCATTTCTCCTGCCTTACTGTGTTGTATTTATAATTCATTATGGAACGTTGCTAAAAAACCCCTTCATGTCAGTGAAGAGTAACAATTGAGTTTCGGCACGACTCACCTACTGCATTTATTAATTGAGAAGACGGTCCCTGGAACAAGGGCTATTTGGCCCGAAACGGTTATTGGACTGGTTCTCCAATCGTCGGACTTTTCATAAATAAACTTTATTATATTTGGACGTCAGTCACGGAAAGTACTGCCCCGTGGAGCAGAGTGGGAAAGCAGCAGTACTGCAGTACTGTGATCTGAACTCTGTGCTCACGACCTGAGTTCGATTCCAGCAGAAGCTGCATTCAGGTAGCCGGCTTGAGGTTGACTCAGCCTTCCATCCTTCCGAGGTCGGTCAAAGGAGTCCCCAGCTTGCTGGGGGGAAAGCGTAGAGGACTGGGGAAGGCAATGGCAAACCACCCCGTAAAAAGTCTGCTGTGAAAACGTTGTGAAAGCAACGTCACCCCAGAGTCGGAAACGACTGGTGCTTGCACGGGGGACCTTTCCTTTTCCTTTCCATTAATCATAGTGGCACAGAGTGGTAAAGCAGCAGTACTGCAGTACTGTGATTTGAACTCTCTGCTCACGACCTGAGTTTGATCCCAGCGGAAGCTGGATTCAGGTAGCCGGCTCGAGGTTGACTCAGCCTTCCATCCTTCCGAGGTCGGTCAAAGGAGTCCCGGGGGGAAGTGTAAAAGACTGGGGAAGGCAATGGCAAACCACCCCGTAAAAAGTCTGCTGTGAAAATGTTGTGAAAGCAACGTCACCCCAGAGTCGGAAACGACTGGTGTTTGCACAGGGGACCTTTCCTTTTCCTTTATCTCATAAGAACATAAGAGAAGCCATGTTGGATCAGACCAATGGCCCATCCAGTCCAATACTCTGTGTCACATAAAAACATAAGAGAAGCCATGTTAGATCAGGCCAATGGCCCATCCAGTCCAATACTCTGTGTCACACAGTGGCCAAAAAACCCAAGTGCCATCAGGAGGTCCACCAGTGGGGGCTAGAAGCTCTCCCACTGTGCCCTCCAAGCACCAAGAATACAGAGCATCACTGCCACTATGCTGTGGCTAATAGCCACTGATGGACCTCTGGTCCAGATGTTTATCCAATCCCTCTTGAAGCTGGCTATGTTTATAGCCACCACCACCTCCTGTGGCAGTGAATTCCACATGTTAATCACCCATTGGGTTAAGAAGGACTACCTTTTATCCATTCTAACCCAAATGCTCAGCAATTTCATTGAGTGCGCATGAGTTCTCGTATTGTGAGAAAGGGAGAAAAGTAAGCCTCCTCCAGTATTATTGGAGCCTTCCCACCCTCGAAAGAGCCCCGTGGAGCAGAGTGGTAAAGCAGTGATACTGCGGTCCTAAGCTCTGCTCTTGACCTGACTTCAAACCCGGTGGAAGCTGGGTTTTCAGGTAGCCGGCTCCAGGTTGACTCAGCCTTCCATCCTTCCGAGGTCGGTAAAATGAGTCCCCAGCTTGTTGGGGGGAAAGTGTAAAGACTGGGGAAGGCAATGGCAAAGCCACCTCGTAAAAAGTCTGCCGTGAAAACGTTGTGAAAGCAATGTCACCCCAGAGTCGGAAACGACTGGTGCTTGCACAGGGTACCTTTCCTTTCCTTTCCTCACGGAAAGTACAGTAGGAGTGGCGCGCGATGTGGATGGATCTTTTCCTGTACGATTTCTTGTATATTCCATTGGAATTTAGTACTGTTTGGATTTGTTAGTAAGCACCTATATTTGTTAAATTGTTAAATTGTGATGATTGTGCTTGCATGGAGAGGGGTTTAGTGATAATCTGCACAGTAGTTCCTCCGTGGTCCCGGCCGCTAGCGACGTAATCCCGTCATGGCGGCATGAATGGGCCTCATGCGCCCCGCTCTTCATCTTGAGCTCTCTTTTTCCCAACCCAGTGCCCAGCGCGCCGGAGATAGACACGGCCGAATCCTTGGTGGCTGACAACTGTGTGACGCTCGTGTGGCGGATGCTGGAGGAGGACAGCAAGATCGATCATTACGTGCTCGAGTATCGCAAAACCAACTTTGAGGGGCCTCCCCGGGTCAAAGAAGATCAGCCTTGGATGGTCATAGAAGGGATTAAGGAAACCGAATATACCCTGTCAGGTGAGGCAGGTGGACAGGGGCACATTCCTACATCCGGGGGTGGAATTCTAGCAGGAGCTCCTTTGCATATTAGGCCACACACCCAAAGGGTGATTAACCTGTGGAATTCACTGCCACAGGAGGTGGTGGCGGCCACAAGCATAGCCTCCTTCAAGAGGGGTTTAGATAAAAATATGGAGCAGAGGTCCATCAGTGGCTATTAGCCACAGTGTGTGTGTATATATAAAAATTTTTGACACTGTGTGACACAGAGTGTTGGACTGGATGGGCCATTGGCCTGATCCAACATGGCTTCTCTTATGTTCTTATGTTCACCCCTGATGTAGCCAATCCTCCAAGAGCTTCCAGGGCTTTTCGTACAGGGCCTACCGTAAGCTCTAGGAGGATTGGCTACAGGGGTGGAATTCTAGCAGGAGCTCCTTTGCATATTAGGCCACATACCCCTGATGTAGCCAATCCTCCGAGAGCTTACAAAAAAGAGCCTTGTAAGCTCTCAGAGGATTGGCTACATCGGGGGGGGGGCTAATATGCAAAGGAGCGCCTGCTAGAATCCCCCCCCCCTGCTTACACCACAGTTTCGAACGGTCACGGCCTTTCTGCAAGGGACCCTGTAAATTGTACTTATGCACCAAGGTTCTTCAGCAAAAGTGCCCAACTGGTGACAAGACAGGCACGGCTGCCAGCGTCTTAAAAAACAGAGCTTTCGCTTTTCAAAATAACAACAGAGGCTTCTAGTCCTCATGGATTTGAAAGTGCACTTGAAAGCCTATGTGCAATGCTGGCAGAAATCTAGGGTCGCCAAGTCCAATTCAAGAAATATCTGGGGACTTTGGGGGTGGAGCCAGGAGCAACGGTGTGACAAGCATAATTGAACTCCAAAAGGAGTTCTGGCCATCACATTGAAAGGGATCCCTTTTAAATGCCTTCTTTTGGAGCTCATAGGGGCGCCTTCTTTTGGAGCTCATAGAATTGGACCCCCTTGTCCAATTTTTTCAAAACTTGGAGGGCATTTTTAGGAGAGGCTCTGGGTGCTATGCTGAAAATTTGGTGCCTCTACCTCAAAAAACAGCCCCCCCAGAGTTTTATACCCACAGATCAATTTTCCATTATACCCTACGGGAATCGATCTCCATAGGGAATCATGGAGTGCCCAGCAGACATTTACCTCCCCCCCCCCTTTTTAATAACCCTGAAGCAGGGGTAGGGCCTCCAAACCGGGAGATCCCCTGCCCCCACCGGGGGATTGAATACAATCCGAGAGAGGTCACTATAATGGATAACACAACAAAGAATGCAAGCTAGTGACCAAGGGACGATGGCTCAGTGGCAGAGCATCTGCTTGGTAAGCAGAAGGTCCCAGGTTCAATCTCCGGCATCTCCAACTAAAAAGGGTCCAGGCAAATAGGTGTGAAAGACCTCAGATTGAGATCCTGGAGAGCCGCTGCCAGTCTGAGTAGGCAATACTGACTTTGATGGACCGAAGGTCTGATTCAGTAGAAGGCAGCTTCATATGTTCATATGTATGTTCAATTTACTAAGAAATATATAGAAACCAGTCCAAATGTCCAAAACATGTACATTCAAGTCCCAAAGTAGTGTGGTGAATAACCAATCGATTAAGTACTTGTTTCTTTCCAGTTTTCATCAGACCTGGGACCAATATTGATTCAATGATATAGATTCTTTACATGATTTTTAAAAAAGGGGGACGCAGAGCATCTCCAGCAGCAATTTCACATCGGCTACGGCTGAGCACTGAAAAACAGCATGGTAGGAAAGCGCTAGGCTTGAACGCCAATCTCTGATAAAAGTCTTTGTTCAGGGAATTACGTCTGTTTTTCTAGATGGAGGAGCAAAAGATGCCACAATTGGCAGTAGACTCGAGACAAGCTCCTGCGTAAATTATTGTGCGCTGGGAGGGGAGGGGGTCACACAATGTATAATTGCTTTATGGAACTCACTGCCACACATAAAGCAAGATTTAACAGATTTATGGAGGAGAAGTCTGGCCAGAAAGGGAACCTCCATGTTCAAAGGCAGTGAGAACATAAGAACATAAGAAAAGCCATGTTGGATCAGGCCAATAGCCCATCCAGTCCAACACTCTGTGTCACACAGTGGCAAAACATTTTTTTTATATATATATATATATACACACACACACACACACACACACACACACTGTGGCTAATAGCCACTGATGAACCTCTGCTCCATATTTTTATCTAAACCCTTCTTGAAGGTGGCTATACTTGTGGCCGCCGCCACCTCCTGTGGCAGTGAATTCCACATGTTAATCACCCTTTGGGTGAAGAAGTACTTCCTTTTATCCATTTTAACCTGTCTGCTCAGCAATTTTATCGAATGCCCACGAGTTCTTGTATTGTGAGAAAGGGAGAAAAGTACTTCTTTCTCTACTTTCTCCATCCCATGCATTATCTTGTAAACCTCTATCATGTCACCCCGCAGTCGACATTTCTCCAAGCTAGAGTCCCAAGCGTTTCAACCTTTCTTCATAGGGAAAGTGTTCCAGCCCTTTAATCATTCTAGTTGCCCTTTTCTGGACTTTCTCCAATGCTATAATATCTTTTTTTAGGTGCGGCGACCAGAACTGCACACAGTATTCCAAATGAGACCGCACCATCGATTTATACAGGAGCATTATGATACTGGCTGATTTGTTTTCAATTCCCTTCCTAATAATTCCCAGCATGGCGTTGGCCCATGTGAGGGGGAGACAAAGACAACTTAACTCAATGCAGCATTTTAAAAACCAAATTAGAACCATAAATACACACTATTTAAAACATTCCAAACATTTAAAACAAGATGGCGGCGCTGGCCTTCAGTCATGGTGTGTGTGTGTGTGTGTGTGTGTGTGTGTGTGTGTGGCCGGCAGATGCAAGAAACCAGCACTGGCCTCAACTTGACCCTCTTAAAGGGGAGATCTATCCTTTCCTGGGGCAGTCTGGGAAGTCTAGCAAGGCCAGAGGGTGATGGGGTGAGTCCTTGGATTCCGCCCTTCCATGTTATCTTCTGCCATCTCTGCAGGTCTGAAATTTGACATGAAGTATATGAATTTCCGGGTCAAGGCCTGCAACAAGGCCGTTGCTGGAGAGTTCTCGGAGCCCGTCACCCTGGAAACAAGAGGTGTGTCCGTGGGGGAAGGGGTGAGATGGACTTCCAGCATGAACACGGAGGGGGGCTGCCACGTGCAAAGTAGTTTATGCAGGTTTTGTTTGGTAGAAAAGGGAAAGGAAAGGTCCCCTGTGCAAGCGCCAGTCGTTTCCGACTCTGGGGTGACGTTGCTTTCACAACCTTTTCACGGCAGACTTTTTACGGGGTGGTTTGCTATTGCCTTCCCCAGTCATCTACACTTCCCCCCCAGCAAGCTGAGTACTCATTTGACCGACCTCGGAAGGATGGAAGGCTGAGCCAACCTGGACCCGGCTACCTGAACCAGCTTCCGCTGGGATCGAACTTAGGTTGTGTGAGCAGAGCTTAGGACTGTAGTACTGCAGCTTTAACACTCTGCGCCACGGGGCCGTTTTCCTTGGTAGAAAAAGCCCAGCAGGAACTCATTTGCTTGTCAGCCCACACCCCCTGACATCATCATTGTTTCACGCAGGGCTTTTTTGGGACGAAGAGCCCAGGAATTATTTGTGTATTAAGCCACACCCCCTGACACCAAGCCAGCCAGAACGGCATTCCTAGGCGTTCCTGCTCAACCCCCCCCCCCCCTGAGATGCCACAAAAACTGGGTGAAATTCACTGCTCAAAGTGGGTGGGGTTAATTCTGACTGGGACAGACCTGCCCTCTTGTGACTACTTCCTAAACTCCCTTGAGTTTGGGAGGAAACCTGGACTTCAGCCCATGTTCAAGCTCTTGGTCTCTGTCAGATGGAATGTTTATAAGGATTGCTTTGCGCTGCAGTAGCTGGGTCAGTGGCGGAGAGGTCTGATTCCAAAATATCAGAGTCAGGACACTTCAGATTCAACAGGAGCTCACAGGAGCACAGCCCCTGGACCTTTTTTTGAGGGCCCCCCCTTTTCCTCCCCACCTACCGTCCATTGAATAGGAGGTGCAGCTGCATAACAATCCCTGGATTAGGAGACGGGGCAGCCAACCAGCCACCGGGGGGGGGGGCGCCTTGCCACGCCCCCTCCAGCCCTCATTAACCTCTGGAGAAGCCACACCACCCTTTCTCCACTTCTGATGTGATTTTGGTCAGTGTGTGGCTTGCTGGCCTTTTTACTGGGGAGAGCAGCCCAGGAGAGCCCCAGGTGAGCGAGGCCTGCTTGGGCTGGCTGGATCTGTTGTCAGCCCAAGCAGGCTTCGCTCGCCCGGGGCTCTCCTTTCTTGCATCGGGTTGTTTTTGGTGGGGGTGCTTATGCTAATGAGTTATGCTAATGAGCTCCACCACCTATTTTTCTACAAAACGATTCCTGGTTACGTCCTTGAGGCCAGGCCGATGGACAACTGGACAGAGGGGCTATTTGTCCTCTAAAACCGGGAGGTGTCAGAATGGTGTGGAGGGGGAAGGGAGGGACAAGCTCTCAGCTCCTCTTCGAGTTGCTCCAACGTCGATCTCTTCTCTGCTGCCAGCGTTCATGTTCCGCCTGGATGGGAGCACCAGCCACCAAAACCTCAAGGTGGAAGACCTCAGTGTGGAATGGGATGCCATGGGTGGGAAGGTGCAGGACATTAAAGCGCGAGAGAAAGACGGGAAGGGCCGCACTGCATCTCCCGTCAACTCCCCAGCCAGGTAGTACCAGTTTGCTCTTGCCTTGGGGCCAATGTTCCCTCTAAGCTGCAGAGTCTTGTGAGCAAAAATTGTGAGCTACCGGCATTAAAGTGGTGAGCGCCTGTATAAATTATTGTGCTCTGGGGAGGGTCATCCTTCCTGAGCTAGGACAAAATTGGGCGAGCTAGAGGCTAAAAATCTGCGAGCTTGCTCACGCTAACTCAGCTTAGAGGGAACGCTGCTTGGGGCTATTTATTATTCTTTGTTATTTACTTACTTATTTCGCTTCTGCCTTGTCTTTCTGCCCAGTGGTGTAGTTTGGGCCAGTTTGGTGTAGGGCTCTCCCTTTCAAGGACAACTCTGAGAGAGCTCTGGCTGACCCAAGGCCATTCCAGCAGGAGCAAGTGGAGGAGTGGGGAATCAAACCCGGTTCTCCCAGATAAGAGAGCTATGGCTGACCCAAGGCGATTCCAGCAGGTGCAAGTGGAGGAGTGGGGAATCAAACCCAGTTCTCCCAGATAAGAGAGCTCTGGCTGACCCAAGGCCATTCCAGCAGGTGCAAGTGGAGGAGTGGGGAATCAAACCCAGTTCTTCCAGATAAGAGAGCTCTGGCTGAGCCAAGGCCATTCCAGCAGGTGCAAGTGGAGGAGTGAGGAATCAAACCCGGTTCTCCCAGATAAGAGAGCTCTGGCTGACCCAAGGCCATTCCAGCAGGTGCAAGTGGAGGAGTGGGGAATCAAAGCTGGTTCTCCCAGATAAGAGAGCTCTGGCTGAGCCAAGGCCATTCCAGCAGCTGCAAGTGGAGGAGTGGGGAATCAAACCCGGTTCTCCCAGATAAGAGAGCTCTGGCTGACCCAAGGCCATTCCAGCAGGTGCAAGTGGAGGAGTGGGGAATCAAACCCGGTTCTCCCAGATAAGAGAGCTCTGGCTGAGCCAAGGCCATTCCAGCAGCTGCAAGTGGAGGAGTGGGGAATCAAACCCGGTTCTCCCAGATAAGAGAGCTCTGGCTGAGCCAAGGCCATTCCAGCAGCTGCAAGTGGAGGAGTGGGGAATCAAACCCGGTTCTCCCAGATAAGAGAGCTCTGGCTGACCCAAGGCCATTCCAGCAGGTGCAAGTGGAGGAGTGGGGAATCAAACCCGGTTCTCCCAGATAAGAGAGCTCTGGCTGAGCCAAGGCCATTCCAGCAGCTGCAAGTGGAGGAGTGGGGAATCAAACCCGGTTCTCCCAGATAAGAGAGCTCTGGCTGACCCAAGGCCATTCCAGCAGCTGCAAGTGGAGGAGTGGGGAATCAAACCCGGTTCTCCCAGATAAGAGAGCTCTGGCTGACCCAAGGCCATTCCAGCAGCTGCAAGTGGAGGAGTGGGGAATCAAACCCGGTTCTCCCAGATAAGAGAGCTCTGGCTGACCCAAGGCCTTTCCAGCAGGTGCAAGTGGAGGAGTGGGGAATCAAACCTGGTTCTCCCAGATAAGAGAGCTCTGGCTGACCCAAGGCCATTCCAGCAGGTGCAAGTGGAGGAGTGGGGAATCAAACCCGGTTCTCCCAGATAAGAGAGCTCTGGCTGACGCAAGGCCATTCCAGCAGGTGCAAGTGGAGGAGTGGGGAATCAAACCCGGTTCTCCCAGATAAGAGAGCTCTGGCTGACCCAAGGCCATTCCAGCAGGTGCAAGTGGAGGAGTGGGGAATCAAACCCGGTTCTTCCAGATAAGAGAGCTCTGGCTGACCCAAGGCCATTCCAGCAGGTGCAAGTGGAGGAGTGGGGAATCAAACGCGGTTCTCCCAGATAAGAGTCCGCACACTTAACCACCATGCCAAACTAATAGAAATAAAGTACATAATTGTATCATCCCCAACCCACTGCACTCTCCCCCCAGTCCCTGGAAAAATTGTCTTCCACAAAACCAGTCCCTGGTCCCAAAAAGGTTGGGGACTGCTGCTGTATAGGACACATGAGCATCAAAAGAAATATAATCTTTTCAGTTTCCAAACGTACTTTTAAGGAGGTTAGTACTCCAGACAGAAATTTAATTCCGGAGGCATTGTAGAGCGGACAGGATAGAATATAATGAGGGAAGTTCTCTATCATAGGTGAACCACAAATGCAAAAACATCGTTCTGTTGGGATGTGGGAATATCGACCAGTTAGACTAGTGGGAAATTGGTAGTTGCAGCCACGGAGCAGATAGTGTGAAACCCGAAGGAAGCCCCGCGGAGAAGAGGAGCGTAAGAGCGGCGTAAGGCTAGTTATCTCTCTCTTCCGGCAGGTGTGTGCAGTCGCCCAAAAGAATGCCGTCAGGCCGCGGAGGGAGGGACCGTTTCACTGCTGAATCCTACACCGTGTTGGGTAAGAAGAACTTTGGCTTCCTAGGAGAACAGACAGTTTTGGTTTCAGAAACATTTGCCTCCATCTACTGGAGCTGGCAGCCTGCACAGGTGAGGTCTTGTATAACATCGTGGGCAACAGAACGGAAGAATCCAGAAAGGAGAGTCAGGTACGTCGGAGCAGGACAAAAGCAGAGACTGGTAAATAAAGCATGGAGCCCAGGCGGGAAGAAGCGCTGGTCTACAGGTGGAGGCTGGAGGAAACAGACCAGTTGGAGAAGGTGTAACTTTGCTTGGTGCGGATGGAGCCCAACAGAGTCTGGTGCTGATACATTTTCACGGCCTGGATTTCATTCTCTGGCAAAACGTAGGCCTGCCCTGTGGGCGGGGCTTGCAGTCACAAAGAAAAGGCACAACCCATGGGGTGGAGCTAAGTCTGGTTGTACCATTCCTCATGACTGCAAGTCCCGCCCACAGGGCAGGACTAGAGAGATTCCAGCGGGAACATAAGACCAGGGCTCTTTTTGTAACAGGAGCTCCTTTGCATATTAGGCCACACCCCCTGATGTAGCCAATCCCCCAAGAGCTTACAGGGTTCTTCGTACAGAGCCTACTGTAAGCTCCAGGAGGATTGGCTACATCAGGGGGGTGAGGCCTAATATGCAAAGGAGGTCCTGCTAGAATTTCTTACAGGGCTCTTCGTACAGGGCCTGCTGTAAGCTCCAGGAGGATTGGCTACATCAGGGGTGTGTGGCCTAATATGCAAAGGAGGTCCTGCTAGAATCCCTTACAGGGCTCTTTGTACAGGGCCTACTGGAAGCTCCAGGAGGATTGGCTACATCAGGGGTGTGTGGCCTAATATGCAAAGGAGGTCCTGCTAGAATCCCTTACAGGGCCTACTGGAAGCTCCAGGAGGATTGGCTACATCAGGGGTGTGTGGCCTAATAGGCAAAGGAGGTCCTGCTACAATTCCTTACAGGGCTCTTCATATAGGGCCTGCTGTAAGCTCCAGGAGGATTGGCTACATCAGGGGGGTGAGGCCTAATATGCAAAGGAGGTCCTGCTAGAATTTCTTACAGGGCTCTTCGTACAGGGCCTGCTGTAAGCTCCAGGAGGATTGGCTACATCAGGGGTGTGTGGCCTAATATGCAAAGGAGGTCCTGCTAGAATCCCTTACAGGGCTCTTTGTACAGGGCCTACTGGAAGCTCCAGGAGGATTGGCTACATCAAGGGAGTGTGGCCTAATAGGCAAAGGAGGTCCTGCTAGAATTCCTTACAGGGCTCTTCATACAGGGCCTGCTGTAAGCTCCAGGAGGATTGGCTACATCAGGGGGGTGAGGCCTAATATGTAAAGGAGTTCCTGCTACAAAAAAAGGCCTGCATAAGACCATAAGCTGTATTTAGCTCTGACTTTGTTTTAATGATGTGCTTTTGGTTGATGTTAATCGTGGTTTTATTATGCATGGCTAAGAATCCCGTGGCACAGAGTGGTAAAGCTGCAGTACCGCAGTCCAAGCTCTCTGCTCATGACCAGAGTTCGATCCCGGTGGAAGCTGGTTCAGGTTGCCGGCTCCAGGTTGACTCAGCCTTCCATCCTTCCGAGGTCGGTCAAAGGAGTACCTAGCTTGCTGGGGGGGGGGGAGTGTAAAAGACTGGGGAAGGCAATGGCAAACCACCCCGTAAAAAAATGTCTGCCGTGAAAACGTGATGTGACGTTACCCCAGAGTCAGAAACAACTGGTGCTTGCACAGGGGACGACCTTTACCTTTTATCCTTATTATGTATATTTTAAATTGCTTAGCCACCTTGGTGGCCCTTGCTGGAAGGTAGAAAGGCAGGGTGTAAATTTTGTAAAATAAATTAGAAGAAGAGCCCTACCGAATCAGACCAATGGTCCATTTAGTCCACCATCCTGTTTACATAGGAGCCACAACTAGGAGCTCAGGTCTTCCATGGAAGCTGCTTCGAAGCGCTATGGGGTTCCCTTCAGTCAGGGAAGGGGGAGAGTCGGGTCGGGATCCAGATCTTCAGTCTGGGGCTCATTCCACTCCCAGGTAACACCTTCAGACGCGGAGCCCTACAATGTCAGATTTGGCCCTCATAACAAATAAATTCGACACCCCTGATCTAACCCTTCTGCTCCCCTGGTCTGAGTTCCACTGCCATTTCCTCGCTCTTGAGTAGAATACAATCCGAGAGAGGTCACTATAATGGATGACACAACAAAAAATGCAAGCTAGTGACCAATTTACTAAGAAGTATATAGAAATCAGTCCAAATGTCCAAAACTTGTATTTCCAAGTCCCAAAGTAGTGTGGTGACAAGCCAATCGATTAAGTACTTGTTTCTTTCCAGTCTTCATCAGACCTGGGACCACTAACAAACGAAAATATAATACAACAATATCAGAAGGACATTCAGACACCACCGACCCTCTTCCAGTGAAAAAATATCATATTTACATATTGATTCAATTATATAGATTTTTTACATAATTTTCAAAAAAGAGGGACGTGGGGTGTCTCCAGCAGCAATTTCACCTCGGCTACAGCTCAGTAGGTGGCTTCTTGTGCACCCTAATGGCGCAACTAACATGTCTAAAAAGGCAAACATCTCATTTACAGCTGCCATTACACAAACCTCTTAAAGGTAAAGTAACATATTTCTAACGCAACATGCTAAAAGACACAAACACCACAAACTATATCCACAGCAGATACAACATACGAAGTATTCCATACAAAGAATGTCAAATCCCATAATTTATACAAAATTACGTTATCACACAGGCAATTATGCACAGCACTCATAATATTATGAAGGAAACCATTCATAAAAAAACATGTCAAATCATTGGTCATATTCAGTCCATATGGAGAAATGCAATTCAACTGGTGTATCTAGTATGCCTCTTTTTGCAGCAGGATCTTTGTGTTTTAACAATTTATTAATAACATATGGTTACAATATTTAATTGTCTCTTTTCTATACTAACCCATATGATATTTCAACCCCCCCCTCCAATGTTTGACTTCCCCGAAGTTATAAATTTAAATTCAATTATAAAGGTACCGCTAACCAATCAAAGTTCAATATTTTTCTTTTCTCATTAATACTAAAAAATTGTCCAATGTCTTTTTACATTTCACTCTTTCGCCATATATCCTTTAAATTTCTTCCACTCCTTTTTGAATTTATCTAAATCATAGTCTCTTAAAGTTTTAGTTAATTTGTCCTTCTCACTCCACGATAAAACTTTCACAACCCAATCCCATTTCTCTGGTATTTTTCCCTGTTTCCACAGCTGCGCATACAATGTCCTAGCAGCTGAGAGCAAGTACCAAATTAAAGTCCTGTCTTCCTTTGGGAATTTTTCTAATTGTAATCCAAGCAAAAAAGTCTCTGCAGTTTTCTTAAAGTCATAACCCAAAATTTTGGAGATTTCTTGTTGTATTAGGATCTTGTGCACGTCTTCATTTCTATCTGTTTCTTCGTATTTGTTTAAGGTGAAAAAACAAAACTCTTCACAGTCATGATTCTTTTGCATAAATTGGCTCTTTGGCAGGAGACGCCTTGATCGACAGCGGCGACCATTACTGGGAAGTCCGCTACGACCGAGACAGTAAAGCCTTTGCTGTTGGGGTGGCCTACAGGAATCTCGGCAAGTTTGACCAGCTGGGCAAGACGCCTTCCTCGTGGTGCCTCCACCTCAACAACTGGCTCCAGGTCAGCTTCACGGCAAAGCACAACAACAAAGCCAAGGTCTTAGATGTGCCCGTACCCGACGTCATCGGCATCTACTGCAATTTCCACGAAGGTGATTCCCAGGAAAACAGTTTTGGTTTGTTTACCGGTGTTTGGTCTATCCATTTCCCTTTAGGGACAGGACAAGGAACGGAGCACAATCCAGAATGTGGCTTGTGAGAGGAGACCCGCTGGGACTCAGATCTGTCTGGAAGACAATTCTTGCACGCAGGGCTTTTTCTGTAGCAGGAACTCCTTTGCATATTAGGCCACACCCCCCCCCGATGTAGCCAATCCTCCAAGAGCTTACAGTTGTTGTTGTTCAGTTGCACAGTGGAGTCCGACTCTTTGTGACCCGCTGGACCAAGTTACGCCAAGCCCTCCTGTCTTCCACCATCCTCTGAAGTCTGCTCAAATTTGTGTTAGTCACATCAGTAACACTATCCAGCCATCTCCTCTTCTGTTGTCCCCTTCTTCTTTTGCCTTCTGTCTTTCCCAGCATCAGGGTCTTCTCCAATGACGGCTCCCTTCTCATTAGGTGGCCAAAGTATATGAGCTTTGCGACCCCATGGACCAAGTCACACCAGGCCCTCCTGTCTTCCACCCTCCTCCGAAGTCTGCTCAAATTCGTGTTTGTGACATCAGTAACGCTGTCCAGCCATCTCCTCTTTCCATTTTCAAAAGTTTTATTAGTTTCAGAAAAGATTGGGGGATAGGGATAAGGGAAAAGGAAAAATAAAAGCACAATACATTCTGGGCTTGTTTTACATAACATGCTTTCCAAAAACACAAGAATAATTCTACAATATTTTCTGTACATAAATTGTCCCATATTATTTTGTCTAAACTGTATATAATCCATTATAATCCCATATTATTTTGTCTAAACTGTATATAATCCATTATAATCCCATATTATTTTGTCTAAACTGTATATAATCCATTTTAAAATTTTATAGTAGAAGTCTTTTGTTAATATCTAATAATTTTGACAATTCCCGTAAAGGTAATTTTTATAACATAAAATATAGGAAAAAAGAGAAATAAAATCAGTTCACACCAGCCATCTCATCTTTTGCCATCTCCTTCTTCTTTCATCTTCTGTCTTTCCCAGCATCAGGGTCTTCTCCAGAAAGTGCTCCCTTCTCATTGGGTGGCCAAAGTATTTGAGCTTCAGCTTCAGCATCTGACCTTCCAGGGAACAGTCTGGGTTGATTTCCCTTAGGACTGACTGACTGGATCTTCTTGCAGTCCAAGGGACTCTCAAGAGTCTTCTCCAGCACCACAGCTCAAAAACATCTCTTCTTCTGCGCTCGGCCTTCCTTATGGTCCAGCTCTCACAGCCATACATGACTACTGGGAATACCATCGCTTTGACTATACGGACTTTTATTGGCAGGGTGATGTCTCTACTTTTTAGTATCCTGTCTAGGTTTGCCATAGCTGGGCTGAATTAGTAGAACAAAGCAGGAGTTTGATAGCACCTTTAAGACCAACAACCTTTTATTCAGAACATATCTCATCTTTTGCCGTCTCCTTCTCCTTTTGCCTTCTGTCTTTCCCAGCATCAGGAACTTCTCCAGGGAGTGCTCCCTTCTCATGGGGTGGCCAAAGTATTTGAGCTTCAGCTTCAGTATCTGATCTTCCAGGGAATAGTCAGGGTTGATTTCCCTTAGGACTGACTGATTGGATCTTCTTGCAGTCCAAGGGACTCTCGAGAGTCTTCTCCAGCACCACAGCTCGAAAGCATCTATTCTTCTGCGCTCGGCCTTCCTCATGGTCCCGCTCTCACACCCATACATTACTAATGGGAATACCATCACTTTGACCGTACAGACTTTTGTTGGCAGGGTGATGTCTCTACTTTTTATTATACTGCCCAGGTTCGCTTACAGTAGGCCTTGTAATAAGAACCCTGTAAGCTCTTGGAGGATTGGCTACATCAAGGGGGTGTGGGCTAATAAGCAAAGGAGTTCCTGCTTGAAAAAGAAGAAGATATTGGATTTATATCCCGCCCTCCACTCCGAAGAGTCTCCGAGCGGCTCACAAACTCCTTTCCCTTCCTCCCCCACAACAGACACCCTGTGAGGTAGATGAAGATATTGGATTTATATCCCGCCCTCCACTCCAAAGAGTCTCAGAGTGGCTCACAATCTCCTTTACCTTCCTCCCCCACAACAGACACACTGTGAGGTGGGTGGGGCTGAGGAAGCTCTCAAAGCAGCTGCCCTTTCAAGAACAACCTCTGCCAGAGCTATGGCTGACCCAAGGCTATTCCAGCAGGTGCAAGTGGAGGAGTGGGGAATCAAACCCGGTTCTCCCAGATAAGAGTCCGCACACTTCACCACTACACCAAACTGGCTCTCCGTTACAAATGCTACAAAAAAAGCCCTGCTTGAGTGACTGCATAGATTTGAAAATGTGACATGGCCTCCACTTTGGTCCACCGTTTAGCTGGCAGGGGCTGCAGAGACAGGCTTTTCCCCAGGCAGAGTTTTGTAACTGGAGCTGGTAGGGGTTGAACCTGAGAAATCGGGCACATAAGGCACATGCCGTGCCCAAGACTGGCATCAAGGGTTGGCACAGCCAGGGCCGGATTAACCATTAGGCCAAGCAGACACTGGCCTATGGGCCCCCATGCCTTTAGGGGCCTCAAGCTGGCTCCTCCCACCCCCGCTTTTCCCCCCTGCTTGCAGCCCTCCCAGCCTGCACGCGCAGCCAGCAACCGAGCCGCTCTTTGCCCGACTTGCCTGGTGAGGCTGCTGCTGGCGTGGTCGCCAAGTTTGCCTCTCCCTGCCTCTCCCCCGCAGCTTTGTCACTTTTGAGAAGGGGCCTGCAGGCTGCAGCGGGGCTGTGGGTGGCAAATCAGGCCCTCCAACTCTGATAATTTGCAAGGGGGCCCCTGAGATTTTGACTGCCTAGGGGCTTCACCCGGCACTGGGCCCAGCAGTGAATTCCCTGAGGCCCGTGGCCCCACGGATATCGCAGTGCTGACCAGAAATCTATGGCCTGTTCTCTCCCACGTGAAACGGGCAGTCAGCTCACCAGCTCCTGTAATGTCACAGGGTTGATTTCCTGTTGTCTGCTGGGAGAGGCACCTGGAGGAAAAGGAGAGCGATGCTTTCTCCTTGCTGGTGCTGCAGGAGCACGAAAAGGGCATGCTGCACCCCCTCTTGTGGGATTCTGTCAAGCCCCGAGATTCCCAATAATGAAGTCCTTTGTTTTGTTTCAAATAGACTACTTTATTTAGGAATTCAAAAGTGCCCCAAGGAACGTGGTCCTTGGGAAGACTGAGATACCAGAGGTTACAGTTTGGTGTAGAGGTTAAGTGTGCGGATTCTTATCTGGGAGAACCGGGTTTGATTCCCCATTCCTCCACTTGCACCTGCTGGAATGGCCTTGGGTCAGCCATAGCTCTGGCAGAGGTTGTCCTTGAAAGGGCAGCTGCTGTGAGAGCCCTCTCAGCCTCACCCGCCTCACAGGGTGTCTGTTGTGGGGGAGGAAGGGAAAGGAGATTGTAGGCTGCTCTGAGACTCTGTCCTTGAAAGGGCAGCTTCTGGGAGGGGTCTCTCAGCTCCACCTGCCTCACAGGGTATCTGTTGTGGGGGAGGAAGGGAAAGGAGGTTATAGACCACTCTGAGACTCTGTCCTTGAAAGGGCAGCTGCTGTGAGAGCCCTCTTAGCCCCACCCACCTCACAGGGTGTCTGTTGTGGGGGAGGAAGGGAAAGGAGATTGTAGGCTGCTCTGAGACTCTGTCCTTGAAAGGGCTGCTTCTTGGAGAGCCCTCTTAGCCCCACCCACCTCACAGGGTGTCTGTTGTGGGGGAGGAAGGGAAAGGAGATTGTAGGCTGCTCTTAGACTCTGTCCTTGAAAGGGCTGCTTCTGGGAGAGCTCTCTCAGCTCCAACCACCTCACAGGGTGTCTGTTGTGGGGGAGGAAGGGAAAGGAGATTATAAGCTGCTCTGAGCCTCTGTCCTTGAAAGGGCGGCTTCTGGGAGAGCTCTCTCAGCCCCACCCACCTCACACGGTGTCTGTTGTTGGGGAGGGAGATAAAGGAGATTGTGAGCCGCTCTGAGTCTCTTGAGTGGAGGGCGGAATATAAATCCAATGTCGTCGTCGTCTTCTACATGGTGCATATATAGGGTATCATAAAACGTTGCAAAAGGCGCTTCGTTCAAATCTAAGGTTCAAAGGGTATAGCAGTGACTATCCATTTTACTACAAAAGGATTCTCTCACACCACGGCGCGAACTGATAAGGAGCCTGTGAATTTTAGGGAGTGCATCTTTCAGACACAGCAGGCCTTCCCCGGTAACATAAACATTCTTTTGCCAGACGGTAAGACATATGTGATCTCTGGGTTGTAGATAATGGAGGAGAACCAGAGTATTAGCCTGACATTTGTTCAGCTGTCTTACAAGACAACTGGGCTTGACTGATGGCGTATGCACAGATGGACAAGGAGACTGTGGGCTTAGTTGAGTGGTCATCTGACTGGTCAACTCAGCTGGCCCTGACTTAGCCACGGATCTATGACTTCTCCTTCCCCTCATCATTGCAAATATCTGGGGACTGAATAGATCAGTAAAATTGCCTACTGGCTAGAAAAAGACAGCTGAGCTGCTCCGATTCCTGTAACGGTAAGCAAGCATCCCCAACGGCGGTTGATTCCTCTAGCACAGTATGCTGTTAAAGACACAGAAGGATGCGTGGTAGAAAAGCCTCGTGTTGCCAATCTCCAGGTGGTTAAAAGCAACAACAAACATTGTGACTTGAATTACTATGAAAATTAAACCATTACTCTTCATTGGAAAATTACAAAAAAAGCCTCTTTCAGTTTGAAAGAGCGATTGCTTAATTTTCATAGTAATTCAAGTCACAATATTTGTTGCTGTTTTACTAGCCTTTTGTTACATTTCCCATTCTGCAAGACCACCCTCTTTAAACTGGCATTTATGAATAGCTGAACTATAAGTGCACAATAAAGAAACATCAAAATGGTCCAGTCTAGAGATTCGCCATCAATACCAACTAACAGACATAGCGTCAAATGATAATATTATTGTTAGATTTAATTTAATTTAATGCTATTAGATTAGTAACGACTTTTAATTAATGTATTAACTGGTTTTAAGGCTAATTTAATGTCTTATTAATGTACTGTTATTTTTTGCTGTTGTTAGCCGCCCTGAGCCTGCTTTGGCGGGGGAGGGCGGGATATAAATAAAATTTTACTTACTTTTACTTACTTACTGTAACCTCCAGGCGGTGGCTGGGGATCTCCTCTTGGGATTCCAGCTGATCACCAGGTGACAACGATCCATTCACCTGTGGCCTCTTTGGAAGGGTAGACTCTATGGCAAGGTTTCCCAAACTTTTCCCCCCTGTGGCCTGGTTATTTTTACATGTCTCCTTCGTGGCCCACTAAAATTTGGGGGTGGAGCCGGGAGACAGGAAATGCTGGTCAGGAGCTTTCCCCACTCCTCTCTGATGTTTCTAAACATCATAGAGGGACGACGGAGCTTGCCTAGCTGGCGCGCAGTCTCAGTATCGCACCCTGAGCATCCTCCGGGTGGAGGATGCTCAGGGAGTGATACTGAGACTGCACGCTGGCCAGGATCTTTCCCTGCACCTCTCTGATGTTTCTGAACATCAGAGGGAGGCGGGGGAGGGCTTCTGGCCAGTGCGCAGTCTCTGTAGCGCTCTCTGAGCATCCTCTACCTGGAGGACGCTCAAAGAGTGCTACAGTCATACGCGGCAGTGTGGGGGGCAGGGGCTGGAGCGCAAGAGGGGAGGGGGCAGACGGGCCATCCCTGGCAACCTGGCATTGAGGCTTCCATGACCCAGTGCCGGGTCATGACCCTGTCAATGGGAAACACGGCTCTATGGCATTAGACCCACCAAAGTACCTCCCCTTTGAAATCCCACCCTCCCCAGTCTTTGTCCCCAAATCTTCCAGCAATTTCCCAACCCAGAGCTGGCAACCCTATGTCAACCCGATTTTCAGTTCCTTGGCTCAGAGAGCTGCCTTTTATTTATGCATCTAAGAAAGCAACATGTGCATCAATGTGTTAATAATAATATCGAAGCCACTCAAGTAGCCTTATCATGTATTAAAAGGCCCTGTGCATCAGAATTATGGCAGCAGCTCTCCAGGGTAGGGTTTCCTGGTCCAATTCAAAGAACTATCTGGGGACTTTGGGGGTGGAGCCAGGAGACGTTGGGGGTGGAGCCAGGAGCAAGGGTGTGACAAGCATCATTGAACTCCAAAGGGAGTTCTGGCCATCACACCTTTTAAATAACTTCCCTCCATTGGAAATAGGGTTGCCAAGTCCGATTCAAGAAATATCTGGGGACTTTGGGGGTGGAGCCAGGAGCAAGGGTGTGACAAGCATCACTGAACTCCAAAGGGAGCTCTGGCCATCACATTGAAAGGGACCAACGCACACCTTTTAAATGTTTTCCCTCCACTGGAAATAATGAAGGCTAGGGGCACCTCCTTTGCGGGCTCACAGAATTGGACCCCCTGGTCCAATCTTTTTGAAACTTGGATAGCGTTTTGAGGAAAGGTACGTATGAACATATGAAGCTGCCTTATACTGAATCAGACCCCGCTCGGTCCATCAAAGTCAGTATTGTCTACTCAGACTGGCAGCGGCTCTCCAGGGTCTCAAGCTGAGGTTTTCCACATCTTTTTGCCTGGAGCCTTTTTTGGAGATGCCGGGGATTGAACCTGGGGCCTTCTGCTTACCAACCGGATGCTCTACCACTTAGCCACCGTCCCTCACAATGCTAGATGCTATGCTGAAAATATGTTGTTCTACATCAAAAAAACAGCTCCTCCAGAGCCCCAGATACCCACGGATCAATTCTCAATTAAACCCTATGGGATTCAGTCTCCACAGGGAATAATGGGGTGCCCAGCAGACATTCCCCCCCCCCCCCGCCTGCTTTCTGATGACCCTGAAGCGAGGGAAGGGCTTCCAAACCGTGGGATCCCCTGCCCCCACCTGGGGATTGGCAACCCTACTCCAGGGTCTCTAACAAAGCCGCATTCGCAGCTCTTTTGATAGCTGAACGGAAGACAGACACACACACATCCATTGATCCCTGAATTTTCCACCTTTTGCTGCTTTATTCTTAGTACCCTTCATGGCCCCCTCAGCCCAAAGGCGACCAGCTTCACTTTTGCCTCTCTCCTTTGCTTGTAGGTTTCCTCTCCTTCTACAATGCCAAAACAAAGCAGCTTCTGCATACCTTTCGGGCCAAGTTTACTCAACCGGTTCTTCCAGCCTTCATGGTAAGAAATTTGTGGGGTGGCCAAACTTGCTTAGCGTAAGAGCCGCATAGAATAAATGTCAGATGTTTGAGAGCCACAAGACGTGAACGTCAGGCGTTTGAGAGTCAGAAGGAAGGGATGAGTGAAAGAAAAAGTGGAAAGAAAGCAAATCGAGGGCGGAGTGAGAGAGAGGTTGAAAGGAAGCAACTTTAACTTTAAATGCCTTCTCCAAGCTGCTGGCTGGCTTTACTTCACTTGTAAGCCACCCTGAGCCTGCTTGAGGGAAAGGGCGGGATATAAATCTAAAAATTAAATTAAATTTAAAGAGAGAAATGACTTTTCCAAGTTGGCCGATGGGGCAATGGGGACTTCGAGAGCCGCACAATATGTCTGAAAGAACTACGTGTGGCCCCCAAGCCGCAGTTTGAGCACCCCTGCTCTAAGGGGTATTTTTATTGATTGATTGGTTGATTTAAACTATTTATAGAGCTATTTGTAGAGCCGAAGGCGAGTGACGCCCACAAAGCAAATTTTCAACCTAGTGAAGATTCTGCAGGCTGATGAAATACTTTTTCGCTGGCAGATTCCTGCAGCAGCAAAGCCCCACCTGCTCGAGTCCTTCTATTTACTTACTTGGCAGTGCGAGAAGGAAGTATTATTAAATATTAAGCACATTCAACCAGTTCCAACTTTTTCGAACTTGTCTTCACTGCCATTCTCGGCCCTGCTTGGCAGCTTTCTTCGTTCTGAATTAAACAATCCCAGCTGTACAGGAATCACTTAAGCCAGGGGAGTCCGACATGCAGCTCGGAGGCCAAATCAGGCCCCCGGAGGACTCCTATTAGGCCCCCGAGCAACCGGCTCTTATCTGCTTCCTCCTCCCTCTCTCTTGCTTCCTTCTGCATCTCAACTTGCTTTGCAAGGCTAGCCCAATCGGACAGGAACTACAGAGCAAAACCTCCGTTTGCTCCATTGGCTGAGGCTCCTCCCCCTCCTGGTCGCTTGGGGAGGGAAGGAAAGAGCCAGAGCTTCCTTTGCCCAGTTCCCTGGATCCCATGGGAGAAATACAAAGAAAGCACCTTTAAGACCAACGAGTGCTAATGTTTTAAGCATATTTTAAGTTCCTAAGCATGTTTTAAGAGCCAGTTTGGTGTAGTGGTTAAGTGTGTGGACTCTTATCTGGGAGAATGGGGTTTGATTCCCCACTCCTCCACTTGCACCTACTAGCATGGCCTTGGGTCAGTCATAGCTCTGGCAGAAGTTGTCCTTGAAAGGGCGGCTTCTGGGAGAGCTGTCAGCCCCACCTGCCTCATAGGGTGTCTGTTGTGGGGGAGGAAGGGAAAGGAGATTGTACACCGCTCTGAGACTCTGTGGTAGAGTATCTGCTTGGTAAGCAGGAGGTCCCAGGTTCAATCCCCGGCAGGGTGTCTGTTGTGGGGGGAGAAGATATAGGAGATTGTAAGCCACTCTGAGACTCTGTCCTTGAAAGGGCAGCTGCTGTGAGAGCCCTCTCCAGCCCCACCCACCTCACAGGGTGTCTGCTGTGGGGGGAGAAGATATAGGAGATTGTAAGCCACTCTGAGACTCTGTCCTTAAAAGGGCAGCTTCTGGGAGAGCTCTCTCAGCCCCACTCGCCTCATAAGGTGTCTGTTGTGGGGGAGGAAGGGAAAGGAGATTGTAGGCTGCTCTGAGACTCTGTCCTTGAAAGGGCAGCTTCTGGGAGAGCTCTCTCAGCCCCACTCGCCTCATAAGGTGTCTGTTGTGGGGGAGGAAGGGAAAGAAGATTGTGAGCCACTCTGAGACTCTCTGGAGTGGAGGGCGGGATATAAATCCAATATCTTTTCTTTCTTCTTCTTTTTTAAATCTTCAGTTGCTTTTGTCTATGTCCTTAAAAAAATTATATCTCTGCTACCTAATCTTAAACAGGTACACACACGGCCTGGTCTGACATGGCCCAACAAGGTCTCATTTAGGTCAAATCTGACCCTCATATGCTCTACACCCCTGACTGCTGTTAAGTCTGACTCACAGTGCTGTGCAGCCAATCAGGGGAGACTACAAGGTGATGTCCTTGAGGGCAATTGAGAGTAAGTGAGGGCACTACGTATGAGTCACCTGCTTCCTTCACCATCTCAAATTGTTTTATTGATTTACTTATCGATTTAAAACATTCGTTCACTTCCCTTGCTCCTGACAGAGCTCAAGGCAGCTGACAACATAGAAAAAATACAGGGGGAAAATGAGGAAAAAGAAAAATTTAAAATCGCAATTCAGCTCTGCCACTAAACTTAATCAAATGTGTCGGGTTGCCAAGTCCCCTGCAGCCTCTCAAGCGACGTCATCGAGCCAGCAATGTCGCGCGCCGGCTGCTCTAGGAGCTTCTGGGAAAACGCTATGGTTTTCCCGAACACTCTAGCAATTTGGGAGGAAATAGTTTTCCTCCCAAATTGCTAGAGCATCCGGGAAAACCATAGAGTTTCCCCAGAAGCTCCTAGAGCAGCTGGTGCAACACATCGCCAACGCGATGACATCACTTGCACGTGGTGTCATCACGCTGGTGATGTCAACAGGGGATCCCCCTGCCGGCCCACTGAGGGCCAATGGGTTGGGGATCTCCAAAGTGGGAGATCTCCCCCCGCCCCGCCCAAGAGTTTGGCAGACCTAAAATGTGGTCCTAAATAAAACCATCTTCAGCTGTGTACTAAAAATCGAAAGTGAGTGAGCCAGGCACACCAAATGAGCCTCTTTGATTGATGGGACAGTGAGTAGGGCCTCTCCCTGATGCTAATTCTTGGGCAGGAACTAGGGCTGCCAAGTCCCCTGCATCGCCTGGTGGGGGACTACTTTTGGGCGCGCAGAATCTCTCGGAAGTGACAACATTGCACCGGCGAGGTTGCACACCGGCTTCTCTAGGAGCATCTGAGAAAACTCTATAGTTTCCCCGGGCGCTCTAGCAATTTGGGAGGGAAACTCTATAGTACCATAGAGTTTGACCTCCCAAATTGCTAGAGCATCCGGGGAAAACCATAGAGTTTTCCTAGAGCGGCCGGTACACTTCCAAGGGATGACATTGTGCTGGCCATGTCGGGGGAGAATCCCCCCGCCGGCCTACAGTAGGAAACCTCCAGGGCGGGAGAACGCCCGCCTGGCCCGGGGTTTGGCAGCCCTAGCAGGAACACATGGGAAAATTAGCCAATCTCAGGTCACCAGGGATCATTTAAAGTGTGGCAAGGCAGTACTGGGTAAGCAATCAGATGCAGCTACAAGAAGATGCTCTTTGAGGGCAAGTAAGGGTAAGTGAGAGCACTAGAAATGATTTTTGGTTCTGCCCTGCAATAATTACTTTTTGTTGCAGTGGCCTCTTTAGGCAGGTTCAGCCATCCCCCTGATGTCTCTTCCCTTCTCTACAGGTTTGGTGCGGCAGTTTCCACGTCTATTCTGGCTTGCAAGTCCCCAGCGCCGTCAAATGCCTTCAGAAGCGGAACAGCGCCACAAGCAGTTCCAATGCTAGCCTGACTTAGAGCAGCTGTAGTGTTCGGTTTCCAGGATCCGGCCTCCCTCACCACAAGAGAGGCCCGCACTGCCTGGATGGGCGAGGAAAAAGACTTCTCCTACAGTGTTCTTATTCAGTTCCCTGCCAGTTCTGCGCCTCCACCGCCACGGACCAGAGTACAAGCAGCACACCATGAATGTATTGGATTACTGATCTGTCTGCGATTGTAAAATGTCTTCTTATAGTGTCGGTCACAGAGTCCTTCCTCCTCCACCCCACCCCCCGCCGAGTTTTTACTTTGGCCTTCTGCAGATACAGGGAAAGGTCAGAGTTCGGGAAGTCTGGAAGTTCAGTTTCTGAAGAATAGCCTTTTCAAGCAAGTCAAACGTTTAAAATTCAGCAGCGCTCTAAATTTTGTGCCAAGAAAATTATGTAGATGAAGCTCCTTTGCATAATCATTTGCTGTTAGCCAATAATTTGCTAATATCCTGCTATTAGCCATAGTGTATTGTTGGAACTCTGTCTGGGGCAGTGGTGCTCTGTATTCTTGATGGTTGTGGGGGGGGGGGGGGAACAGTGGGAGGGCTTCTAGTATCCTGGCCCCTCTGATGGACCTCCTGGTGGCGCCAGGTTTTTTTGGCCACTGTGGGACACACAGTGTTGGACTGGATGGGCCATTGGCCTGATCCAACATGGCTTCTCTTATGTTCTTCTGTCTGGGGCAAGTGATGCTGTGTATTCTTAGTTCTTGGGAGGGGCAACAGTGGGAGGGCTTCTGGCCCCACTGATGGACCTCCTGATGGCACCTGGGTTTTTCGCCACTGTGGGACACAGAGTGTTGGACTGGATGGGCCATTGGTCTGATCCAACATGGCTTCCCTTATGTTCTTATGTCTGGGGCAAGCGATGCTCTGTATTCTTGGTGCTTGGGAGGGGCAACAGTGGGAGGGCTTCTAGTGTCCTGGCCCCACTGATGGAGCTCCTGGTGGCACCTGAGTTTTTTGGCCAATTGTGTCGGACTGGATGGACTATTGGCCTGATCCAACATGGCTTCTCTCTTATGTTCTCTTATGTTCTTACGGTTTTCAGGGACTGGTAAACTCCTTCCTAACCAGATGGAATGTCACTTCACTTGGCATCTCCTCGGGCTTCTTCATAAGCTATGACCAACTGCTGCCCAGGCTGACTAGATGGTTGCTTACTTCTCTTTTTGCTTACAATGAAACCAGAGATTTGAAGAGTCAGACCATATAAAACTACAAATGCCTCACATGAGTGGTTTTAACTGAACAATAGCAGCCCCCTCGATTTGGAAGGGGAGGGAAGGTGAATTTAACTTAGGGGTCCTCAGCCGTTTTCAGCCTGTGGGCCTCTTTGGAATCCTGTCAGAGCACAGTGGGCACAGTTCCAAAATGGCTGCCACTGGAGGCGGAGCCAGCTACAAAACGGTGGTCACAGCTTCCCTCCAGTCCCGCAATGAAGCTCCTTGTGCTGTGGCAGCAGCTGCCGCCAAACTGTTTTGAAAAATCCGTGCAGCCAATTAAATCGGCAGTGGTCGATCAAGAAGCCCTGCTGAGCAGCAACTCCACCTGGCCCCGGCTGCTTTCTAAAAACACTTGGTGGGTACCAGGGGTGGGGAACCGTGGCTCTCCAGATGTTTTTTGCTTACAACTCCCATCAGCCCCAGCCAACATGGCCAATGGCTGGGGCTAATGGGAGTTGTAGGCAAAAAACATCTGGAGAGCCACTGTTCCCTACCCCTGGAGTAGACCCATGGGCTTCATGCAGGGGACCCCTGGTTTAACCTGATTCCTTTTTCTAGCCTCAGTAGTTCCCCTCCCTGCCCACTGAGTAGGGTTGCCAATCCCCAGGTGGGGGCAGGGGATCCCCCGGTTTGGAGGCCCTCCCCTGGCTTCAGGGTCATCAGAAAGGGGGGGGGAGGGAAATGTCTGCTGGGCACTCCACTATTCCCTATGGAGACCAATTCCCTTAAGGTATAATGGAGAATGGTCTGTGGGTATTTGGGCTCTGGGGCGGCTGTTTTTTGAGGCAGAGGCACCAAATTTGCAGCATAGCATCTGGGGCCTCTCCTCAAAATACCCTCCGAGTTTCAAAACTATTGGAGCAGGGGGTCCAATTCTATGAGCCCCATAAAAAGGGGCCCCTATCCTTCATTATACCCTACGGAAGGAAAGCATTTACATGTGGTCCCTTTAAATGTGATGTCCGGAACTCCCTTTGGAGTTCAATGGGGCTTGTCACAACCTTGCACCTGGCTCCACCCCCAATGTCTCCTGGCTCCACCCCCAAAGTTCCCAGATATTTCTTGAATTGGACTTGGCAACCCTCCCATCAAGGACCACATATGGAGGCTGTGTTTGTTTTGTCAGTGAAGTAAAACTCAAGCATGGAATGAAACAAAAAGCACAGAGATGAAAAGAGACCCCCCACACAACTCTTCAGCTGAAGCAGCCTTCTCATACAAAGCTGTTCTTTTATCAAATTAAAGATGAGATGCCCAGCCAGTCTTTTCAGAAATCCCCTAACATTTCAGTTGGTCTGACTCTCTGGAGAGCCAATCTGGTGTAGTGGTTAAGTGTGCAGACTCTTATCTGGGTTTGATTCCCCACTCCTCCACTTGCAGCTGTTGGAATGGCCTTGGGTCAGCCATAGTTCTCGCAGAGGTTGTCCTTGAAAGGGCAGCTGCTGTGAGAGCCCTCTCCAGCCCCACCAGCCTCACAGGGTGTCTGTTGTGGGGGAGGAAGGGAAAGGAGATTGTAGGTCACTCTGAGACTCTGTCCTTGAAAGGGCAGCTTCTGGGAGAGCTCTCTCAGCCCCACCTGCCTCACAGGGTGTCTGTTGTGGGGGGAGAAGTTATAGGAGATTGTAAGCCGCTCTGAGTCTCTGTCCTTGAAAGGGCAGCTTCTGAGAGAGTTCTCTCAGCCCCACCTGCCTCACAGGGTGTCTGTTGTGGGGGAGGAAGGAAAAGGAAATTGTAGGCCACTCTGAGACTCTGTCCTTGAAAGGGTGACTTCTGGGAGAGCTCTCTCAGCCCCACCCACCTCACAGGGAAGGGAAAGGAGATTGTAGGCCGCGCTGAGACTCTGTCCTTGAAAGGGCGACTTCTGGGAGAGCCCTCTCAGTCTGTTGTGGGGGAAGAAGATATAGGAGATTGTAAGCTGCTCTGAGTCTCTGATTCAGAGAGAAGGGCGGGGTATAAATCTGCAATTCTTCTTCTTCTTCTTCTTCTTCTTCTTCTTCTTCTTCTTCTTCTCCTCCTCCTCCTCCTCCTCCTCCGCTCAGTAGTCTGGATGCTGAATCTAACCCAGCAATGTCTGCATTCCCTAGGAAGCACAGAATAGCCACTGCCTATCTCTATGCAGGGTTTGAAAAGTCTGGGGTTGCAAAACCCTCATCTACCATATGTTTCTCCTCCTCTCCGTCCTCACTGTCCTGGAAGTAAAATAATCTCACAAGACCCTTTCACACTCATCCCAAGATAGGGTGACCGAGGTCCGCTTCTCACCCTGCAAGCAGCTTCGGGCCTTAACAATAAATTTTAGGTTGCGGTGCAAACTTTGTTGTGTGTGTGTGCGTGCGTGTCAGAGGGCTTGTGGGAAACCAAAGTGACTCCCCCTCCCCTCCCAGTGGCAATTCACAGCCACAAGAGATGTATTGGTTGCTTGAAGGAATTATGAGACAGAGGAATTATGGGAAGCTCAAGGAAACCTCCACGTGTGGAGGGAGACTGCCTTGAAATATCAGCCTTCCTTCAGGTTCTTGGAGTATCTGGCCTGGGAAAAGTTTCTGGCAATTTTGGGCTGTATCAACAGAAGTCTAGTGTCCAGATCACGCAAAGTGATGGTATCGCTTTGCTCTTCCCTGGTAAGACCTCACCTGGAGTACTGTGTTCAAGTACTTGAAGGACTGTCCTATAGAGGATGGTGTGGAATTGTTTTCTGTAGCTCAGGAAGGTAGGACCAGAACCAGTGGGTTGAAATTAAACCAGAAGAGTTTCAGGCTCAACATGAGGAAGAACTTCCTGACCGTTTGAGCGATTCCTCAGTGGAACAGGCTTCCTTGGGAGGTGGCGTGGGCTCTCCTTCCTTGGAGGTTTTTCAACAGAGGCTAGATGGCCATCTGACAGCAATGAAGATCCTGCGAATTTAGGGGGAGGTGTTTGTGAGTTTCCTGCATTGTGCAGGGGGTTGGACTAGATGACCCTAGAGGTCCCTTCCAACTCTATGATTTTATGCGGCAAGGAGCTTATTGACACCAATTAAATTAACTAGAGCTTCCACATTCAGGAGAGGCCTACCTGTACTAGATAGCCTGCTTGTGAGCACCAGGAGACAGGTTGCTGCACTACGTGGACCTTTTGCACAATGCTGCAGGACTGGATTTCTTGGGGGATGGGGGCGCAGAATATCTGAAAGCAGAGCATCCATGTTCAAGAGCAGTGTACCTCTGGATACCACCTGTGAAGGTGTCAAACTCCTGATCTAGAGAGGCAATTTGGTATAGTGGTTAAGTGTGCGAACTCTTATCTGGGAGAACTGGGTTTGATTCCCCACTCCTCCACTACAGATTGTACGCCGCTCTGAGACTCTGTCCTTGAAAGAGCAGCTTCTGGGAGAGCTCTCTCAGCCCCACCCGCCTCACAGGGTGTCTGTTGTGGGGGAGGAAGGGAAAGAAGATTGTAGGCCGCTCTGAGACTCTGTCCTTGAAAAGGCAGCTTCTGGGAGAGCTCTCTCAGCCCCTCCCACCTCACAGGGTGTCTGTTGTGAGGGAGGAAGGGAAAGGAGATTGTAGGCCACTCTGAGTCTCTGATTCAGAGAGAAGGGCGGGGAATAAATATGCAATCTTCTTCTTTGTTATGAGGGCTGAATCTGACATAAATGAGACCTTGTTTGGTGTAGTGGTTAAGTTTGGGGAGGGACGGTGGCTCAGTGGTAGAGCATCTGCTTGGGAAGCAGAAGGTCCCAGGTTCAATCCCCGGCATCTCCAAAAAAGGGTCCAGGCAAATAGGTGTGAAAAACCTCAGCTGGAGACCCTGGAGAGCCGCTGCCAGTCTGAGAAGACAATACTGACTTTGATGGACCAAGGGTCTGATTCTGTATAAGGCAGCTTCATATGGTCATATGGTCTAAGTGTGCGGACTCTTCTGTGGGAGAACCATGTTTGATTCCCCGCTCTTCCACTTGCACCTGTTGGGATGGCCTTGGGTCAGCCATAGCTCTGGCAGAGGTTGTCCTTGAAAGAGCCAGTTTGGTGTAGTGGTTAAGTGTGCGGACTCTTATCTGGGAGAACCGGGTTTGATTCCCCACTCCTCCACTTGCACCTGCTGGAAGGGCCTTGGGTCAGCCATAGCTCTGGTAGGAGTTGTCCTTGAAAGGGCAGCTGCTGTGAGAGCCCTCTCCAGCCCCGCCCACCTCACAGGGTGTCTGTTGTGGGGGAGGAAGGGAAAGGAGATTGTTGGCCGCTCTGAGACTCTGTCCTTGAAAGGGCAGCTGCTGTGAGAGCCCTCTCAGCCCCACCCACCTCACAGGGTGTCTGTTGTGGGGGAGGAAGGGAAAGGAGATTGTGAGCCGCTCTGAGACTCTGTCCTTGAAAGGGCAGCTGCTGTGAGAGCCCTCTCAGCCCCGCCCACCTCACAGGGTGTCTGTTGTGGGGGAAAAGGCATAGGAGATTGTAAGCCGCTCTGAGTCTCTGATTCAGGGAGAAGGGTGGGGTATAAATCTGCAATTCTTCTTCTTCTTGGGCCGGGCCATGTCGGTTTGGGCCGAGCCATGTCTGGCCGGGTCACATGTGTACCTATTTATGTTTAATTTGATTTATACCTTGCCCCCCCCCCCCCGCTGAGGCGGGCTCAGGGCGGCTTTCATCAGATCGTAGTATACTAAGATCGCGATCATAAAATCAATAAAACCATTAAACGATATAAATTAAAAACAATCTACAGTTGGCGCTAACAAATTAGATGTTACTCATATTCCCAGGACGACAGTTGTTCCAGAATTCTCCTACGGTAAGCTGAAGGCTTGCCGGAAGAGAACAGTCTTACAGGCCTTGCGGAACTGAGCGAGGTTCCACAAGACCCTAACCTCTTCCGGCAATTGATTCCACCAGGAGGGGGCCGCCACTGAAAAGGCCGCATCCCTGGTGGTCGACAGTCTCGCCTCCTTCAGATCCCTAGGAGATGTTGAGATTCTCTCTGGGGAATGTGTGAGGACAGACGGTCCCTCAGGTAAACGGGTCCTCGGCCATATAGGGCTTTAAAGGTAATAACCAGCACTTTGTAACGGATCCGGTACACTATTGGTAGCCAGTGCAATTCCTGCAGCGCTGCCTGTATGTGCTCCCACTTGGGCCGCCCCAGTAGCAGCCTTGCAGCCACATTCTATACTAGCTGAAGTTTGCGGATTCGCGACAAAGGCAGCCCCAAGTAGAGGGCGTAACAGCAGTCCAATCTTGAGGTGACCGGTGCATGAATCACATTTAAAATTAGGTAGCAGAGATTTAAATTTTGTAAAAACATGCTTAAACCGTTAGCACTCATTGGTTTTAAAGATGCTTTCTTTGTATTTCTCCCATGGGATCCAAGGAACTGGGCAAAGGAAGCTCTGGCTCTTTCCTTCCTTCCCCAAGGAACCAGGAGGGAAAGGAGCCTCAGCCAATGGAGAAAAGAGAGGTTTTGCTCTGTAGCTCCTGTGCAATTGAGAAAGCCTTGTAAAGCATGCTGAGATGCAGAAGGAAGCAAGAGAATGATTAAAGGGTTGGAACGCTTTCCCTGTGAAGAAAGGTTAAAACGCTTGGGGCTCTTTAGCTTGGAGAAACGTCGACTGTGGGGTGACATCATAGAGGTTTGCAAGATAATGCATGGGATGGAGAAAGTAGAGAAAGAAGTCCTTTTCTCCCTTTCTCACAATACAAGAACTCGTGGGCATTCAATGAAATTGCTGAGCAGTCAGGTTAAAACAGATAAAAGGAAGTCCTTCTTCACCCAAAGGGTGATTAACACGTGGAATTCACTGCCACAGGAGGTGGTGGCGGCTACAAGCATAGCCAGCTTCAAGTGGGGGTTAGATAAAAATATGGAGCAGAGGTCCATCAGTGGCTATTAGCCACAGTGTGTGTGTATATATATATATATATATATATTTTTGGCCACTGTTGGACTGGATGGGCCATTGGCCTGATCCAACATGGCTTCTCTTATGTTCTTATGTGACACAGAGTGTTGGACTGGAGGGGCCATTGGCCTGATCCAACATGGCTTCTCTTATGTTCTTATGTGACACAGAGTGTTAGACTGGATGGGCCATTGGCCTGATCCAACATGGCTTCTCTTATGTTCTTAAGAGAGAGGGAGAAGGAAGCAGATGACAGCAAGACACTCGCGGGCCTGAGAGGAGCTCTCCAGGGTCCTGATTCAGCCCCCGAACTACATGTTTGACACCCCAGTTCTAGTCAGTCTTGTCTGCTCTGGGGCTCTCCCAGGTCTTTCTCATTAGCTGCTGCCTGAGGCCCTTTAACAGGATGTGCTGGGGACTGAAACTGGGGTCCTTCTTACACATGGCTAGGGAATGAGAATATGCACATTCCATGATATCACAGCAACCAACCCAATGGCATAGGGAGGGTCTGAAAGAACAACAAAAATGTGTAATGGTTAAGTGCGCAGACTCTTATCTGGGAGAACCGGGTTTGATTCCCCACTACTCCACTTGCACCTGCTGGAATGGCCTTGGGTCAGCCAGAGCTCTCTTATCTGGGAGAACCGGGTTTGAATCCCCACTCCTCCACTTGCACCTGCTGAAATGGCCTTGGGTCAGCCATGGCTATTGCAGGAGTTGTCCTTGAAAGGGCAGCTTCTGAGAGAGCTTTCTCAGCCCCACCCACCTCACAGGGTGTCTGTTGTGGGGGAGGAAAGGAAAGGAGATTGTAGGCCGCTCTGAGACTCTGTCCTTGAAAGGGCAGTGCTTGTAAGAGCTCTCTCAGCCCCACCTGCCTCACAGGAGGTCTGTTGTGGAGGAGGAAGGGAATGGAGATTTGTGACCGCTCTGAGACTCTGAGGTTCAGAGTATAGGGCGGGATATAAATCCAATATCAGCTCGGAAGTTCTTCTTCTTGTGGTGACCCTGGTTTGGAGGCCCTCCCCCTGCTTTAGGGTCATCAGAAAGTGGGAAGGAGGGGAGGGAAATATCTGTTGGGCACTTCATGATTCCCTAGGGGGACCGATTCCTATGGGGTAAAATGGAGAATTGATCCATGAGTTTCTGGGGGGCTGTTTTTTGAGGCAGAGGCACCAAATTTTCAGCATAGCATCCTGTGCCTCTCCTCAAAACACCCTCCAAGTTTCAAAAAGATCGGACCAGGAGGTCCAATTCTATGAGCCCCAAAAGAAGGTGCCCCTATCCTTCATTATTTTTTAAATGGAGGGAAAGCATTGAAGAGGTTCCTTTAAATGTGATGGCCAGAACTCCCTTGCTTCTAGCTCCACCCCCAAAGTCTCCTGGCTCCACCCCCAAAGTCCCCAGATATTTCTTGAATTGGACTTAATCATAGAATCATAGAAGTGTTGGAAGGGTCCTCTAGTCCAACCCCCTGCACAATGCAGGAAACTCACAAACACCTCCCCCTAAATTCGCAGGATCTTCATTGCTGATAGAGGGTCATCTAGCCTCTGTTTAAAAACCTCCAAGGAAGGAGAGCCCACCACCTCCCAAGGAGGAAGCCTGTTCCACTGAGGAATCGCTCTAATGGACAGGAAGTTCTTCCTCATGTTGAGCCACAAACTCTTTTGATTTAATTTCAACCCATTGGTTCTGGTCCTACCTTCTGGTGCCACAGAAAACAATTCCACACCATCCTCTATAGGACAGCCCTTCAAGTACCTGAAGATGGAGATCCTATCACCTCTCAGCCGCCTCCTCTCCAGGCTAAACATGCCCAGCTCCTTCAACCTTTCCTCATAGGACTTGGTCTCCAGACCCCTCACCATCTTCGTCGCCCTCCTCTGGACCCGTTCCAGCTTGTCTATATCCTTCTTAAATTGTGGTGCCCAAAACTGAACACAAGACTCCAAGTGAGGTCTTACCAGAGCAGAGTAAAGCGATACCATCACTTCACGTGATCTGGACACTACACTTCTGTTGACACAGCCCAAAATTGCATTTGCCTTTTTAGCCACCGCATCACACTGTTGGACGTGGCAGCCCTATGCTTGTCTCCGGCGCCTAGCTTGGAGGTACAAGACCAAAACAGTGTAGGTCATGTGCAAACCAATCTTTATAGAGCTGTAGCTAAATGTTTTGAGGAGGGCTGCTTCAAATCCAACTGAGAAGTTCAGACATGTCTGCCCCCTGCCGCCTCTGGTTTTCCTGGGCCAGAGTCCCCATCTGCACGGACCAGAGGTGTTCCATTGCCCAGGTTCTGCTGAAGGGGTTTATGCTAGTCAAAATCGAGGATACTCCCAAAACTGCCAGTACCTCCCTACAGCATTCCATGACAATCAGACCCATCTTCTAGCACAGGGGTTTCAAACTCATGAGGGCCAGATTGTGAGGCAATCCAAAGGGATCTGTTGAGGCTGGGTGAGTGGGCGTCAACGTGGCAGATGAGGTTCAATGTGGCCAAGTGCAAAGTAATGTGCATTAGGGCCAAGAATCCCAGCTACAAATACAAGTTGATGGGGTGTGAACTGGCAGAGACTGACCAAGAGAGAGATCTTGGGGTCGTGGTAGATAACTCACTGAAAATGTCAAGACAGTGTGCGATTGCAATAAAAAAGGCCAACTCCATGCTGGGAATTATTAGGAAGGGAATTGAAAACAAATCAGCCAGTATCATAATGCCCCTGTATAAATCGATGGCGCGGTCTCATTTGGAATACTGTGTACAATTCTGGTCACCGCACCTCAAAAAGGATATTATAGCATTGGGAAAAGTCCAGAAAAGGGCAACTAGAATGATTAAAGGGCTGGAACACTTTCCCTATGAAGAAAGGTTGAAACGCTTGGGGCTCTTTAGCTTGGAGAAACGTCGACTGCGGGGTGATATGATAGAGATTTACAAGATTATGCATGGGATGGAGAGGATAGAGAGAGAAGTACTTTTCTCCCTTTCTCACAATACAAGAACTCGTGGGCATTCGATGAAATTGCTGAGCAGTCAGGTTAAAATGGATAAAAGGAAGTACTTCTTCACCCAAAGGGTGATTAACTTGTGGAACTTACTGCCACAGGAGGTGGTGGCGGCTACAAGTATAGCCAGCTTCAAGAGGGGATTGGATAAAAATATGGAGCAGAGCTATTAGCCACAGTGTATATATATTTTGGCCACAGTGTGACACAGAGTGTTGGACTGGATGGGCCATTGGCCTGATCCAACATGGCTTCTCTTATGTTCTTATCTGACATAAATGAGACCTTGTTGGGCTGGGCCATTAGTGTGTACCTATTTAAGAATAGGTAGCAGAGATATAAACTTTATAAAGGACACAGACAAACACAATTAAAAGATTTTGAAATTAAAACAGCGCTCTTTGGTCTGAAAGGTGTTTTCTTTGTATTTCTCTGTTGGGATCCAGGGAACTGGGCAAAGGAAACTCTGGCTCTTTCCCTCCCTTCCCAGGGGACCAGGAGGGGGAGGAGCCTCAGCCAATAGAAGGAAGAGAGGTTTGGCTCTGTAGCTCTGCTGTGCAATTGTTAGAGCCTGGCAAAGCAAGCTCTGCCTCCCCCCTTTCCTCCCCAAGGGAGGAGCCTCAGCCAATGGAGAAAATAGTGTCTTTGCTCTGTAGCTCCTGTGCAAAGCAAACTGTGATGCAGATGGAAGCAAGAGGGAGGGAGAAGGAAGCAGATGACAGCCAGTTGTTCGGGGGCCTGATAGGAGCCCTCAGGGGGTCTAATTTGCCCCTGGGCCGCATGTTTGACACCTCTGTTCTAGCAGCTACAATGGAAACGTTCTGTGACATCACAGCAGCCCAGCCAATGGCTAAGGGCCCATCTCAAAGTCAGTCAAGCCAAGGCTGCATCTTCTGCAGCACTCAGTGTGGTAACCTAGGGGTGTGGTCACACGTCACATTAAAAGCGGGTGAGTAGCGCTCAAATTTGAACCGCCGAATATTGATTCGATGCAGGGCCGATCAGACGAGCAGCCAAGAATGTGACTCATCCTGTTGTTGAGCGATCAGACATCCAATACTATCACGCGCTTGGCGCACGCGTGATTGGATGGTGATTCCTGGGAGGGGGGGGTGGTCCATTGAACATGCACCCAAGTGTTTGGAGGTGGGAAATCAAACGCTGCTTCAGAGGCGGCGGGGGGGGGGGGGCGGGAAGGGGGGAAAGTTTTTGGAATTAACGTTGCCGATTCAAACCAGGGGACTGCCAGAAACTACTTTCCAGGGAATTGGCAGTGACAATGATATCTGGAAATCCTCCACATTTAGGGGAGGGACGGTGGCTCAGTGGTAGAGCATCTGCTTGGTAAGCAGGAGGTCCTAGGTTCAATCCCCAGCATCTCCTACTAAAAAGGGTTCAGGCAAATAGGCGTGAAAAACCACTGCTTGAGACCCTGGAGAGCAGGGGAGGGACGGTGACTCAGTGGTAGAGCATCTGCTTGGTAAGCAGAAGGTCCCAGGTTCAATCCCCGGCATCTCCAACCAAAAAAGGGCCCAGGCAAATAGGTGTGAAAAACCTCCACTTGAGACCCTGGAGAGCAGGGGACGGATGGTGGCTCAGTGGTAGAGCATCTGCTTGGTGAGCAGAAGGTCCCAGGTTCAATCTCCGGCATCTCCAACTAAAAAGGGTCCAGGCAAGTAGGCGTGAAAAACATCCGCTTGAGACCCTGGAGAGCAGGGGAGGGACGGTGGCTCAGTGGTAGAGCATCTGCTTGGTAAGCAGAAGGTCCCAGGTTCAATCCCCAGCATCTCCAACCAAAAAAGGGTCCAGGCAAATAGGTGTGAAAAACCTCCACTTGAGACCGTGGAGAGCAGGGGAGGGTCGGTGGCTCAGTGGTAGAGCATCTGCTTGGTGAGCAGAAGGTCCCAGGTTCAATCCCCGGCATCTCCAAAAAGGGTCCAGGCAAGTAGGCATGAAAAACCTCAGCTTGAGACCCTGGAGAGCCATTGCCAGTCTGAGAAGACAAGACTGACTTTGATGGACCCAGGAGGGTCTGATTCAGTATAAGGCAGCTTCATATGTTCATATGAAAAAAAAAAAGATTCCCCCCCCCCCCCCTGTTCTAGATTCCCAGGTGATCTGGCAATGCGCATGTCTGTAGGGGCTTTAAAAAAAAAAAAAGGTGGGAGGGGCAGTTAACATTCCAAGGGGCAGTATCGCGCGTGAGCTGTCCAAACAGGAAAAAACCGATCTGTGGAAAAGGGCCGGACTTTCTGCGCTATCAAATTAACGTGGTATTGATCTGCAGCAAGCCGAGATGATCCTTGATGATGCTTGTGGGTGTCTGGACGGACATATTTAATCCGTCAGCGAGACGGAGCTGTGTCGCTACTAATGGTACGTCTGAACGCACCCTAGGAGCTCCATGGCCATTTTGCATGAGATCTCAGGGGCCTGTTCCCTGCATTAGTCTTGGGCTAAGAGTCTTCTTGACTGAATGGAATGGGAGCTTGAGCCCCTCCTTAACCACTGAGTCGCAACACACCATGTTCATCCCAGGCAGGCAAATCACAGCCATGTGCCCACAGATCGTCCAAAGACAGAGACTTTTGTTAAGGCTGGCAACAGGACAGCCAGTTTGGTGTAGTGGTTAAGTGTGCGGACTCTTATCTGGGAGAACCAGGGTTGATTCCCCACTCCTCCACTTGCACCTGCTTGAACGGCCTTGGGTCAGCCATAGCTCTGGCAGAGGTTGTCCTTGAAATGGCAGCTGCTGTGAGAGCCCTCTCAGCCCCACCCACCTCACATGGTGTCTGTTGTGGGGAAGGAAGGGAAAGGAGATTGTAGGTCACTCTGAGACTCTGACCTTGAAAGGGCAGCTGCTGTGAGAGCTCTCTCAACCCCACCCGCTTCACAGAGTGTCTGTTGTGGGGGAGGAAGGGAAAGGAGATTGTAGGCCACTCTGAGACTGTCCTTGAAAGGGCAGCTGCTGTGACAGCCCTCTCAGCCCCACCCGCCTCACAGGGTGTCTGTTGTGGGGGAGGAAGGGAAAAGAGATTGTAGGTCGCCCTGAGACTCTGTCCTTGAAAGGGCAGCTTCTGGGAGAGCTCTCTCAGCCCCACCCACCTCACAGGGTGTCTGTTGTGGGGGAGGAAGGGAAAGAGATTGTAGGCCACTTTGAGACTCTTTCCTTGAAAAGGCAGCTTCTGGGAGAGCTCTCTTAGCCCCACCCACCTCACAGGCTGTCTGTTGTGGGGGAGGAAGGGAAAGGAGATTGTAGGCCGCTCTGAGACTCTGTCCTTGAAAGGGCAGCTTCTGGGAGAGCTCTCTCAGCCCCACCCACCTCACAGGGTGTCTGTTGTGGGGGAGGAAGGGAAAGGAGGTTGTAGGCCGCTCTGAGCCTCTGTCCTTGAAAAGGCAGCTTCTGGGAGAGCTCTCTCGGCCCCCACCCACCTCACAGGGTGTCTGTTGTGGGGGAGGAAGGGAAAGGAGATTGTGAGCCGCTCTGAGACTCTTCGGAGTGGACGGCGGGATATAAATCCAATATCTTCATCTACCTCACAGGGTGTCTGTTGTGGGGGAGGAAGGTAAAGGAGATTGTGAGCCGCTCTGAGACTCTTCGGAGTGGACGGCGGGATATAAATCCAATATCTTTTTCTTCTTCTTCTCTTTCTGTGATGGTCCATCTTGGAACTGAAACTAACTCGTGTCTCTTTCCCAAAGCAAAGCGCTAATCCCGCCTCCCATGGTGGCCATTTTTTGATTGACCACCTCATGGGCAGCCATTTTATGGTGGGACTAGGGTTGCCAATCCCCAGGTGGGGACAGGGGATTCCCCAGTTTGGAGGCCCTCCCCCTATTTCAGGGTCATCAGAAACCGAGGGGGGGAGGAGGGAAATGTCTGCTGGGCACTCCGTTATCTGAAGTCCAAATCCAGCCCAGTTGTCAGCACTGGACACAGTTCCCAATTGCTAAGTCAGCTGTTTTCTTCAAAAGGATGGAGTCCTTTAAAATACAGGCTCATGTGATGCTGCTTATGAAGATTCAGAGGAACAGAGAATCAGAGGTGGACTGGGACGCACGTCCATTTCATGGACAGCTTGGCCAAAAACCTTCTACGGACACCACAACCTCCTTTTCTTGGCTTAGTCCCAGAGTATTACGAGATGTTTGCCTCACTGAACTCCAGGGTCTTCCTCCGTTCCTGCAGTTTCTTTCTCAGCTCCTCGGACATACCTGCAAAACCAAAGCAGAGTGTGTCTCTATGCTGCGCAACTCCAGGAGCTGGAAATGGGCACTGTGGGAAACGACCTCATGCACAAATCTCAAGGGTCCCATGAAAGCAATAGAGCAAATAACAGGCAGCTTTTAGGACCTCCTATTGGTTTCCCACGCAAACGCTATCCAGACCAAATGCTCTTTCAACGTGTTAATTGCGCTGTTTTCTAGGGTTGCCAAGTCCAATTCAAGAAATATCTGGGGACTTTGGGGGTGGAGACAGGAGACATTGGAGGCGGAGCCAGGAACAAGGTTGTGACAAGCATAATTGAACTCCAAAGGGAGTTTTGACCATCACATTTAAAGTGACCGCACACCTTTTAAATGCCTTCCTTCCATAAGAAATAATGAAGGATAGGGGCACCTTCTTTTTTGGGGTTCACAGAATTGGACCCCCTGGTCCAATCGTTTTGAAATTTAGGGGGTATTTTGAGGAGAGGCACTGCATGCTATACTGAAAATTTGGTGCCTCTACCTCAAAAACAGGCCTCCTGGAGCCCCAAATACCCACGGATCAATTCTCCATTATTTTCTAGGGGAATAAGTCCCCATAGGGAAAAATAGAGTTCCCAGCAGACATTTCCCTCCCCTCCCCACCCCCCCGCTTTCTGATGACCCTGAAGCGGGGGGGGGGCCTCCAAACCGGGGGATCCCCTGCCCCCACCTGGGGATTGGCAACCCTACTGTTTTCCCATTGGATTCTAACTTTATATCACTTTGCATTCTTAACCCCTGCCCACCAGCTATATGTAAATCCTGCTCACTGTACCTCATTCCTTTGTCTGAAGAAGAAGAAGACATTGGATTTATATTCCGCCCTCCACTCAAGAGTCTCAGAGTCTCTCCCTCCCCCACAACAGACACCCTGTGAGGTGGGTGGGGCTGAGAGGGCTCTCACAGCAGCTGCCCTTTCAAGGCCAACCTCTGCCAGAGCTCTGGCTGACCCAAGGCCATTCCAGCAGCTGCAAGTGGAGGAGTGGGGAATCAAGCCTGGTTCTCCCAGATAAGAGTCCGCACACTTAACCACTACACCAAACTGAAGAAGCCTGCAGGCACACGAAAGCTTATTATTTATTGATTTGATTTATATCTTGTCCTCCCCGCCAAAGCAGACTCAGAGTGGCTTACACTAGGAGGCCGCAAGGCCAGCGTTAAAGCAAGATAAAACATAAGTGCATCATAAATGAAACAGTTACATAAAATAGTAATAGGCGCTATTGATCTCATATTAAAATATAATGGCGTGCTAAAGATGGCAAGTCCTGCCAACTATGTTGATATTAAAATTGTGTTAGTTGCTTCTGCTGGATGTCCTGTGAAAGGAGATTCCTCAGTCACATTGTGAAGTTTGAGGTGGGCCAGTGGATTTGTTCAGCTGTTCTGTTGTTACAGATTTTGATTCGAAAATGCCTGGCGGAAGAGCGCCGTTTTGCAGGCCCTGCGGAACTGTGTGAGCTCTCGCAGGCCCCTAACCTCTTCCGGCAGCTCGTTCCACCAGGCGGAAGCCACAGCAGTAGAGGCCCCAGCTCTGGTCACGAGCCCATGGCGCAGAGTGGTAAAGCAGCAGTACTGCAGTACTGTGGTCTGAACTCTCTGCTCACGGCACTTCCGGGGAGGAAAATGGCGAGCTGAGTTGTCTCTCGTAACGGGAGCAAGCTGAAGGTCTTGTTCGGGGTAGTGGAGGGCAAACCAAAGCCCACTGCCTACCTTTCTCAGTGAGAGAAAGGTCCAAGACTTGCACTAAAAACTTTAGAAGAGATTTACCTTGGCTGAAAAGGAGCTTTGGAGAAGGGTCCTTTGAGGCTTTGAGGAGTCTCAGAAGTTTGCAAAATTATCGTCTGCAAGATCTCTCAGAGCCATGGATTTGGCATAAGCTCGTCACGATCCTAACCTTCTGGGACATTTTTAAACAACTAAAGTCTTGGAAGACCAGTGGAACTTGGATAAACAGAGGAAAAAAGGTACAGAAACTCTTCTTTCACTCCGGAGCTATTTACAGACTAAAGAGACGTTTTAAAGGTGGAAATAAGGGGAAAATATAAAACTTGCAAGTAGAAGAAGGGAAGGGTGAAGTTTGGACTATTTTGACATAAAAGACAGTGTTAAAAACTGCTAAAAATTGAAGAGAAATCATTGTTGTGTCTACTTACGATTTGTGGAATGTAAACAACCATACTGCGCAGGAATATACTGGAACAGTCCTCTAACTCTACTGAGCAAGACAGGAAGTGCGTCAAGCAATCTATAAGGTTGAAGGTGACAGAGACAGGAAGCAGTAAAGAAAAAAGCCTACTCTACATCATAGAGAAACATCGGCAGCCATTGCTGGGAGGTCCAATTTAAAACATCGTTTTAAAAAGATTTGGGACTTTAAAAAGTGACAGAAACGACAGGGAAAAGGGTAAGAAGATAAGAACTATTGACTACATTATTGGTGGGCTCCTGGGGTGATTTTAAAAGGGGAAAAAAATCTTTAAAAGGAGAAAAAATCGCGGCCGCCATTTTGGATTTTTTAAAGACTTTTTTGTTAAATATCTTTGCTTTGGGGGCTCAGAAACCAGCGAAATTGGGCTTGCTGGAAAGGGCAAGCCCTGCTCTATTGAACCTGACTGTCAGATTTTAAATTGGTGAGGTCAAAAATTTCGTCATTTTTTTAAAGGGGAAAAATTCTTCAAAAATTTATATCTGGGCCTGGGAAGCTCAGAAGAAAACAGAACAAAGTTTAATTGAGAGAGAAAATTTAGACCTTCTGAACTTGGTAGTCAAACTTGCAAATTGTGCGACGGAAATTTTTGGTATTTTAATTGCATCCCCCTTGCTCTTTGCTTAAATGTCAGAGCCCAGGCAGCTCCGAACAAGAGCCCTTTCATTAGAAAAAATGCAAGACCAAATGGAGGCTATGGAAGCCAGGATTATGAAAGGAGTTAAGAAAATGATGGAAGAGTTGAAGGAAGAACTTACTACAGTGATTAAAAAAGAAGTGGATGACCTCAAAAACCAAATTGGGAAAATAGACAAGAAAGTACAGGAGGTGGAGGAGAAAGTTAAAACACATGATACCACCTTGCTGAAAGTACAAGAAAAAGTGACGATTCACGACTGCAAATTAATGGAAAATCAGCTACGTTTGAGAGGAGTACCTGAGGAAGAGAATGATGATTTGAAAGGATATATAACAAACATAATCGCAGAATTCTTAGAAGAAGACCCTGATAAGACTAAAAGCATGTATGATCACATGTATAGAGTCAACTCGTTATATGCCAAAAAAAATAACTTACCAAGAGATGTGGTTGTAAGATTCATGACAAAGGAAATGGTGGGAAGGATTATGAAGAGAAACTTTGAACAATCATTGATAGTAAGAGGTAGCAGAGTGAGAATTATGAAGGAGCTACCGAAAGAAGTGATAAATGACAGGAGAACATATAAAAAGTTGACAGAAAAATTGAAAGACAATGGCACAAGGTATAGATGGATAATCCCCGAGGGTGTGAGCTTTGAACTTCAGGGGAAGAGAGTCACGATCACAAATGCCCGAGAACTGAGGAGATTTTTTGAAGAAAATAAAGAATTTGCACCATGATGGATTACAAACTATTGTCTTGGAATGTTAATGGACTAAATTCACCACAAAAAAGAAGGGCAACTTTTCATTGGATTAAAAAGCAAAATTGTAATATAATTTGTTTGCAAGAAGTCCACATTAAACAAAAGGATTATAAATTTTTATGGAACAAACAATTGGGAAGGGAATTTTTTTCGTTAGCTGACCAGAAAAAAAGGGGAGTAGTTTTTTATATTAAACAAGACCTGGAGCCAAAATTGGTATTTAAAGATAAGGATGGAAGATTTGTAGCAGTGGAAATAACATCAAATGGGAAAAAAACGCTGTTATTGGGACTATATGCACCTAATGGTGCAAAAGATGTTTTTTTTAAAGACATTACACAACAACTAGATGAGTTGACCTACGATCAAATACTCTTAATGGGAGATTTTAATGGAACAGTTGAGAACTCATTGGATAGATCCGGAGGGGAAAAAAATAGTGGAAAAGAAGGAAAATTGCCAAAGTCTTTTTTTGAATTAGTAAAACAGGAAAATTTGGAGGACATATGGAGAAAGTTTAACCCTGAAGTGCGGGACTATACTTTTTTTTCTGCAAGACATAAGACATTTTCTAGAATTGACATGCTATGGGGAACCAGAGATTTAGGCCTCATAACAAGAAAGATAGAGATTTTGCCTAAAATTGGCACTGACCATAACCCAATAATGTGGATTACAAAACTGTCCAAAAGATTGAGAAGATGGAGATTGAATGAAGACTTGCTACAGAACAAAGAAACAGTGACTTTCCTAGGAAAAGAAACTAAAGAATTTTTCCAAGTGAATGATAAAGAAGATATCGATTTTCAGACGGTCTGGGATGCTTATAAAGCAGTAATGAGAGGGTTGCTGATTACTTTGAACAATAAAGATAAAAGGGAAAAAGAAAAACAACTACTGGATATTCAAAATGAAATAAAGAAAAAAGAAAGAGAGCTGAGGAAAAGACCAGGGAAAAAGAAAATTCTAAGGGAAATTTCAATATTGCAAACGCAACTAAGACATTTATTAAACAAAGAAGTAGAATGGAATTTGAAAAGGCTCCAGCAAAAATCGTTTGAAGGAGCAAATAAGACGGGGAAATACTTGGCGTGGCAGCTGAAAAAAAAAGAGGGAAAATAAAATAATTAATAGAATTGTGATAGATGAAAGAGACGTAGTTACTCAAGAGGGAATAAAAAGAGAATTTTTTAAGTATTATGCCAAGCTGTTTAAAGGTGCTGAAGTAAAGAGAAAAAAGATAGATGAATATCTACAGAAAATAAAAATTGAGCCATTAACTGAGAATATGAGAAAAATTTTGAATGACCCAATTGAAAAAATAGAAATTGAGGCAGCAATCAACGTGATGAAAAATGATAAAGCTCCCGGGCCAGACGGTTATACAGCCAAGTATTTTAAAATGTTTAAAGATGAATTAATACCAAAATTACAGAAGCTGATGAATGCAATAAGAGTCAAAGGGAAGGTACCAAATACATGGAAAGAAGCTGTTATTTCTTTGATACCTAAAGAAGAAAGAGATGTTACAAATGTGAAAAATTACAGACCAATTTCACTTTTGAACAATGATTATAAAATATTTACAAGAATTCTGGCAGAACGTCTTAAGCAATATTTGATAAATTTTATAAAAGAGGACCAAGCCGGTTTTCTTCCCAAAAGACAAATAAGAGACAATATTAGAACTGTTGTAAATATTGTAGAATATTATGAAAGACATCCAGAAAAGGAAGTAGCGCTATTCTTTGCGGATGCAGAAAAAGCATTTGACAATTTAAATTGGGACTTTATGTTTGCAGTGATGGAAAAAATGGAGCTTGGAGAAAGTTTTATGAGAATGATAAAGGCAATATATTCTGAACAAAGTGCAAGGCTGTGCATCAACGCAGATCTTACAGATGAAATGAAAATTAGTAAAGGTACCAGACAAGGCTGCCCGCTTTCGCCATTGCTGTTTATAATGACTCTTGAAATTTTACTAATGCAGATTCAAGAAGAAAAAGATTTAGAAGGACTACAAATAAAAGGATTTACCTATAAATACAGAGCATTTGCAGATGATATAATGTTTATAAATGAAAATCCTTTACAAGTTACACCTTTGTTGTTAATGAGAATACAAGAGTTTGGGGAGTTGGCGGGACTTTATATAAACAAAGAAAAATCAAAAATCTTATGTAAGAATATGCAGAAAAATAGACAACAAGAACTACAAAGACTAACGGGTTGTGAAGTTACCTCTAAGGTAAAATACCTAGGGGTAGAGATAACAATGAAAAATATTGATTTGTTTAAGAACAATTATGAAAAGCTATGGCGTAAAATAGAAGAAGATATGCTAAAGTGGAACAAGCTCAATTTGTCACTGTTGGGTAGAATAGCTGCAGTAAAAATGAATATTTTACCAAGGATTATGTATCTGTTTCAAACCATCCCCATTGTGAAAGATGCTAAGCAATTTGATAAATGGCGAAGAAAAATTTCGGAATTCGTGTGGGCCGGGAGGAAATCTAGAATTAAAATGAAAGTCCTGATAGATGCGAAAGAGAGAGGTGGATTCCAATTACCAGATTTGAAACTGTATCATGAAGCAATTTGTTTAGTATGGTTAAAAGAATGGATAACGTTATTAAATAAAAAACTTCTAATGTTAGAAGGCCATGGAAAAAAATTCGGCTGGCATGCATATTTGTACTATGAAAAAAAGAAGATGGACGGTCTTTTCTCTCACCATTATATAAGGAGTAGCTTATTAAATGTGTGGATAAAGTACAAGAAATATGGTGATGAGAGGAGACCTTTATGGATAGTGCCGGCTGAAGTGATAAAGTTAACGGCCAAAACAGTCAAGGAAAAACAACTATCATACAACCAGTTACTAAAAATACAAAGCGGGAAAATAGAATTGAAAACTGCAGAAGAACTAAACTATAAATATGATTGGTTTCAAATGCAACAAATAAAAAGTTTGATGGAGAATGATATCAAAGCTGAAGGAATAAGGAAAGAACAAACAGAAATGGAAAGAGTTCTGCTTGGAGATAATGAGAAATTAATTTCAAAAGTGTACAAATTACTTTTACAATGGGCTACAGAAGATGAAGTAGTGAAATCTCAAATGATAAAATGGGCAATTAATGTAAATAAAGAAATAAAGATGGAATCTTGGGAATATCTGTGGAAAAATTCCATGAAACTCGCAACATGTCATAGTATTAAAGAGAACTGTTTTAAGATGATGTATAGATGGTATATGACTCCAAAAAAATTAGCAAAGATGAACAATAAGATGCCAGATAGGTGCTGGAAATGTAAAAAGCATGAAGGTTCTTTCTACCATATGTGGTGGACTTGTGAAAGAGCTAAAATGTTTTGGCAAATGATTCAACAAGAGATATCTAAGATCCTGGGATATGAATTCAATAAAGAGGCAGAGACTTTTCTGCTGGGATTACAAATGGAAAAATTTCCAAAAGAAGATAGAACATTAATATGGTACTTGCTCTCAGCTGCTAGGACATTGTATGCGCAGTTGTGGAAGCAAGAAAAAATACCAGAAAAATGGGACTGGATTATGAAAGTTATGTCATGGAGTGAAATGGACAAATTAACAAGAAAATTAAGAGACTGTGATTTAGAACTTTTTAACCAAGAGTGGAAGAAATTCAGAAGATATGTAGAGAAAGAGTGGAAAATAAAAGGACATTGGACAATTTTTGAGGATTAAGATTTTTAAGATAACAATATAACTCTTGAAGGGGGTTCTTCTTCCCTATGTTTCTTTTTTGTTTCGTTTTTTTTCTTGATAGTTAAGGGTACCTTTAATATCTGTTTTTTTAAAGAAAATAACACTGGCGGGGGTCAAGTAATTGGGGGAGGGGTGGGAGAAAGTAAGATGTGGGGTAGAATGATGGTCTTTTTCTTAATATATATTAAGCTTTTTATAAGTTGTAGTTATAGTTCTACTACCATATGTTACTAATAAAATTGTTTATTCATGAACTCTCTGCTCACGACCTGAATTCGATTCTGGCAGAAGCTGGATTCAGGTCGCTGGCCCAAGGTTGACTCAGCCTTCCATCCTTCCGAGGTCGGTCAATTGAATACCCAGCTTGCTGGGGGTGGGGGAGTGTAAAAGACTGGGGAAGGCAATGGCCAACCACCCCGTAAAAAGTCTGCCGTGAAAACATTGTGAAAGCAGCGTCGCCCCAGAGTCGGAAACGACTGGTGCTTGCACAGGGGACCTTTTCTTCCCTTTCCTGGTCACAAGAGTAGATTCTGCAACCCTGACCGAAGTGCTCTCTGGGGTACATGCGGGGAAAGGCAGTCCCTAAGGCATGCAGGTCCCTGGTCATATAGGGCTTTAAAGGTAATCACCAGCACCTTGAAGCGATTCTGGTAAGCAATAGGCAGCCTTTACATTCTGAATAAATCTTTGTTGGTCTTAAAGGTGCTCCCGAACTCCTATTTTGTGCAATAGAACTAAGTTGGATTCCAGTGGCACCTTTAAGTTCAACAAAGTTTTGAGTATAAGCTTTTGTGTGTATCTGAAGAAGGGTGCACACACATGAAAGCTTATACCCAGAATTTATAGCATTGGAAAAAGTGCAGAAAAGGGCAATTAGAATGATTAAAGGTTTGGAACACTTTCCTTATGAAGAAAGGTTAAAACGCTTGGGGCTCTTTAGCTTGGAGAAACGTCGACTGCGGGGTGACATGATAGAGGTTTACAAGATAATGCATGGGATGGAGAAGGTAGAGAAGGAAGTCCTTCTCTCCCTTTCTCACAATACAAGAACTCATGGGCATTCGATGAAATTGCTGAGCAGTCAAGTTAAAACGGATAAAAGGAAGTACTTCTATTATATACTTCTAGTATATATATTTGTGTGTGTGTGTATTCACACACATATATTGGCCACTGTGTGACACAGAGTGTTGGACTGGATGAGCCATTGGCCTGATCCAACATGGCTTATCTTCTGTTCTTATGTGACACAGAGTGTTGGACTGGATGGGCATTGGCCTGATCCAACATGGCTTCTCTTATGTTCTTATGTGACACAGAGTGTTGGACTGGATGGGCCATTGGCCTGATCCAACACGGCTTCTCTGATGTTCTTATGTGACTCAGAGTGTTGGACTGGATGGGCATTGGCCTGATCCAACACAGCTTCTCTTATGTGAAACAGAGTGTTGGACTGGAGGGGCCACTGGCCTGATCCAACATGGCTTCTCTTATGTTCTTATGTGACACAGAGTGTTGGACTGGATGGGCCATTGGCCTGATCCAACATGGCTTCTCTTATGTTCTTATGTGACACAGAGTGTTGGACTGGATGGGCCATTGGCCTGATCCAACATGGCTTCTCTTATGTTCTTATGTGACACAAAGTGTTGGACTGGATGGGCCATTGGCCTGATCCAACACGGCTTCTCTTATGTTCTTATGGGACACAGAGTGTTGGACTGGAGGGGCCACTGGCCTGATCCAACATGGCTTCTCTTATGTTCTTATGTGACACAGAGTGTTGGACTGGATGGGCATTGGCCTGATCCAACAGGGCTTCTCTTATGTTCTTATGTGACACAGAGTGTTGGACTGGAGGGGCCACTGGCCTGATCTAACATGACTTCTCTTATGTTCTTATGTGACACAGAGTGTTGGACTGGATGGGCATTGGCCTGATCCAATATGGCTTCTCTTATGTTCTTATGTGACACATTGTGTTGGACTGGATGGGCCACTGGCCTGATCCAACAGGGCTTCTCTTATGTTCTTATGTGACTCAGAGTGGTGGACTGGATGGGCTATTGGCCTGATCCAACATGGCTTCTCTTATGTTCTTATGTGACACAGAGTGTTGGACTGGATGGACCATTGGCCTGATTCAACACGGCTTCTCTTATGTTCTTATGTGACACAGAGTGTTGGACTGGAGGGGCCACTGGCCTGATCCAACATGGCTTCTCTTATGTTCTTATGTGACACAGAGTGTTAGACTGGATGGGCATTGGCCTGATCCAACATAGCTTCTCTTATGTTCTTATGTGACACAGAGTGTTGGACTGGAGGGGCCACTGGCCTGATCCAACATGGCTTCTCTTATGTTCTTATGTGACACAGAGTGTTGGACTGGATGGGCCATTGGCCTGATCCAACATGGCTTCTCTTATGTTCTTATGTGACACAGAGTGTTGGACTGGATGGGCCATTGGCCTGATCCAACATGGCTTCTCTTATGTTCTTATGTGACACAAAGTGTTGGACTGGATGGGCCATTGGCCTGATCCAACACGGCTTCTCTTATGTTCTTATGGGACACAGAGTGTTGGACTGGAGGGGCCACTGGCCTGATCCAACATGGCTTCTCTTATGTTCTTATGTGACACAGAGTGTTGGACTGGATGGGCATTGGCCTGATCCAACAGGGCTTCTCTTATGTTCTTATGTGACACAGAGTGTTGGACTGGATGGGCATTGGCCTGATCCAACATGGCTTCTCTTATGTTCTTATGTGACACATTGTGTTGGACTGGATGGGCCACTGGCCTGATCCAACAGGGCTTCTCTTATGTTCTTATGTGACTCAGAGTGTTGGACTGGATGGGCTATTGGCCTGATCCAACATGGCTTCTCTTATGTTCTTATGTGACACAGAGTGTTGGACTGGATGGACCATTGGCCTGATTCAACACGGCTTCTCTTATGTTCTTATGTGACACAGAGTGTTGGACTGGAGGGGCCACTGGCCTGATCCAACATGGCTTCACTTATGTTCTTATGTGACTCAGAGTGTTGGACTGGATGGGCTATTGGCCTGATCCAACATGGCTTCTCTTATGTTCTTATGTGACACAGAGTGTTGGACTGGATGGGCCATTGGCCTGATTCAACACGGCTTCTCTTATGTTCTTATGTGACACAGAGTGTTGGACTGGAGGGGCCACTGGCCTGATCCAACATGGCTTCTCTTATGTTCTTATGTGACACAGAGTGTTAGACTGGATGGGCATTGGCCTGATCCAACATAGCTTCTCTTATGTTCTTATGTGACACAGAGTGTTGGACTGGAGGGGCCACTGGCCTGATCCAACATGGCTTCTCTTATGTTCTTATGTGACACAGAGTGTTGGACTGGAGGGGCCACTGGCCTGATCTAACATGGCTTCTCTTATGTTCTTATGTGACACAGAGTGTTGGACTGGTTGGGCATTGGCCTGATCCAACATGGCTTCTCTTATGTTCTTATGTGACACATTGTGTTGGACTGGATGGGCCACTGGCCTGATCCAACAGGGCTTCTCTTATGTTCTTATGTGACACAGAGTGTTGGACTGGATGGGCCACTGGCCTGATCCAACATGGCTTCTCTTATGTTCTTATGTGACACAGAGTGTTGGACTGGAGGGGCCACTGGCCTGATCTAACATGGCTTCTCTTATGTTCTTATGTGACACAGAGTATTGGACTGGTTGGGCATTGGCCTGATCCAACATGGCTTCTCTTATGTTCTTATGTGACACATTGTGTTGGATTGGATGGGCCACTGGCCTGATCCAACAGGGCTTCTCTTATGTTCTTATGTGACACAGAGTGTTGGACTGGATGGGCCATTGGCCTGATCCAACAGGGTTTCTCTTATGTTCTTATGTGACACAGAGTGTTGGACTGGATGGGCCACTGGCCTGATCCAACAGGGCTTCTCTTATGTTCTTATGTGACACAGAGTGTTGGACTGGATGGGCCACTGGCCTGATCCAACAGGGCTTCTCTTCTGTTCTTATGTGACACAGAGTGTTGGACTGGATGGGCCATTGGCCTGATCCAACATGGTTTCTCTTATGTTCTTATGTGACACAGAGTGTTGGACTGGATGGGCCATTGGCCTGATCCAACAGGGTTTCTCTTATGTTCTTATGTGACACAGAGTGTTGGACTGGATGGGCCATTGGCCTGATCCAACAGGGTTTCTCTTATGTTCTTATGTGACACAGAGTGTTGGTCTGGATGGGCCATTGGCTTGATCCAACATGACTTCTCTTATGTTCTTATGTGACACAGAGTGTTGGACTGGATGGGCCATTGGCCTGATCCAACAGGGCTTCTCTTATGTTCTTATGTGACACAGAGTGTTGGACTGGATGGGCCATTGGCTTGATCCAACATGACTTCTCTTATGTTCTTATGTGACACAGAGTGTTGGACTGGATGGGCCATTGGCCTGATCCAACAGGGCTTCTCTTATGTTCTTATGTGACACAGAGTGTTGGACTGGATGGGCCATTGGCTTGATCCAACATGACTTCTCTTATGTTCTTATGTGACACAGAGTGTTGGACTGGATGGGCCATTGGCTTGATCCAACATGACTTCTCTTATGTTCTTATGTGACACAGAGTGTTGGACTGGATGGGCCATTGGCCTGATCCAACAGGGCTTCTCTTATGTTCTTATGTGACACAGAGTGTTGGACTGGATGGGCCATTGGCTTGATCCAACATGACTTCTCTTATGTTCTTATTTGTCCGAGACTGGTGGAGGACAGAGAACCCAGGTGGGCTAAGCTGGTTCAAGGTGACAGCGTTACCTCCCCGCACCCAGGTCTCCGTCATATATGCCAGGTCCAGCTGCTGCTCCAAGAGAAAATCTCGCAGAGTAGTGATCTTATTATTGATGGACCTGGCATTAAGCAACAGCAGTGTCAGAGATGGGATCTTCCTAGCCCCACAACCAACATGCCTCGGGATGCGACGTAGGTGGGAAAGGGCCCGAGCATTTCCATATCTCTGGCCCCTTCCTTGTCTTCGCACTCTATGCCCAACGCCATACCTTCCTTGCCCTCAACGACCGGTATCGCCGACCCTAACATGGCCTCCCCAGCATAGCGCCATTAGGCCAGGCAATGACCCTGCTAACAATTCACTGCCACAGGAGGTGGTGGCGGCCACAAGTATAGCCACCTTCAAGAGGGGTTTAGATAAAAATATGGAGCAGAGGTCCATCAGTGGCTATTAGCCACAGTGTGTGTGTATGTATAAAATTTTTTGCCACTGTGTGACACAGAGTGTTGGACTGGATGGGCCACTGGCCTGATCCAACAGGGCTTCTCTTATGTTCTTATGTGACACAGAGTGTTGGACTGGATGGGCCATTGGCCTGATCCAACATGGCTTCTCTTATGTTCTTATGTGACACAGTGTGTTGGACTGGATGGGCCGTTGGCGTGATCCAACATGGCTTCTCTTAGGTTCTTATTTCCTCTGCCCATTTTCCTCCTATACCCGCTCCCCATCGACCCGTGACAATCACAATCTACCCTTCTCACTCTCCCAACAACAATGCACTACCTAGCAAAAACCATGTTACAGTCTATACTAAAAACCTAATTTGATCCCATTAATATATACAATAATTAATTAATCAGTTTCCACAGCCAAATTTCCCAAGTTAAAATCTATCTTATCAATGAACTAACTAACCACTAAAAATTCCACTTTACTCAATGAATAAAGATAAACTTTAACACAATCAATAAATAATCACAATCTGTAGAACTAACAATAGCTTACATTAATGGTCACAAAAAATAAGCTTACGTGTGCATCTGAATACGCTTGCGTGTGTATCTGAAGAAGTGTGCACGCACACAAAAGCTTATACCGAGATTAAACTTAAAAGGAGCCAAACTTTTTTCTATTGTTCCCTTTGAATCATCTTTCTTCCTCCTACAGTAAAAAGCTGCAGATATTTTACCTTTCCTCATAAAGCTGGAACGCTAAGCAGCAAACCAATTTTTCAGCAAAATTACGATTCCCAGGGATCTTGGGGGGAAGTCACTACCAACCGTTAACCCAGCTGAAAGCTGGAAGATGATGCTATTGGATTTATATCCCATCCTATATTCTGAATCTCAACATCTCAGAGTGGCCTACAATCTCCTTCCCCCCACTCCCCACAACAGACAGCCTGTGAGGAAGGTGGAGCTGAGAGAGCTCTCCCAGAAGCTGCCTTTTCAAGGACAGAGGCTCAGAGCGGCCTACAATCTCCTTTCCCTTCTTCCCCCACAACAGACACCCTGTGGGGCAGGTGGGGCTGAGAGAGCTCTCCCAGAAGCTGCCCTTTCAAGGACAGAGTTTCAGAGCGGCTTACAATCTCCTTTCCCTTCCTCCCCCACAACAGACACCCTGTGAGGCAGGTGGGGCTGAGAGAGCTCTCACAGCAGCTACCAGAGCTATGGCTGATCCAAGGCCATTCCAGCAGGTGCAAGTGGAGGAGTGGGGAATCAAACCCAGTTCTCCCAGATAAGAGTCCGTGCACTTAACCACTATACCAAACTGGCTCTAGGTGTGATTGGTCAGATCACACTGCTGCTGAATCCCTACACCTATCTACTGGGGGGGGAAGTCCTACTGATTTCATTGGGATTTATGTCTAAGCAAGGGTGGATTCTACCAGGAGCTCCTCTGCATATTAGGCCACACCCCTTGACATAGCCAATCCGAGAACTTACAGGGCTCTTAATACAGGGCTTAGTGTAAGCTCCAGAAGGATTGGTTACATCAAGGGTGTGTGGCCTAATATGCAAAGCAGCTCCTGCTAGAATTCCACCTCTGCGTCCAAGGATGCATGCAGAGCACTGCATCGTGAGCATTTGCGACGGAGGCGAAACTCCTTCCCTGTTGCGCCCCATGACCTACCTATCGAGAATCCTCTCGGCAGCGACCTGGCCGGGCGAAAGGGCACAGGAGGGTTCTGTGCTCTGGAGAAGCTGGCGGGGTCACCGGGAGGCAGAACCGCCTGGATGTCTTTGGGAAAAACACAAGAAGGATCAGCCCTGGGCAGAGGTGGGTCTTCTTCATCCTCACAGACCTGACAACCTTGACATCCCACTAAGTAAAACATTGACTATAAATAACGACAGCGAACAGCCCAGGAAAAGGCTGGATGGAGGCTGCATGAAGAAGAACTGCAGATTTATACCTCGCCCTTCTCCCTGAATCAGAGACTCAGAGCGGGTTACAATATCTTCTCCCCGCACAACAGACACCCTGTGAGGCGGGTGGGGCTGAGAGAGCTCTCCCAGAAGCTGCCCTTTCATAGACAGAGTTTCAGAGCAGCCTACAATCTCCTTTCCCTTCCTCCCCCACAACAGACACCCTGTGAGGTGGGTGGGGCTGAGCGGGCTCTCACAGCAGCTGCCCTTTCATGGACAGAGTCTCAGTGCGGCCTACAATCTCCTTTCCCTTCCTCCCCGACAACAGACACCTTGTGAGGCGGGTGGGGCTGAGAGGGCTCTCACAACAGCTGCCCTTTTATGGACAGAGTCTCAGAGTGGCCTACAATCTCCTTTCCCTTCCTCCCCCACAACAGACACCTTGTGAGGCGGGTGGGGCTGAGAGGGCTCTCACAACAGCTGCCCTTTCATGGACAGAGTCTCAGAGCGGCCTACAATCTCCTTTCCCTTCCTCCCCGACAACAAACACCCTGTGAGGTGGGTGGGGCTGAGAGAGCTCTCCCAGAAGCTGCCCTTTCATGGACAGAGTTTCAGAGCAGCCTACAATCTCCTTTCCCTTCCTCCCCCACAACAGACACCCTGTGAGGTGGGTGGGGCTGAGAGAGCTCTCCCAGAAGCTGCCCTTTCATGGACAGAGTCTCAGAGCAACCTACAATCTCCTTTCCCTTCGTCCAGGGGCCCAAACTGGATCTCAACATCTAGACCCCGAAATGAGAGAGACGACACTCCTTGGTTTCATTTCTGGTGGGGAGGCTCTGCACACCTGAACAAGTTATCAAATCCTCTGGTTAGGGGCTGTGCCACTTGGAGGGCTGTACCACACCTAGCATGATGTGGGAGTAGGGTTGGCAAGTCCCCCACGGCCTCCAGCAAGTGACATCATCGCGCCGGCGGAAGTATACCATCATGCCTGCAACATCGTGCACCGGCCGCTCTAGCAGCATCCGGGAAACCTCTATGCTTTCCCCAGACAATCTAGCAATTCGGGAGGGGAAACTCTATGGTACCACAGTATGGTACCATAGAGGTTTCCTCCCGAATTGCTAGAACGTTTCCTCCCCAAATGCTAGAGCGTCTGGGAAAACCATAGAGTTTTCCCGGAAGCTCCAAGAGCGGCCGGCGTGCGATGTTACCGGCATGATGATGTCATTTCCAAGTGACATAATTGCACTGGCAATGTCAGGGGGGGATCCCCCCACCAGTCCAATGTGGTCCGGCGGGTTGGGAACCTCTAGGGCAGGAGAACCCCCACCCGTCCCGGGAACTCGGCAGCCCTATGTGGGAGCAAAACAGATCCCCATCAGAGGAGTGGGTCACGTACCTGGTTTGGGGGGCTTGCTGGGTGGCACAGGGGGCACTTTCGGGGGGGTGTCACCCGCAGTCCAGCTGACTCCGACTCCACCTTGCGAAGGCTGGGCTTTCCCTGTCAAAAGCCAAAGGAAGAGGAGGAGGGCTTTTTGTTAGCGAATTTTTGCAAGAAAACTTGCATTAGGACAAGAAGAACTGATTCGGGGAGGTTTTCTTTTTTGGCGGGGCCACTGCCAATGCGTTACCATTTCTGGCAGTTTGGTGTAGTGGTTAAGTGTGCGGACTCTTATCTGGGAGAACCGGGTTTGATTCCCCACTCCTCCAATTGCAGCTGCTGGAATGGCCTTGGGTCAGCCATAGCTCTGGCAGAGGTTGTCCTTGAAAGGGCAGCTGCTGTGAGAGCCCTCTCCAGCCCCACCCACCGCACAGGGTGTCTGTTGTGAGGGGAGAAGACATAGGAGATTGTAAGCCACTCTGAGTCTCTGATTCAGGGAAAAGGGCGGGATATAAATCTGCAATTCTTCTTCTTCTTCTTCTTCTGCCAGCAGAGGAGGCAGACAGTCCACCAAGAATGCTTGGGGGGCTCTTTAGCTTGGAGAAACGTCGACTGCGGGGTGACACGATAGAGGTTTACAAGACTATGACCGTTTTTGCACCCAGCTTACCAGGCGGTCACATTCCTGTTCTCTCCGCAGCGTCCGTCGGATTTCCCATTATCTGCGCCGGAGTTACAGGAAGTGCCGCGGCTTTTGCACAGCAAACGTAAACTGGGTTTTAGCGGTTGACATTTGCTACGCAAAAGCCGCGGCACTTCCTGTAACTTCGGCGCAGATAATGGGAAATCCGACGGACGCTGCGGAGAGAGCAGAAATGTGACCCCGTGGTAAGCTGTGTGCGAAAACGGTCAATGTATAGGATGGAGAAAGCAGAGAAAGAAGTCCTTTTCTCCCTTTCTCACAATACAAGAACTCGTGGGCATTCAATGAAATTGCTGAGCAGTCGGGTTAGAACGGATAAAAGGAAGTCCTTCACCCAAAGGGTGATTAACACGTGGAATTCACTGCCACAGGAGGTGGCAGCGGCTACAAGCATAGCCATCTTCAAGAGGGGATTGGATAAAAATATGGAGCAGAGGTCCGTCAGTGGCTATTAGCCACAGGGTACAGATGGAACTCTCTGTCTGGGGCAGTGATGCTCTGTATTCTTGGTGCTTGGGAGGGGCAACAATGGGAGGGCTTCTACTGTCCTGGACACCCTAATGGATCTCCTGATGGCCCCTGGGTTTTGGCCCCTGTGTGATACAGAGTGTTGGACTAGATGGGCCATTGGCCTGATCCAACATGGCTTCTCTTAGGTTCTTATTTCTGGGGCAGTGATGCTCTGTATTCTTGGTGCTTGGGAGGGGCAACAGTGGGAGGGCTTCTAGTGTCCTGGCCCCACAGGTGAACCTCCTGATGGCACCTGGTTTTCTTGACCACTGTGTGACACAGAGTGTTGGACTGGATGGGCCATTGGCCTGATCCAACATGGCTTCTCTTATGTTCTTAAGAGCCCTCCTGGCTGCTATTGTTCCATTTGCAACAGTTTAGTTCTCAGAGAATCATGGAGCCAGACTCACCTCTGGGCATCTTTGTCTGCCTGATCTCAGCCTCATCTGGGAAAACAGATAAAAAACAAGCATGAAAAAGATGGAGAGACAAAAGGCCTATCTGTTCCCACTCCAGACCTTAAATGTCAGGGGCAAAATCTCCATCTCTGAGCAAACCCCCAGCTTCCCAAGCCCCCGGTTCTAAAACAGACAAAAAGGATCTGAATGCGAGTTCTGGACGTGGACATGATATACAGCTTATTAACAAACTAAATGTCAATCAGTCTGCACATTAAAAATCAAAATCACCTTTTTGAAAAGAGCCAGCGTTGTTCCATGTAGGTCTCGGCAGCCAGAGGAATTTCAAGAAGAAGAAATTGGATTTATATCCCACCCTGTACTCTGAATCTCAGAGCCTCAAAGTGGCTTACAATCTCCTATATCTTCTCCCCCCACAACAGACACCCTGTGAGGTGGGTGGGACTGAGAGAGCTCTCTCAGAAGCTCCCCTTTCAAGGACAGAGTCTCAGAGCAGCCTACAGTCTTCTTTCCCTTCCTCCCTCACAGCAGACACCCTTTGAGGTGGGTGGGGCTGAGAGAGTTCTCCCAGAAGCTGCCCTTTCAAGGACAGAGTCTCAGAGCGGCCTACAGTCTCCTTTCCCTTCCTCCCTCACAGCAGACACCCTTTGAGCTGGGTGGGGCTGAGAGAGCGCTCCCAGAAGCTGCCCTTTTAAGGACAGAGTCTCAGTGCAGCCTACAGTCTCCTTTCCCTTCCTCCCTCACAACAGACACCCTGTGAGGTACGTGGGTCTGAGAGAGCTCTCTCGGAAGCTGCCCTTTCAAGGACAACTCCTACGAGAGCTATGGCTGACCCAAGGTCATTCCAGCAGGTGCAAGTGAAGGAGTGGGGAATCAAACCCGGTTCTCCCAGATAAGATTCTGTGCACTTAACCCCCACCAAACTGAAGGGGTTGAATTTGCAAAAAGTATATATTCTGTTGTGTCCTAGGTTCAAATGGAGAACTGTTACTTTTGGAGGGAACTGTTACTTTTGGAGGGAAGCTGAACAAGCCAAGTTTGTACTCCACACCAGGGTTCCAGAGAAGGCCTAAGCGTGCCCAATCAGGGGAAGGATTGAAACATAAGTAGCCAATCAACATCTAGGCTCATACTGTACCCTGATAGGCCCTTAGGCCTCTGTAAATAGCCAATCCATGTACATAGTTAAGGTCCAATCAGAAGGGGGCAAGAATTGTATAAAGGAGCGGAGGTTTGAATAGAGCTCAGTCTGTGTTGGTGTTCCTAAAGTAAAGCTTGCTGAAATCACTCTCCGACTCTGGTCTCTTACTGCGTCGACCCCAGTACTTTACATATTCCTTTGGGGGAATCTTTCTTGGCACCTTGAATAAAATTCACCCAAGCTATACTTGGCTAAAGGAAGGGAAACAGAAAACGTGGCTGCAGTTTAGAAACTGAGCAAGGGTGATTCTGTTTCCCAATTACAAAATATATAGGAAAAAACTACATAACATTGATGTCTTATTATGTTTGTGCTTTAACTCAGCATTTAAAATGCAACATTTGAAAGTCTATATTTTATTTTATTTTACTTTCTTTATATGCAATTCTACTCCCCTGTGGGGACCCAGATTGGTTTATTATCTTCTCCCAGTCTCCAAATTCCATGGCAGAAGTGGGATTCGAACCCAGCTCTCCCAAATCCTCGTCTGACACTATGATCACTACCTCATGCGGATATATTTTATAGCATTCAATATTGACCCTGTACAGCTTATTAATGGCAGCAAAGACATCAATAGCTTCTCTCTGGAAGTCCGACACAACACCTTCAGTCTCATTATGGCTCTCAAAAATATGGGATCAATTAATTATGGGGAAAAAATCACAGACCAAATAGCCCAACTGGATATTTACCCTACATCTACTTCTTTTGAAGAAAAATGGTTCCCACTTCTCCCATAATGAGAATATTTCAGCTCACAATGCAACTCAACTTATAAGCAAATTCTTTCTCTCTGGATCTTTGATTAGGATTTATTAGTAATCTTATTTATATCTTACTTCTTTTATGATTTTTTTCTGTTATTTTTAGTTTACTTTCTTTCTCATTTTATATTTCTTTCATTATCATTTTCATCATTATCATCAGATTTGGGGTGCAGTCAGACAGCACCACAGATTCAGTTTTTTTGGGGAAAAAATATTTTGAGTATTATTTTGGTTAGTGAACTTGGTTACACGAAGTAAACTTTTACTCCTGACGATATCATTATGTTGAATTTTTCTAGTTATATTATATAGGATATATTGTGTTGATATGCTCAGTAATTTATATTGGAGGTTGTTTCTCCTTATATCTATTCTGTATTGTCTTGTATTCTGCGGGACTGCCTTTCTCCACATACTCCCCAGAGAGCACTGCGTTCGGGGACAAAAAAAAATCTATTGTCCATTCCTGGACCAAAGGAGGCTAGGCTGCGTTTGATGCAAGCTAGGGCCTTCTCGGTAGCAGCACCAGAATTGTGGAATGCTCTCCCGGAAGCCATGAGGGCCCTGTGGGATCTCTCTACTTTCCGCAGGGCCTGTAAGACCGAATTGTTTCGACAGGCCTTTGATATCTAACCGGGAGAGAGAGCTGCCACCTGACATCATATAGAGTTCTTGGTGATCGTCTGGAAAGAAGAACCCGCCTATATCGTAAATTGTAGCGATACAGCACCATGAAACGGTTTTTTAAAAAATTTAAAATTGTAAGTATGATTTATTGGTTTTTAACTCGTGAAAATGAATGTTGTGAGCTGCCCTGAGCCTGCTCGCAGAGAGGGCGGGATAGAAATTTAATGTAATAAATAAATAAATAAATAAATAAATAAATTGTCATTAGGGTTTGTAGAATCTTTCGGGCTCAAGTGCCGTGTTCTACTGGAGAAAGTTCTCCTTCCAGACGTTTCGTTCTCGGCTGCGGAGAACATCCTCAGTGGCGTTGCAGCCGGAGCAGGCGCTCAGACCTTCTTGGCTGCTGTGCATTGAGCCCAAAAGATTCTACAAACCCTAATGATGTTACCAGCCGTGAAAACCTGAAATCTTTGATAAATAAATTGTCAATATAGCTAACCAATAAACTCTCTGAAAACTTAAAATCTTTCTCTCTCAGCCTCCACAATCTTAAAGGGGTTGTTGTCAGGATAAAATGGGAGAAGGGATTCAAATGAAATCAATTGCAATCACTACAATTTATTATTTTTAGAATTCGGTGGTGGGGGGGAATGGAGCTGCCTGACAACATACAACAACCCTTGAATTTGTCCTGGAAAGTTGAAAAGTTTGTGAATGTTCCAAGACGCCACTGCAGCTTTGCCAACAGGGGGCTCGCCGGCCACTAGGGTTGCAAATCCTAAGGAGGGGGTAGGGGATCCCCCAAATTCGAGCCCCTCCCCTCCCTTCAGAGTCATCAGAAAGTGGGTGGGGGGGATGTCTGCTGGGCACTCCATTGTTCCCTATGGAGAACAACTCCCATAGGGTGTAATGGAGAACTGATCTGTGGCTATATAGGGCTCTGGTGGGGGGGCTGTTTTCTGAGGTAGAAGCACCAAAATTGCAGCCTAGCATTCAGTGCCTCTCCCCAAAATACCCTCCAAGTTTCAAAAGGATTGGACCAGGGGGTCCAATTCTATGAGCCCCAAAAGAAGGTGCCCCTATCCTCCATTATTTCCAATGGAGGGAAGGCATTTAAGAAGAAGATGATGATGAAGATATTGGATTTATATCCCACCCTCCACTCCGAAGAGTCTCAGAGCGGCTTGCAATCTCCTTTCCCTTCCTCCCCCACAACAGACACCCTTGTGAGGTGGGTGGGGCTGCAGAGGGCTCTCACAGCAGCTGCCCTTTCAAGGACAACCTCTGCCAGAGCTACGGCTGACCCAAGGCCATTCCAGCAGGTGCAAGTGGAGGAGTGGGGAATCAAACCCGGTTCTCCCAGATAAGAGTCCGCACACTTAACCACTACACCAAACTGGCTCTCCATTTAAAAGGTTTGCGGTCCCTTTCAATGAGATGGCCAAAACTCCCTTTGGAGTTCAATGATGCTTTTCAAACCCTTTGCTCCTGGCTCCACCCCCAATGTCTCCTGGCTCCACCCCCAGTCTCCTGGCTCCGCCCCCAAAGTCCCCAGATATTTCTTGAATTGGACGTGGCAACCCTACCAGCCACAGAGAACATCCAATTTTAACTCCTTCCTGAGCAACTGCGTTTTTGTGCCTGGGAGGGCAAAAATAACTTTGGAGATGAGGATAGATCCAGGTGGGCAGTCATGTTGGTTTGAAGCAGTGGGACAAAGCAGGAGTCAAGTGGCACCTTTAAGACCAGCCAAGGTTTCTTTAGAACATACGTAAGCTTTTCGTGTGCTCTCTAAGCACACTTCATCAGACAAGAGGATCAGGTATCGATGATGAGGGGAAACAGTGGAGGAATACAAGGGCAGGCGTAGAGAAACTCGACAGTGCGGAACCAGCCTCAGCTCACCTTCAGGGTTCATGTACACCTCTTCCGGTTCATCCTCCACCATGTATTCATTCTCAAGCACGCTGGCTGCAGGGGTCTGAGCCAGTGGGAGAGGCGGAAGAGGCGGAAGGGCTGCTTGCGTTTGGCTCCGTGGAGGCAGCAAGGGCTTCTTGGCTCGCTCTGTGACAACTGCTGCGTAGAAGAAGAAGATATTGGATTTATATCCCGCCCTCCACTCCGAAGAGTCTCAGAGCGGCTCACAATCTCCTTTACCTTCCTCCCCCACAACAGACACCCTGTGAGGTAGATGAAGATACTGGATTTATATCCCGCCCTCCACTCCGAAGAGTCTCAGAGCGGCTCACAATCTCCTTTCCCTTCCTCCCCCACAACAGACTCCCTGTGAGGTAGATGAAGATATTGGATTTATATCCCGCCCTCCACTCCGAAGAGTCTCAGAGCGGCTCACAATCTCCTTTCCCTTCCTCCCCCACAACAGACACCCTGTGAGGTAGATGAAGATATTGGATTTATATCCCGCCCTCCACTCCGAAGAGTCTCAGAGCGGCTCACAATCTCCTTTCCCTTCCTCCCCCACAACAGACACCCTGTGAGGTAGATGAAGATATTGGATTTATATCCCGCCCTCCACTCCGAAGAGTCTCAGAGCGGCTCACAATCTCCTTTCCCTTCCTCCCCCACAACAGACACCCTGTGAGGTAGATGAAGATATTGGATTTATATCCCGCCCTCCACTCCGAAGAGTCTCAGAGCGGCTCACAATCTCCTTTCCCTTCCTCCCCCACAACAGACACCCTGTGAGGTAGATGAAGATATTGGATTTATATCCCGCCCTCCACTCCGAAGAGTCTCAGAGCGGCTCACAATCTCCTTTCCCTTCCTCCCCCACAACAGACACCCTGTGAGGTAGATGAAGATATTGGATTTATATCCCGCCCTCCACTCCGAAGAGTCTCAGAGCGGCTCACAATCTCCTTTCCCTTCCTCCCCCACAACAGACACCCTGTGAGGTAGATGAAGATATTGGATTTATATCCCGCCCTCCACTCCGAAGAGTCTCAGAGCGGCTCACAATCTCCTTTACCTTCCTCCCCCACAACAGACACCCTGTGAGGTAGATGAAGATATTAGATTTATATCCCGCCCTCCACTCCGAAGAGTCTCAGAGCGGCTCACAATCTCCTTTCTCTTCCTCCCCCACAACAGACACCCTGTGAGGTGGGTGGGGCTGGAGAGGGCTCTCACAGCAGCTGCCCTTTCAAGGACGACCTCTGCCAGAGCTATGGCTGACCCAAGGCCATCCCAGCAGGTGCAAGTGGAGGAGTGGGGAATCAAACCCGGTTCTCCCAGATAAGAGTCCGCACACTTAACCACTACACCAAACTGGCTCTCTACACCAAACTAGACAGAAGAGCACAGATGGAATCAACAGTCCGTTTAACTCCGCTCTGCACTCCGCTGTACTCCGCTCTGAGCCCCCAATGGCGGAATGGGCAGAATATAAATAAACAAATAATAATCAATAGGAAATTCTAGAACGTAAATCATTGGTGCGCCAATCTAGGTTGGGATAGCCAATCCCCAGGTGGGGGCGGGGGATCCCCTGGTTTGGAGTCTCTCCCCCCACTTCAGGGTCGTCAGAAAGTGGGAGGGGAGGGAAATGTCTGCTGGACACTCCATGATTCCCATGGAGATTGGTTCCCATAGGGTATAATGGAGAATTGACCGGTGGGTATCTGGGGCTCTGGGGGAGGCTGTTTTTTAAAGTAGATGCACCAGATTTTCAGCATAGCATCCACTGCCTCTCCTCAAAAGACCCTCCAAGTTTCAAAAAGATTGAACCAGGGGGTTCAATTCTATGAGCCCGAAAAGAAGGTGTCCCTATCCTTCATTATTTCCAATGGAGGGAAGACATTTAAAAGGTGTGCGGCCCCTTTAAATGTGACGGCCAGAACCCCGTTCGGAGTTCAATGATGCTTGTCACAGCCTTGCTCCTGGCTCCACTCCCGATGTCTCCTGGCTCCACTCCCAAAGTCCCCAGATATTTCTTGAATTGGACTTGGCAACCCTAAGTGAGAAAAGCAGGGTATACATTTTTAAAATAAGCATTATTAATAGAATTGCTAAATTCAGGTTGGGAAATTTCTGGAGAAGGGTGGGGTTGGGGGGGATGGAAAGACCTTTGTGCCACTCTGCAAAGCAGCTTTTTTTCCCGGGGAACGGATCTCTGTTGCCCAGAGATCAGGTATAATTCCAGGAGATCTCCAGGCGTCACCTGAAGGCAGACACAAAACCGTGCTAAATAACATGGGATGGTGGCTCAGTGGTAGAGTATCTGCTTGGCAAGCAGAAGGTCCCAGGTTCAATCCTTGGCATCTCCAACTAAAAAGGGTCCAGGCAAGTAGGCGTGAAAAACCTCAGCTGGAGACCCTGGAGAGCTGCTGCCAGTCTAAGTAGACAGTACTGACTTTGATGGACCGAGGGTCTGATTTAGTAGACGGCAGCTTCATATGTTCAAAAACAAAAATGTAAATGATACTGAAAAGACTCAAACACAATTTTAAACTGAAACAGCAAACTTAGAGCAAGGCTCTTGAAAAAAATACTATTATGTTATTATTGTCAATAAGTACAAAAGCAACCTCTACGGCGGCTGGATCAACTTTTGTCAAGCCCCGAGATTCCCAATAACGAAGTCCTTTGTTTTGTTTCAAACAGACTGGTTTATTTAGGAATTCAAAGGTGCTCAAGGAACATGGTCCTTGGGAATACTGAGATACCAGAGGTTACATGGTTCTATACAGGGTATCATAAACCGTTACAAAAAGGCGTTTCATTCAAACCTGAAGTTCAAAAGGGTACAGCAGGAACTACGTTTTACACTACAAAAGCATTCTCACACCCCGTTGGGAACTGTGAAATTTAGGGAGTGTATTCTTCAGACATAGCATGCATTTCCCAGTAATATAAACATTCTTTGCTGGATGGCCGGGCGTACTTGGTTACTAAGTTGTAAAGAATGGAGAAGAACCTGACATTTGTTCAGCCACCTTATATCAAAATACCTTGGCTTGACAACTTTGAAGCTTCAGATAGACTTCTTCATTCTGGCAGAAGGTCCCAGGTTCAGTCCCTGGCATCTCCAAAAAAGGGTCCAGGCAAATAGGTGTGAAAAACCTCAGCTTGAGACCCTGGAGAGCCGCTGCCCGTCTGAGAAGACAATACTGACTTTGATGGACCAAGGGTCTGATTCAGTATAAGGCAGCTTCATATGTTCATATGTACAGGTGCATTTAAAGGGGGAGGGACAGTGGCTCAGTGGTAGAGCATCTGCTTGGGAAGCAGAAGGTCCCCGGTTCAATCCCAGGCATCTCCAACTGAAAAGGGTCCAGGCAAGTAGGTGTGAAAAACCTCAGCTTGAGACCCCTGGAGAGCCGCTGCCAGTCTGAGTAGACAAGACTGACTTTGATGGACCGAGGGTCTGATTCAGTATAAGGCAGCTTCATATAGTCATATATATATATATTCAAATTGTGTAGTTCAGAGTGTTAAGGCTTGGGTTTATTGCTTGCTATACCGCAGAGATTGCTTTTGTACCTATTGACAATAACAGCATGTAGCATTTGTCAAGAGCCTTGCTGCTTCAGTTTAAAATCGCGTTTGAGTCTTTTCAGTATCATTTACGTTGTTTTGTTATTTTCCACTGTTTTGTGTTCTGTTTACTGCTCCTTACTGTGGCGCTCTAGGTTTCTCACCTGAAGGCAGACAACCGTATTAGAATGAATGAGCATCATGCGTTCCCCTGTTCGCAACACATACATGCTGCAATGGAAGCACTTTAAAAAAGGTAAAGGCAGTCCCCTGAGCAAGCACCAGTTGTTTCTGACTCTGGGGCGACGCTGCTTTCACAACGTTTTCATGGCAGACTTCTTATGGGGTGGTTTGCCATTGCCTTCCCCAGTCATCTACACTTTCCCCCCAGCAAGCTGGGCACTCATTTTACTGACCTCGGATGGATGGAAGGCTGTGTCGACCTCAAGCTGGCTACCTGAACCAGTTTCTGCTGGAATCGAACTCAGGTCATGAGCAGAGGGCTCCGACTGCAGTACTGCAGCTTTACCACTCTGCGCGGCGGGGCAATGGTAACATGCATGCCTTACATTCATTTATTTCAGAGACTGGAGTTAAGGGGGACAGTTGGATTTTCAGGGCTGCTAGGAGATAGAACAAAGTCTAAGTCCAGTGGCACCTTCAAGTCCAACAAAGTTTAACTCTGGGTATACGCTTTTGCGTGCATGCAGAATACCCAGAATTAAACTTTTGTTAGTCTTAAAAGTGCCACTGGACTCAGACTGGACTCTAGGTTTGGTGTAGTGGTGAAGTGTGCGGATTCTTATCTGGGAGAACCGGGTTTGATTCCCCACTCCTCCACTTGCACCTGCTGGAATGGCCTCGGGTCAGCCATAGCTCTGGCAGAGGTTGTCCTTGAAAGGGCAGCTGCTGTGAGAGCCCTCTCCAGCCCCACCCACCTCACAGGGTGTCTGCTGTGGGGGGAGAAGATATAGGAGATTGTAAGCCACTCTGAGACTCTGTCCTTGAAAGGGCAGCTGCTGTGAGAGCCGTCTCCAGCCCCACCCACCTCACAGGGTGTCTGCTGTGGGGGGAGAAGATATAGGAGATTGTAAGCCACTCTGAGACTCTGTCCTTAAAAGGGCAGCTTCTGGGAGAGCTCTCTCAGCCCCACCCACCTCACAGGGTGTCTGTTGTGGGAGAGGAAGGAAATGGAGATTGTAAGCCTCTCTGAGTCTGTGATTCAGAGAGAAGGGCAGGGTATAAATCTGCAAATCTTCTTCTAGGTTCTTTTTAGCCATTTATGGGTCTCTATGCCTTCATGAATTTGTCTAATTGGCAGCTATCTTTACAGCTGGCACATTGTGCCCAAGGTTTGGGTGTGAGAGGGCAGAATGGTCACCCTGAAAGAACTGACCCCCTCACCCCCAGGTTTCTTGATCCTTCATCAGTCCTGGAGAAAAGGATGGGGCGGGTGACAGTTCTCATTGGAGAGGTTTTTTTCCCTCAGCCCACTCTCCGCCCCTGAGTTTGATGGTGTAGGCCTGGTCTGGGGTACTGAGGGGTACTGAGGAGAGTCTGGCTCTCTGGCTAGTGTACCGACCGCCTAGCACACCAGCAGAGACCGGATTTCTGTGTTCACGCTGATGACGCTGCCTCCTAGGGTTGCCAAGTCCAATTCATGAAATATCTGGGGACTTTGGGGGTGGAGCCAGGAGACATTGGGGTGGAGGCAAAAGCAAGGGTGTGACAAGCATAATTGAACTCCAAGGGAGTTCTGGCCATCACATTTAAAGGGACAGCACATCTTTTAAATGCATTCCTTCCACAGGAAATAATGAAGGATAGGGGCACCTTCTTTTGGGAGCTCATAAATTGGACCCCCTGGTCCAATCTTTTTGAAACCTAGGGAGTATATTGGGGAGAGCCACTGGATGCTATACTGAAAATCTGGTGCCTCGACCTCAAAAAATAGGGCCCCCAGAAATGCCCGCAGATCAATTCTCCATTATTTTCTATGGAAATAAGCCTCCTTAGGGAATTATGAGTTCCCAGCAATAATAATATAATAATAATAATACCTTTTATTTATATCCCGCCCTCCCCACCGAAGCAGGCTCAGGGCGGCTAACAACAGAGTTCAATATACATAGTACAAAAACATTTTAACCATAGTGAATTAAAAACTATTAAAATTCTAAAACAATAAAAATAAATTGTGCTATTATCTAGATGGCGAACTTAATGAGCAGTTCTAGTCTGTGAAGGCCATTTGAAACAAAGTAGTTTTGCAGGCCCTGCGGAATTGCTCAAGGTCCCACAGGGCTCGCATTTCTTCTGGAAGTTGGTTCCATAACTGTGGGGCCATAACGGAGAAAGCCCGGTTACGGGTACTTTGAAGTTTCCCTCCCCTACCCCCGCTTTCTGATTATCCTGAAGCGGGAGGGAGGGCCTCCAAAAAGGGGGATCCCCTGCCCCCACCTGGGAATTGGCAACCCTACTGCCTCCTCACAGGTGTTGGGCCTGGTGTCGTCCATGTTGTATCATTTAAATTTTGTTGTTACCCGCCTTGAGCTTTGCTGTGCAGGGAAGGGAGGGCTATAAGTCTAACCAATAAACACATATGGGGGCGGGGAGTTCCAAGCGCCTAGCCCCCAGCGAGAAGGAAAAGATTCCGTTTTGCCATAGACCGAGCAGAGTCACCTCTTGGGGACGGCGTGGGGATGTCTGGCAGTCGGGGCGGCTTTGGGACCATCCGCACGCTTTCCCCGTTTTCGTTATCCGTCAACACGAACTCTGGGGAAACAAGGAAGGAAAAGAAGAAGGGAAGAGGATGAGACCACTAGAGAGTTCTGGAAAGGGATGTTAAGAGCTAGATCAGCCACGCCGATGTCCCATTAGCCTTAACTCGCTCTTCTCCGTGGGGCTTCCGTCGGATTTCGCACAAGCTGTCCCGAGGCTGCAATTCACCTCACTTCTTCCGCGCAGCAAACAAGATCCTCTAAAAACTGGTTTCCGTTGGCCGCATGAAAAAGGTGAAGCTCGTTGCAGCCCCGGGGCAGGTAGTGCGAAGTTTGACGGAAGGCACGCAGAGAAGAGGAGCGTGAGACCAGGACAAGGCTAGTGGGGAATCAGTCCTAGAGTACAGGAGCACCTTCAAGACAAACACCATTGAACATAAGAACAGAAGAGAAGCCCTGTTGGATCAGGCCAATGGCCGCTCCAGTCCAACACTCCATGTCACATAAGAGAAGCCATGTTGGATCAGGCCAATGGCCCATCCAGTCCAACACTCTGTGTCACATAAGAACATAAGAGAAGCCATGTTGGATCAGGCCAGTGGCCCATCCAGTCCAACACTCTGTGTCACATAAGAACATAAGAGAAGCCATGTTGGATCAGGCCAGTGGCCCCTCCAGTCCAACACTCTGTGTCACATAAGAACATAAGAGAAGCCCTGTTGGATCAGGCCAATGGCCCCTCCAGTCCAACACTCTGTGTCACATAAGAACATAAGAGAAGCCATGTTGGATCAGGCCAGTGGCCCCTCCAGTCCAACACTCTGTGTCACATAAGAACATAAGAGAAGCCCTGTTGGATCAGGCCAATGGCCCCTCCAGTCCAACACTCTGTGTCACATAAGAACATAAGAGAAGCCATGTTGGATCAGGCCAGTGGCCCCTCCAGTCCAACACTCTGTGTCACATAAGAACATCAGAGAAGCCGTGTTGGATCAGGCCAATGGCCCATCCAGTCCAACACTGTGTCACATAAGAGAAGCCATATTGGATCAGGCCAATGGCCCATCCAGTCCAACACTCTGTGTCACATAAGAACATAAGAGAAGCCATGTTGGATCAGGCCAATGGCCCATCCAGTCCAACACTCTGCATCACACAGCGGCCAATATAGTAGGCAAAACAGCCCCTGCTAGAATTCCACCCCTGCACACACCTATGCCTGGACATCATGGTGACCACCAGCAACTTCTACTGGGGCATGGAGTATGTTCATAGAAGTTGCTTGATACCTGTTTCTGCCTGATCCAACATGCTTTCTCTTATGTTCTTATGTCATGTGCCCCACTCGTCCTGATCTGACCACTACACCCGTATGGTCAGGATAGATCCCTCCAGATTTCCCCCGTATGATTCTTGCCCTCCCTTTCTCTGGCTGATCCGGCACATCCCAATGTTCCTCTGAGGACAGAAGCCACCCCTGGGATAGATCTTTTCCTTTGCTCTCAGACCTTTCCAGGGTTGCTTCTCCAGAGGTCTCCAGCTCAAAGCAGCTCCCAAACCAATCACATTTGAATGAAGCAGAGTTATCAATCCAACAGGAAATGATTTTTAGAGTTTACAAATAGTTAAACAATGTATTTCTCTTTTAAAATGGTGCAGGGGTGGCCAACGGTAGCTCTCCAGATGTTTTTTGCCTACAACTCCCATCAGCCACAGCCGGCATGGCCAATGACTGGGGCTGATGGGAGTTGTAGGCAAAAAAAATGTCTGGAGAGCTAGCACTGGCCACCCCTGGTGTATCAGGATAATTTTTGTGTATTGACATACTCCAATAAGGGATATTGGCTGTTTATCTCATCACATATACTGAGCCCATTTTCACTATATTTTATTGTATTTTTTTTCTTTTTTCTAATAGCAAACTAGAATGATGTTTACATGTTAAAAAGTAAATTAGTTGGACAGGAACATCACTGTCCATTGTATTTCTCTCTTAGAAGCCCGCCTAAAGAAGCCCGCCTAAAATCTACTAGGGACAGGGCCTTCTCTGTTATGGCCCCTACATGGTGGAATCAGCTGCCGGAGGAGGTGAGGGCCCTGCGGGACCTTGTTCAGTTCCGCAGGGCCTGTAAGACAACCCTCTTCCGGCTAGCCTACACCTAGCTGATATGAGAAACTAAATGTAGCTTTGCCAGACTCCTGTTATACATATTGTTGTAATGTTTAATGTTTTTAAGGTTTTAAATGTTTTAAATGCTTATATATTTAAATACTTGTTTAATTTTATTTTGACTATTTGTTGTGAGCCGCCCTGAGCCACTTTGTGGGAAGGGCGGGATATAAATCATAAATAAATAAATAAATTAGCTGTATTGACATACTCAAATAAGGGATACTGGCTGTTTATCTCATTACGTATACTAATCCCATCTTCCACTATAATCGAATGTATTTTTCTCCAAATGGCAAACTATATGTACGTTACAAGTGAAAAGGTAAATTAGTTGGATGGGGAAAAACATCTGAGAAAGAAATGCCTGGTTTATAAACAAATAGAGGGATTGACAGACATTCTCACATTTTGACATATTACTGTTTTATCGGTTTCTCACGCTCGTGCTACCCGGATCGAAAGTTCGCTCGGTTTGTTAATTTTACTATTCTGCCATTGGATTTTGAAGTCCTGAAGTCCTCACGAGGGTGGAGGTTACAAGCATCGAGGCACTGCTGTTGAAGACGCAGCTGCGCTGGGCAGGGCATATTTCCAGGATGGAAAACCACCGCCTTCCCAAGATTGCTCTGCATGGTGAACTTTCCACTGGTCATCGAAATAGAGGGGCACCAAAGAAGAGGTACAAGGACTCCTTGAAGAAATCCCTTGGCACCTGTCGCATCAACCATCACCAGTGGTCTGACCTAGCCTCAGATCGCAAAGCATGGAGGCACACCATCCACCAGGCTGTCTCTTCCTTTGAGAACGCACGCATAGCTGGTCTTGAGGACAAAAGGAGATTGAGGAAGAATCGCACTGCTACAGCACCAACCCCAAATCAGACTTTTCCCTGCAGCCACTGTGGCCGGATCTGCCTGTCCCGCATTGGTCTTGTCAGCCACCAGCGAGCCTGCAGCAGACGTGGACTATTGCACCCTTCTTAAATCTTCGTTCGCGAAGTCAAGCCGAGAGAGACATTGGATTTTAAATTTGTACCACCTTGCATTCGAACCCGCTGCCCGCCAGCTATACGTAGCTCTGCTCACTGTACCTGATTCCTTGTCTAAAGAAGTGCGCATGCACACATGAAAGCGTTCATTCTGAATAAAACTTGGTTGGTCTTAAAGGTGCCACTGGACTCCTATTTAGATAAACATTTTGTTTGGGCCAGAAGATGAAACCTGGTGAAAGAGAGCCTGACGGAGCTCCGGTAAGGTCAGGTCGGCTATATTCCCCAGCCAGGGAAAGCAAGTAACCTTGCAAAGCCCTATGTCTGGTTGTGGGTCTTCCCCTCCTTCCCGCAACGTACCCAGGGTTTCCGCGTAGCTGTCATCGAGCTGTAGGGGGATCAGGGTGTGTTTGCTGGTCCTCACAAAGAATTCCACCACACCTGCCAAGGAGGAGCAACAGTACTGCAAGAACAAGGAAACAAATGAAATGGAGCAAACAGCCCTTCCCTTTGACGCTTGTGCACAAAAGAAGGGCTTCGAGCCATCGCACGGCTGACTGCTCAAGGAGGACTGGCGTGCACTTCTCGGCGGGTTTATCCAGAAGGGAGTATTCCTTGAGCTGGGCCGGGCTCTTGCGGGCACGCAGGGCTGCAAGACCGCCTTCGTTTCCCAGCAGAGCCCTTGGCCTGTACCCATAGGCCGGGGGTGGGGGTGGGGCAGTTTCCTTCACGAAAGGCTTCCTTTACAGAAACGAGCAGCTGATGTTTCCACGGCATGGAGGAAGGAGGACTGCTTCCTCAAATTAGTCTACCCTTCCCCCTGGTGTCGCAGTGTCCCATAATGCCCAGAACCCCAAGAAGAAGGAGAAGGAGGAGAAGAAGGAGGAGAAGAAGAAGAAGAAGAAGAAGAAGAAGAAGAAGAAGAAGAAGAAGAAGAAGAAGAAGAAGAAGAAGAAGAAGAAGAAGAAGAAGAAGAAGAAGAAGAAGATGATATTGGATTTATATCCCGCCCTCCACTCCGAAGAGTCTCAGAGCGGCTCACAATCTCCTTTACCTTCCTCCCCCACAACAGACACCCTGTGAGGTAGATGAAGATATTGGATTTATCTCCCGCCCTCCACTCTGAAGAGTCTCAGAGCGGCTCACAATCTCCTTTCCCTTCCTCCCCCACAACAGACACACTGTGAGGTAGATGAAGATATTGGATTTATATCCCGCCCTCCACTCCAAAGAGTCTCAGAGCGGCTCACAATCTCCTTTCCCTTCCTCCCCCACAACAGACACCCTGTGAGGTAGATGAAGATATTGGATTTATATCCCGTCCTCCACTCCGAAGAGTCTCAGAGCAGCCTACAATCTCTTTTCCCTTCCTCCCCCACAACAGACACCCTGTGAGGCAGGTGGGGCTGAGAGAGCTCTCCCAGAAGCTGCCCTTTCAAGGACAGAGTCTCAGAGCAGCCTATAATCTCCTTTCCCTTCCTCCCCCACAACAGACACCCTGTGAGGTGGGTGGGGCTGGAGAGGGCTCTCACAGCAGCTGCCCTTTCAAGGACAACCTCTGCCACAGCTATGGCTGGCCCAAGGCCATGCTAGCAGGTGCAAGTGGAGGAGTGGGGAATCAAACCCGGTTCTCCCAGATAAGAGTCCGCACACTTAACCACTACACCAAACTGGCTCTCCACACCAAACTGGCTCTCCTAAAGCCCTCCTACTCCCCGGTCAGACCCCCACCCTGGTCCATCAAGGTCAGAACAGTCTGATCGAGGGTTTCCGATCCCCAGGTGGGGCAGGAGGAGAGAGCCACGGAGGCATTCACGTTAAATCAACCTCAAATCCTTCGAAATCCAATGATTTATATAAGTGCATTATGGTCAATTTTCTACTGCCGCCCGTCGTCTGTCGAATGTAGGAGCGTTGGTCTCCGATAGGAATGGTTTTAGTCGTTGCCGAAGCGCGTCGAAGCCTCGTGCAAAACGGCATTTCGCGCATCCCTGTTGCGTCTTGCTGCCTTGCTGCATTCCATCCAGATATTGGGTAACGGAGAAGAGTTGGAGCATTGGATTTTGTTTTCACAGCATTGCGCACGACTTCCCGACTCCAGTCTCAAGGAACAAACCGCTGGACTTCAATTTAAGACTGGTTGTTTCAGGAGTGGTTTTTCCTTTGCACTTTGTGTTACACTGTATTGTCTACGAATAATTTGTTTTTTGCAATCATTGAATTTCTAAGGATTTGAGGCTGATTTAACGTGAATGCCTGGTTGGCTCTCTCCTCCTGCTCTACCTTTTCACGTTACTCTGTTTGGTTGCCAATCCCCGGGTGGGGGCGGGGGGATCCCCCGGTTTGGAGGCCCACCCCCCGCTTCAGGGTCATCAGAAAGCGGGGGTGGGGGAAGGGAAATGTCTGCTGGGCACTATATTATACCCTTTGGAGACTGATTCCAATAAGGTATAATGGAGAATCGATCCATGGGTATCTGGGGCTCTGGGAGGGAGGGCTGTTTTTTGAGGTAGAAGCACCAAATTTGCAGCATAGCATCCAACGCTTCTCCCCAAAATACCCTCCAAGTTTCAAAAGGATTGGACCAGGGGGTCTAATTCTATGAGCCCCAAAAGAAGGTGCCCCCATCCTTCATTATTTCCAATAGAGGGAGGGCATTTAAAAGGAGTGCAGTCCCTTGAAATGTGATGGACAGAACTCTCTTTGGAGTTCAACTGTGTTTGTCACAACCGGGCTTCTGGCTCCACCCCCAAAGTCTCCTGCCCCCACCCCAAAGTCTCCTGGCTCCACCCCCAAAGTCCCCAGATATTTTTTGTATTGGACTTGGCAACCCTATACCTGCTCCATGCAGCCCTCGGCCTGAGGCAGGGGAAAGTCTTTCCCAGCACTGCTCTCTGCAGCTGCCAGGGACTGAACCGGGGACTTTCCACATGCGGCTACTAAGCTTAGCTGTGCTACTGATAAATCCAGGCCCTAGACTTTCTGTTTACCCACAGGGGGAAGCCCCAATTTCCTGCCCTTGAGGAATTCAGCAGCTGGAGTAAACAATGGCCTCCATGCAGTGATACTCTTGGAATTTCCCCTGGTCTTTATGGCAAATACCATGAACTACGGAAGGCAGCATAGAATTTCACTCAAGAGTGACATCACATCCTCCACCCAGTTCCTCCCTGCCCGGCACTGCCCCCATCCCCAAATCTTCCCACCTTTGCCGAGTCCTCCCAGGAACCGCCATCTTACCGGATCCTCAACATCGATGATGTATTGTTTGCCAGCTTGGTTGATCTTATAGTGCTTTAGAACAGCAGTTCTGCAACACAGAAGAAAGGGACTTCGATTAAGAAAATGGCCGCCCCAGGTCATGAGAACATCACAAGGATCCCGCCAGATTAGACCAAGGAGGGTTCAGCTCATCCAGCGTCCTGTTCTTGCAGTGGCCAATCACAGGCCCATATAGGGTTGCCGAGTCCCCCGCGGTCTATTGTACCAAAGAGTTTTCCCTCCCAAAATGCTAGAGCGTCCAGGTAAATCATAGAGTTTCCCCGGAAAGAGCGGCCGGCGTGCAATGTCGCCAGCACGATGACATCATTTGTGGGTTGGGAACCTCCCGGATGGGAGAACCCCTGCCCGGCCCAGGGGCTTGGCAGCTGTAGGCCCGTAAGCAGAGCACAGGGGCCAAAACCACCCTTTCCCTCAAACTGTCCAGAGCAGGTACACAGCCTCTGAACGGCGGGGGGGGGGGGTGTTCCAGTCAGCCGTCATGGCTGATTGCCCTTGAAGGTGTGGTCTTCTTTGAGCTCATCGAACCCACAAGGAAGTCATCCAACGCAGGGGCTGCCCCTATGGCACAAGTTCCACAGGTTTACCGAGCACTGCCAAAAGTACTTTCTTTGCTGCTCATCAACTTTAATGGGGGGTGACCCAGCTCTGGGAGGAGAGGTCCCCTGCCAGCAACCTCTGAGAGACAGGAGGGCAGACTTGTTCAAACAGCACAGCAAGGCCACTTCGTAACCAACGTGTCAGGGGGTTGCCAGTCTCCAGAGAGCCAGTTTGGTGTAGTGGTTAATTGTGTGGACTCTTATCTGGGAGAACTGGGTTTGATTCCCCACTCCTCCACTTGCACCTGCTGGAATGGCCTTGGGTCAGCCATAGCTCTCGCAGGAGTTGTCCTCGAAGGGGCAGCTTCTGGGAGAGCTCTCTCCGACACACCCACCTCACAGGGTGTCTGTTGTGGGGGAAGGAGATAAAGGAGATTGTAATCCGCTCCGAGACTCTGTCCTTGAAGGGGCAGCCGCTGGGAGAGCTCTCTCAGCCCCACCCACTTCACAGGGTGTCTGTTGTGGGGGAGGAAGGGAAAGGAGATTGTAGGCTGCTCTGAGACTCTGTCCTTGAAAGGGCAGCTTCTGGGAGAGCTCTCTCAGCCCCACTCACCTCACAGGGTGTCTGTTGTGGGGAGGGGAGAAGATATAGGAGATTATAAACTGCTCTGAGTCTCTGTTTCAAAGAGAAGGGCGGGGTATAAATCTGCAGTCTTCGTCTTCGTTTAATGAAGAGAAAATGAAAAAACCTCTGTGTATAAATGCCTCTTCTATATGCACTTTTGATGTATAATTTCAATACAGTACTAATAACTAGTACTAATTTTTCTAAGCCATGATTTATACCATTCCAAATTTGCCTTTCACTCTCATTTAGCAGAGAATTCTCACTTGCTTTCAACTCTCAGGGTTTTGTTTACAAAAGCAAATTCTGCGAAACAGGAGACTTATAAAGTGTGATTTTTGGCAACAGTTTTAAGATTCCATTTGCTGTTGACCTGCTCTATTAAAACCTTATATGGCTGAGGACCTGCCTACCTTAGGGACCGTCTCTCCCCATATGTTCCTCAGAGGGTACTGAGATCTGGTTCGCAAAATCTATTGACAATCCCTGGGCCGATGTCGCACACTGGCTGGTTTTCCTGGACACTAGCATTTTGGGAGGGAAAAACTCTATGGTACCTATTGTACCATAGAGTTTTCCCTCCCAAATTGCCAGAGCGTCCGGGAAAACCATAGAGTTTTCCCAGAAACACCTAGAGCGGCTGGTGCGTAACATTGCCAGTGCGATGACATCATTTGCAGGTGATGTCATTATGCCAGCGACGTTGGTAGAGGTTCCTCCTGCCAGCCCACAGCCCACCCAGGTGGGAGAACCCCCACCCAGACCGGGGGTTTGGCAGCCCTATCACCACATCATGACTCTATGGTAAAAGCCACAGCTTATCTGGGTGTCCCAGAATGCAATGCTGTTGCTTCTGGTTGCATAGCTTGAACTGATGCCCTGGGATGCCTTTTTAGGGCCCCTGTTTTCACTCTACTGTCCTTTAGAGTAACAGTGGGTGGGAGGCCGGGGCTGAAGCTGGGAGATTGCCCCCCCATAGCAGACAAAATGGACCTTTCTCCTGCTTAAACCACACCCACAGTTGGCAGCAACATGCCCTCTAAGCTGCAGAGTCTTGTAAGCAAAAATTCTACTTTGTGAGCTACTGGCATTAAAGTTGTGAGCTCCTGCATCAATTAGTGTGCTCTGGGGGGCTCCTCCTTCCTAAGCGAAGACAAAAATGTGTGAGCTAGAGGCTAAAAATCTGTGAGCTAGCTCACCCTAACTCAGCTTAGAGGGAACACTGGTTGGCAGTCCCCGGGTGGGATGTGGAGATCTCCTAGAATTACAGCTGATACCAGACGACAGGGAATTTACTCCTGAGAAAATGGCTACTTTGGAGGGTGGGCTCTATGACATCATATCCAGCTGAGGTCCCTCCTCTTCCTGAACCCTGCCTTCCCCAGACCCCACCCCAGACCCCAGACCGAAATCTCCAAGACTTTCCCAACCTGGAGTTGGCAGCCTTAACCTACATCTTGCCTCCTTTTACTGTAGGCTGGAGAAAATGGTCAAAGAGCTAAGGAATGTTTGGTGGGCCAGAGAAGGGCAGGAGTCTGAGCAATTTGGAGGCACAGCCAACCAGGGCGCTTCAGCTCTCTGCCAATCAGAATGCCTGATGTTGCACCGCCCTACCTGTACGGGGAAGGGGGAAATGTCTGCTGGGCACTCCATGATTCCCTATGGAGACCTATTCCCGTAGGACAGGGGTGGCCAACGGTAGCTCTCCAGATGTTTTTTGCCTACAACTCCCATCAGCCCCAGCCATTGGCCATGCTGGCTGGGGCTGATGGGAGTTGTAGGCAAAAAAAACATTTGGAGAGCTACCGTTGGGTATAATGGAGAATTGATCCGTGGGTATCTGGGGATCTGAGGGGACTGTTTTTTTGAGGTAGAAGCACCAGATTTGCAGCATAGTATCTGAGGCCTCTCGTCAAAATACCCTCCAAGTTTCAAAAGGGTTGGACCAGGGGGTCCAATTCTATGAGCCCCCAAAGAAGGTGCCCCTATCCTTCATTATTTCTAATGGAGGGAAGGCATTTAAAAGGTGTGCGATCCCTTTCAATGTGATCGCCAGATCTCCCTTTTGGAGTTCAATGAGGCTTGTCACACCCTTGCTCCTGGCTCCACCCCCAATGTCTCCTGGCTCCACTCCCAAAGTCCCCAGATATCACTTGAGGTTGGTCTTGGCAACCCTATCTGCCAATCAGAATGCTGGATGTTGCGGAGCCCTACCTGTTTTCTTCTGTTCCTGAAAAGAGAGCCAAAACCTGGCTCCAAATTAACTCCCTCGGCTGTTCTGGTCTCCCAGCTCCTGTCTCAGCCCCCCCGCCCCCCAGCAGCTGCGGCCACAACTCACCCATTCACCACCTGCCGCGTGGTCACGGAGACGCTCTTGCCGTCTTTTCCCGGGCGCAGAAGCAGGTTCCCGCAGCCAGTGTTCTTCTCCAGGAGCACCTCCGCTTCTGTCCTGGAGACTCTGAAAAAACAGCTGCGGGGGGCAGAGGAAAAAGAGAAGGCCGGTAAATCCCATCCCAGGACAGGCTATCTCTGTCTACCCTCACCCAGCCTCAGGCTGCCCCATCTGTGAAATGGGCTTCATAATGCCTGGCACCACAAGATACTTTTCGATTGAGACAGGGCTCGTTTTGTTGAAAAATAGGTGGTGGAGCTCATCCAGGGATTGTTATGCAGCTGCGCCTACTCTTCAATGGACAAGGAGGTGGAACTCTCACAAGGAGGAGGTGGAACTCTCAGAAAGGTTCAGGAGCTGCGCTCCTGTGAGCTCCCGCTGAATCCGAGGCCTGGATTGAGAAGACCTAAATGGCCCCTTTCTGACCGTTCTGCAGTTGGTTAACCCATTTACACACACTTATTTCAACATTTAATACATAACAGTTTGGTGCTGACGCTGTTAATGTCTGATGGTAGTCAGTGCTCTAGGTATCCTTTAGGCGAAAGCCAGAACAGTGCTGTCTTTAAAAGGTGTGCGGTCCCTTTAAATATGATGGCCAGAACTCCCTTTGGAGTTCCATTATGCATGTTGCAATCTTGCTCCTGGCTCCACCCCCAAAGTAGGCTTCCCAATCCCCAGGTCCCAGAGGGGGATCTCCCGGTTTTACAGGCTTCCCCCCTCCCCCAGCCAGCTGGCCGGCGGGGGAAGCTCCGCCCCCACAACCATCATGCACTTCCATGAACAATTCCCATAGGGAACGATGGGAAATTGATCCGCGGGTATCGGGGGCTCTGGGGAGGCTGTTTTTTGAGATAGAGGCACCAAATTTTCAGTATAGCATCTAGTGCCTCTCCCCAAAATACCTCCCAAGTTTCAAAAAGATTGGACCAGGGGGTCCAATTCTATGAACCTCAAAAGAAGGTGCCCCTATCCTTCATTATTTCCTATGGAAGGAAGGCATTTAAAAAGATGTGCAGTCTCTTTAAATGTGATGGCCAGAACTCCCTTGAAGTTCAATTATGCTTGTCACACCCTTGCTTTTGGCTCCGCCCCCAATGTCTCCTGGCTCCACCCCCAAAGTCCCCAGATATTTCCTGAATTGGACTTGGCAACCCTACTATTAATACAGTTATTCTCTTAATTGCTTCTTGAAGGAAGAGAAGAGGATAGAAACCAAACCAAACTATATGAAACTTTTACGTGCTGCCTTATTTGAATGAACTGAGAAGCCTCTGCCCACAAGGAACATACAAATCCACTCACTCTGGCTGTTTTGCCTCCGGTAAGTCTCCTCCAGGCGGAACGGAGCGCTCTGGGATCTTGGGGCTGGAGGAACCTTCTCGTGCATCAGGCAGGTCCGTCTTTAATCGCTGCTCCCTCTCCTTCTCGAGAGCTTCCGAGAGCATGTAGAGGTGGCCCGGAAGCAGGGCCAGACTGGAGGGGACCCTCATCTGGTGGGGGGGAGCAGAGCAGAGGGTGAGAGGCCAGTTTCTTGGAATCAGCTTTAGATCACTATGCAGGTTTTCAGGGAGGACAAAAGTAGGGTTGCCAAGTCCAATTTAAGAAATATCTGGGGACTTTGGGGGTGGAGCCAGGAGACGTTGGGGGTGGAGCCAAGATCAAGGCTGTGACAAGCATCATTGAACTCCAAAGGGAGTTCTGGCTATCACATTTAAAGGGACGGCACACCTTTTCAATGCCTTCCTTCCATAGGAAATAATGAAGGATAGGGGCGCCTTCTTTTGGGGCTCATAGAATTGGACCCCCTGGTCCAATCGTTTTGAAACTTGGGGGATATTTCAGGGAGAGGCACTAGATGCTGTACTGAAAATTTGTTGCCTCTACCTCAAAAGACAGCCCCCCCCCAGAGCCCCAGATACCCGCGGATCAATTCTCCATGATTTTCTATGGGAATAAATCTCCATAGGAAATAACAGAGTTCCCAGCAGACATTTCCCTCCCCCCCCCCCGCTTTCTGATGACCCTGAAGCGGGGGGAGGGCCTCCAAACAGGGGGATCCCCTGCCCCCACCTGGGGATTGGGAACCCTAGCCAAAAGGGACACAGAGAGGGACTCAAGCTCATGAGCGGAAGAGCATCTGTGTCAAGAGCAGGGTGAGAACGTGGAAGCAGTTCAAGTGGGTGGCCACGAGGCGCCCCCTCTCCCCATGCCCCTGCACCTGCTGCCTTTGGAACTTTGTGGAGGCCTCCCGAGGCTCGGGTGGCCTCGGCAAAGTCGGGGGCGTGACAGTGACATCATTGTGATGTCATCGGCACAAGTGCACAAAGCCTTGTGGGGGAGCGGAGGAATGCAATCTGGCCTGGAGCACAGGAATCTCTAACACTGGGCCTGTCGACCTCTCTGCGCTGTTGCTGGCCGTCCAGAGAACTGGTTGGTCCCTGTGTGAGACAGGAGGCTGGACTAGATGGACCCTCCCTGGTCTGATCCAGCAGGGCTCTTCTGATGTTCTTATGAAGGCCTCGGCCTCTCTGCCCTGTTGTTGGCCCTCCAGAGTAACTGGCTGGCCACTGTGTGAGACAGGAGACTGGACGAGATGGGTCTTCCCTCGTCTGACCCAGCAGTTTTTAGGAATGACCTAAACCACCTTCTACCATCAAGGCAGGAGTGCTATCGCAGAAGGGGGCTTGCCTTCTCGCAGAGGAGTTTGCTCACCTCCACCATTGTGAGAATGAATGCTTTCCACATCTCCCGAGACTCCAAGCTCTCCATCTGAAACAGAAACGCGTTTCCTAAGAACACTGTCACATTCGGGCGCCCTCTTTCAAGTGAGACCCGGGGATCCCCCAGAACTGCAGCTCATCTCGAGACGAAAGAGATAATTTCTCCTGGAGAAAAGGGATGTTTTGGTTGGATTCTAAGGGCATTGTACCCCACTGTCCTCCCTACACTGAATCCCCAAATCTACAGGAGCTGGATCTGCCAAGCTGTGAATTTGGTAACATTGCCTTATTGAACTGCACAGCTATTTCCCGCTGGTCGCTGAGGGCCCAGAAAAGCAAGTGCCGCAATTTCATTTTCCTCTGCTGGTAGTTGGCGATTAGTTTTGTGCTGAGACAGAGCAGACTTAGGAGGGCCTGGTGTGACTTGGTTAGGGTTGCCAATCCCCAGGTGGGGGCAGGGGATTCCCTGGTTTAGAGACCCTCCCCCCGCTTCAGGGTCATCAGAAAGCGGGGGGTGGGGGTAGGGAAATGTCTACTGGACACTCCATTATTCCCTATGGAGACTGATTCCCATAGGGTACAATGGAGAAGCGATCTGTGGGTATTTGGAGTTCGGGGGGGGCCTTTTTTTGAGGTAGAGGCACCAAATTTCAGCATAGCATCGGGTGCCTCTCCTCAAAACACTCTCCAAGTTTCGAAAAGATTGGACCAGGGGGTCCAATTCTATGAGCCCCCCAAAAAGGTGCCCCTGTCCTTCATTGTTCCCAACGGAGGGAAGGCATTTAAAAGGTGTGCGGTCCTTATAGATGCGATGGCCAGAACTCCCTTCGGAGTTCAGTTATGATCCACCCCCAATGTCTCCTGGCTCCACCCCCAGAATCCCCAGATATTTCTTGAATTGGACTTCGCAACCCTAGACTTGGTCCACAGGGTCGCAAAGAGTCAGACTTTGTTCTAAAGTCTAAAGAGACTTTGTTCTAATAAAACAGTGTCAAACGTGGCAGCTGGGCTGTCCCGCCGAATTTCCGTAGGTTGACATTCTGAAGGGAATCTCTGGGCCTCAATTCCCAGAAACTGCAGAGTCGAGGGAAGTTCAGGAACTGACACACTCAAAACACAATTCTTGCCAAGGCCAGGCCAGAACCTTTGACTGTGTCTTTTATTGGCATTATTTATTGCCAGAGAGCCTTGTCTTTTATTGCCATTATTTATTGCCAATAGTAATCCCTGTAGTAATGTATGGCTGTGAGAGCTGGACCATAAGGAAGGCCGAGCGCAGAAGAATAGATGCTTTTGAGATGCGGTGCTGGAGAAGACTCTTGCGAGTCCCTTGGACTGCAAGAAGATATTGGATTTATATCCCGCCCTCTACTCCAAAGAGTCTCAGAGCGGCTCACAATCTCCTTTACCTTCCTCCCCCACAACAGACACCCTGTGAGGTGGGGGGTGGGGCTGAGAGGACTCTCACAGCAGCTGCCTTTTCAAGGACAACCTCTGCCAGAGCTACGGCTGACCCAAGGCCATTCCAGCAGGTGCAAGTGGAGGAGTGGGGAATCAAACCCTGTTCTCCCAGATCAGAGTCCGCACACTTAACCACTACACCAAACTGGCTCTCTTAACCACTACACCAAACTGCAAGAAGATCCAATCAGTCAGTCCTAAGGGAAATCAACCCAGACTGTTCCCTGGAAGGTCAGATGCTGAAGCTGAAGCTCAAAGACTTTGGCCACCAAACGAGAAGGGAGCCCTCCCTGGAGAAAACCCTGATGCTGGGAAAAACAGAAGGCCAAAAAAGGAGATGGCAAAAGATGAGATGGCTGGACAGCGTTACTGATGTAACAAACACGAATCTGAGCAGACTTCGGAGGATGGTGGAAGACAGGAGGGCCTGGCGTGACTTGGTCCAGGGGCTCGCAAAGAGTCGGACTCGACTGTGCGACTGAACAACAACAACAACATCGATTGCCAGAAAGCCAGCCAGGAAGAAAGCGGGAGTGATTTAAGGGAAAGCGGATGGCCCAGAGTGGGAGGAGCGAAGGTCACACGGAGTGCTGGAAGGGAAGAGATGCTGTGAGGGCGGGGAGGTGGGGGGCCTTGGGGCTGTGAAGGGGGGGAGGAGGTGATTGGCCAGCTCTGGGAGCAGACAGGAAGGCAGGAGCAAGTTTTTAGGAGAGACAACTTTAAAAATCAAATCACAATGATTTAAGTGGCAGATAAGGGTTGCCAAGTCCAATTCAAGAAATATCTGGGGACCTTGGGGGTGGAGCCAAGAGACATTGGGGGTGGAGCCAGGAGACTTTGGGGGTGGAGCCAGGAGCAAGGGTGTGACAAGCATCATTTAACTTCGAAGGGAGTTCTGGCCCTTTGGCCAATTAAAGGGACCACACACTTTTTAAATGCCTGCCCTCCATTGGAAATAATGAAGGATAGGGGCTCCTTCTTTGGGAGCTTGTAGAATTGGACTCTGCGGTCCAATCTTTTTGAAACGTGGAGAGTCTTTTGAGGAGAGGCACCGGATGCTTGCTGCAAATGTAGTGCCTCTACCTCAAAAAATACCCCCACCCAAAGCCCCAGATACCCACCGATCAATTCTCCATTATTTCCTATGGGAATCAGTCTCTATAGGGAATAATGGGAGTGCCCAGCAGACATTTCCCTCCCCCCACCCCTAGGGATTGGCAACCCTAGTGGCAGAGCACTGGGCAGGGACTGAGGGATTCTGTGGAGAACTCGGGTTTCCCCACAATGTGCTTCTGCTTTCCAGAACATTACAAGCCCCTGTTCTTCTGTTGCTTTCATGCCTCTGCAAAAGCGTTGCCAAGTCCAGTTCAAGAAATATCTGGGGACTTTGGGGGTGGAGCCAGGAGCAAGGTTGTGACAAGCACAATTGAACTCCAAAGGGGTCCAGCCATCACATTTAAAGGACCCGCACTCCTTTTAAATGCCTTCCCTCCATTTGGAAATAATGAAGGATAGGGGCACCTTCTTTTGGGGGCTCATAGAACTGGACCCCGGTCCAATCTTTTTGAAACTTGGAGGGTATTTTGGGAGAGGTACTGGATGCTATGCTGAAAATTTGGTGCCTCTACCTCAAAAAACAGCCCCCCCCCAGCCCCAGATATCAAGGGGTCGATTTTCTATTATACCCTATTGGGACGGGTCTCCATTGGACTCCAGAGGATATTTCCTCCTAGGGTTGCCAGGTCCAATTCAAGAAATATCTGGGGACTTTGGGGGTGGAGCTGGGAGACATTGGGGGTGGAGCCAAGAGACATTGGGATGGAGCCAGGAGACTTTGGGGGGGTTGGAGCTGGGAGACATTGGGGGTGGAGCCAAGAGACATTGGGGTGGAGCCAGGAGACTTTGGGGGGGGGGTTGGAGCTGGGAGACATTGGGGGTGGAGCCAAGAGACATTGGGGTGGAGCCAGGAGACTTTCGGGGGGTTGGAGCTGGGAGACATTGGGGGGCCAAGAGACATTGGGGTGGAGCCAGGAGACTTTGGGGGGGTTGGAGCTGGGAGACATTGGGGGTGGAGCCAAGAGACATTGGGGTGGAGCCAGGAAACTTGGGGGGGGGTTGGAGCTGGGAGACATTGGGGTGGAGCCAAGAGACATTGGGGTGGAGCCAGGAGACTTTGGGGGGGGTTGGAGCTGGGAGACATTGGGGGTGGAGCCAGGAGACTTTGGGGGGGTTGGAGCTGGGGGACATTGGGGGTGGAGCCAAGAGACATTGGGGTGGAGCCAGGAGACTTGGGGGGGTTGGAGCTGGGAGACATTGGGGGTGGAGCCAAGAGACATTGGGGTGGAGCCAGGAAACTTTGGGGGTGGAGCCAGGAGCAAGGTTGTGACAAGCACCATTGAACTCCAAAGGGAGTTCCGGCCATCACATTTCAAGGGACCGCACACTTTTTAAATGCCTTCCCTCCATTGGAAATAATGGAGGATAGGCGCACCTTCTTTGGGGGAGTCATAGAATTGGACCCCGATGGGGGACTTGTTTCGTGTGCGCGGCACAATGATGTCACTCGCAAGTGTCGTCATCATGCTGGCAATGTCGCACGCCGGCTGCTCTAGGTGTTTCCGGGGAAACTCTATGGCAGGGGGTGGCCAAGGGTAGATGTTTTTTGCCTACAACTCCCATCAGCCCCAGCCAGCATGGCCAATGGCTGGGGCTGATGGAGTTGTAGGCAAAAAAAACATCTGGAGAGCCCCGTTGGCCACCCCTGCTCTGTGGTTTTCCTGGACGCTGTAGCATTTTGGGAGGGAAAACTCATATGGGTGACATCATCATACTGGGGTTTTGGCAGCCCTAAGTTCTGACCCTTACATTTAAAGGGACCGCATGCCTTTTAAATGCCTTCCCTCCACTGGAAATAATGGATAGGGGCAGAGGTTTTTTTGAGCAGGAATACAGTTCCAGCTCAAGGATGGGACAAAGATGCCTTCAGTGATATCTCCACATCTTCCATGACTGAATCGCCATCAGTGTTGCCTTGAACGAACTCTGAGCTGTGGCTTAACTTTTTTATTTTTCATCCTCTAATCTGTTTTAAACGTTTGATTGTTTCACTGTTTATCTGTTCGATTGCTCATTGTTAGTTTTAATGGCTTACTATGTGGGAATCCATCCTGAGCCCGCCACAGAAAAAGGCGGACGACAAATTGACAGAAATAAATAAACATACCAAATGTGGCGGAACCGGCCCGATTCTGCCTTCAGACCCGATCCCGTCAACTCCCTTTTGAGTTGCCAACTCCTGAAGGGAGCTTGTCTTCTTCCCCTCACTAGGGCATGCTGCCACCACCTGTTCAATTTAGGGGTTCCTGACCGAGAGGAACAGGACTCCCGATTCCCCTTTCCTGCCAGTTCTGAGGCCTGGCCTCAAGGTCCTCTGCCAACCCAGCACCTGGTTAACCCAGAGACCAAAGTCCTTCTTTGGGAGACCCTTGGAGGATTGGCACCTTACCAACTGTATGCCTTCCCCCTTCCCTGGACTCCCCTCTTGCAGTAGCGTGGTCTAAGGCGGTTGGGGAAACTATGTGGTACAGAGGGACTATCTTTTAAACAAATAAAACATTTCTTTAAAACATGCAACTATTTACAGGCATTTTTAAATACAGGGTGAACAGAAGTAATAAATGAAAGTAGGGATAAATGCTCCTTCTTTCCCTAATATATAACTGGCCCTGACCATACCATCCAGAACCGACTCACCAGTCACCAAGACTCAAATCGAACTCACTGTCAGCTTCTCCCGACAACTTTTAACTCCCCGTTTCCCTCCAAAAACCTCAAATATAAAACCCAGTCCCCATCCAGGAACTGTCCTGCAGCCTTCTGGGAGACCAGCCAGAAAGAAAGGAAGGAAGGAAGGAAGGAAGGAAGGAAGGAAGGAAGGAAGGAAGGAAGGAAGAAAGAAAGAAAGAAAGAAAGAAAGAAAGAAAGAAAGAAAGAAAGAAAGAAAGAAAGAAAGAAAGAAAGAAAGAAAGAAAGAAAGAAAGAAAGAAAGAAAGAAAGAAAGAAAGAAAGAAAGAAAGAAAGAAAGAGAGGGAGGGAGGGAAGGGAAGGGAAGGGAAGGGAAGGTCGGTCTCTGGTGTAGGGAAGGCACTAGACAGCCATGCGCTCTGTCCTCTCCGCCACTTCCAACCTCCAGCTGGCTTGCGACACATTTGCGACTGTCCTTTCCTGAACGCACCATGGAGAATCCCCATCTGCCAAGAGAGTTACCTTCAGCTGCACATCTTGGGTCCTCATCCTGATGGTCAACTTGGCCCCTTCCGTGGACCAGACAGCCACCGTCCTTGGGGGATTCTCGTCCGCCAGAGCCACAAAGTCGGCCAGGTCAAGAAGATCAACATACTGGGGAGGAAGGGCGAGAAGACTCAGGCACCAAGTTTCTAGACCTCCTGTTTCCGCTTCAGTTTCAAGTCTTCCCTCTCTGGGCCAAGTTTAGAAGCCTTCACATTACATTAAAGGTCTCCACCTCTCTGCCTGTAAGTAATTTCCCAGGTCTCTATTGCTAGTGGTTGAATATGACGCCACATTTTATTTCTTTATTTTACTTAAAATCCACCTTCCTTCCCAGATGAGGACGCAAAACGACTTAGACCAAGGGTGTCAAACATGCAGTTTGGGAGTCGAATGAGCCCCCAGAGGGCTCCTAACAGGCCCCAGAGCAACTGGCTGTCGTCTGCTTAGAATCATAGAGTTGGAAGGGACCCTCTAGGGTCATCTAGTCCAACCCCCTGCACAATGCAGGAAACTCACAAACACCTCCCCCTAAATTCACAGGATCTTCATTGCTGTCAGATGGCCATCTAGCCTCTGTTTAAAAACCTCCAAGGAAGGAGAGCCCACCACCTTCTCCCTATATCTTGCTTCCTTCTGCATCACAGCTTGCTTTGCTAGACTCTCTCAATCGCACAGCAGAGCTACTGAGTCAAGCCTAGGGTTGCCAATCCCCAGGTGGGGGCAGGGGATCCCCCGGTTTGGAGGCCCTCTCCCCGCTTCAGGGTTGTCAGAAAGTGGGGGGAGGGGAGGGAAACGTCTGCTGGGAACTCTATTATTCCCTATGGAAATTTATTCCCATAGAAAATCATGGAGAATTGATCCGTGGGTATCTGGGGGGGGGGCTGTTTTTTGGGGTAGAGGCACCAAATTTTCAGTATAGCATCTAGTGCCTCTCCCCAAAATATCCCCCAAGTTTCAAAAAGATTGGACCAGGGGGTCTAATTCTATGAGCCCCAAAAGAAGGTGCCCCTATCCTTCATTATTTCCTATGGAAGGAAGGAATTGAAAAGGTGTGCCGTCCCTTTAAGTGTGATTGCCAGAACTCCCTTTGGATTTCAATTATGCTTGTCACAGTCTTGATCTTGGCTCCACCCCTAATGTCTCCTGGCTCCACCCCCAAAGTCCCCAGATATTTCTTGAATTGGACTTGGCAACCCTAGTCAAGCCTCTCTCCCTTCTAACGGCTGAGACTCCCCCCCACCCAGTCCCCTGGGGAAGGAAGGAAAGAGCCAGAGCTTCCTTTGCCCAGTTCCCTGGTTCCCATGGGAGAAATACAAAGAAAGCAGCTTTAAGACCAGAGTGCTAATGTTTTATGTTTTAAGTTTTTAAAAATATAGAAGAAGAAGATATTGGATTTATATCCCACCCTCCACTCCGAAGAGTCTCAGAGCGGCTCACAATCTCCTTTACCTTCCTCCCCCACAACAGAAACCCTGTGAGGTAGATGAAGATATTGGATTTATATCCCGCCCTCCACTCCAAAGAGTCTCAGAGCAGCTCACAATCTCCTTTCCCTTCCTCCCCCACAACAGACACCCTGTGAGGTGGGTAGGACTGAGAGGGCTCTCATAGCAGCTGCCCTTTCAAGGACAACCTCTGCCAGAGCTCTGACTGACCCAAGGCCATTCCAGCAGGTGCAAGTGGAGGAGTGGGGAATCAAACCCGGTTCTCCCAGATAAGAGTCCACACACTTAACCACTACACCAAACTGGCTCTCTATATGTGTGTGTTTGTCTGTGTTCTTTATACAATTTATATCCCTGCTACCCAGTGGTCATTTTGTAGAAAAATAGGTGGCGGAGCTCATCCAGGGATTGTTATTCAGCTGCACCTACTATTCAATGGACGAGGAGGTGGAACTCTCCGAAGGAGGAGGTGGAACTCTCAGAAAGGTTCAGGAGCTGTGCTCCTGTGAGCTCCCACTGAATCTGAGGCCTGCTGCTACCTAATCTTAAATAATACACACGCGGACTGGCCTGACATGGCCCGACCCAACAAGGTCTCATTTATGTCAGCTCCGGCCCTCATAACAAATGCGTTCGACACCCGTCTTAGATCATTCTCCTCTTCGTTGTCCTCTTCTCCCTTTTATCCGCACAATAACCCTGTGAGGTAGGTCAGGCCGAGAGTATGCAGCTGCTCCAAGGTCACCCAGCGAGCTTCCGCAGCGGAGTGGGGATTCGAACCTGGACCATCTAGATCCTAGTCTGACGCTCTGAGCCCCATAGCACACCGAACCATGAAGTTCTCAGTTGGGATGTAGCTAAGTCTCCTCTTTCCCCACCGTCTGCCCTGGATTCCACCCCAAGCCGCACTGACTTTCTTCCCCCAGTGCGCCTACCTGGATATCTCTGTTGCTGTTGTAGAAATAAAGAATGAGGCCTCGAAGGCCAGCCCAGAATTTCTTGTATTCCTGTGAGTAGGGGAAGCAACAATTATTAGTATTATATTCCAGGCGCTGGAGGGGTCTAGTCTCCGCTCCCAAGAAGTTACAATCAGCACCAGTACAAGTAAAAATAGCATGTGCTCTTTATTTTATTTTTAGCCCCCCCCCAAAACTTTCTTTTATTTTTACCCCCCCCCCCTCCCAAGTGACTAAGAATAATAAAATCTGAGGTTCATTAAAACCAGCACCACGAAAACGCCTGCAAGACCCGAGAAGCAAGAATGGTCACAAATCATCAAACTGGGTGGTAGGGTTGCCAATCCCCAGGTGGGGGCAGGGGATCTAGAAGAAGAAGAAGAAGATATTGGATTTATATCCCGCCCTCCACTCCGAAGAGTCTCAGAGCGGCTCACAATCTCCTTTACCTTCCTCCCCCACAACAAACACCCTGTGAGGTGGGTGGGGCTGGAGAGGGCTCTCCCAGCAGCTGCCCTTTCAAGGACAACCTCTGCCAGAGCTATGGCTGACACAAGGCCATTCCATCAGGTGCAAGTGGAGGAGTGGGGAATCAAACCTGGTTCTCCCAGATAACAGTCCGCACACTTAACCACTACACCAAACTTGCTCCAAACTTACTGGTTTGGAGCCCCCCCCCCGCTTCAGGGTCATCAGAAAGCGGGGGGAGGGGAGGGAAATGTCTGCTGGGAACTCTATTATTCCCTACGGAGACTTATTCCCATAGGAAATAATGGAGAATTGATCCATGGGTATCTGGGGCTCTGGGGGGGGGGGGCTGTGGTTTGAGGTAGAGGCACCGTATTTTCAGCATGGCATTCAGTGACTCTCCCCAAAATACCCCCAAAGTTTCAAAAAGATTGGACCAGGGGGTCCAATTCTATGAGCCCCAAAAGAAGGTGTCCCTATCCTTCATCATTTCCTATGAAAGGAAGGCATTTTAAAAGGTGTGCTGTCCCTTTCAATGTGATGGCCAGAACTCCTTTTGGAGTTCAATAATGCTTGTCACACCCTTGCTCCTGGCTCCACCCCAATGTCTCCTGGCTCCACCCCCAAAGTCCCCAGATATTTCTTGAATTGGACTTGGCAACCCTACTGGGTGGAAATACACCAAGGAAAGGGGATTTTAAAAGTGACAGCACATGACTGGCAGCAATAGCATCAGAAAGGTCAAGAAGGCACAGAGCAGAGACATAAATCCATGCACTGCATACAAGAGAAGGAAGGGGCACATCTCTGAACAGAGTTGCCAATCTCCAAATCTCCAGGTGGGGGCAGGGGATCCCCCGGTTTGGAGGCCCTCCCCCACTTCAGGCTCATCAGAAAGTGAGGAGTGGATAGGGTTGCCAATCCCCAGGTGGGGGCAGGGGATCCCCCGGTTTGGAGGCCCTCCCCCTGCTTCAGGGTCGTCAGAAAGTGGGGGAAATGTCTGCTGGGTACTCTATTATTCCCTATGGAGATTTATTCCCATAGAAAATCATGGAGAATTGATCTGCAAGTATCTGGGGCTCTGGGGAGGGGCTGTTTTTTGAGGTAGAGGCACCAAATTTTCAGTATAGCATCTAGTGCCTCTCCCCAAAATACCTCCCAAGTTTCAAAAAGATTGGACCAGGGGGTCCAATTCTATGAGCCTCAATAGAAGGTGCCCCTATCCTTCATTATTTCCTATGGAAGGAAGGAATTGGAAAAGTGTGCCGTCCCTTTAAAGGTGATGGCCAGAACTCCCTTTGGAGTTCAATTATGCTTGTCACAGCCTTGATCTTGGCTCCACCCCTAATGTCTCCTGGTTCCACCCCCCAAAGTCTCCTGGCTCCACCCACAAAGTCCCCAGATATTTCTTGAATTGGACTTGGCAACCCTAGGAGTGGAGGTGGGGGGAGGGAAATGTTTTCTGGCACTCCGTTGTTCCCTCCACGGAGACCGATTTCCATAGGGTATCATGCAGAATTGATCTGCAGGTACCTGGGGCTCTGGTGGGGGGGGGGTCTGTTTTTTGAGCTAGAGACACCAAATTTTCAGCACAGCATCCAGTGCCTCTCCCCAAAATGCCCTCCAAGTTTCAAAAGGGTTGGACCAGGGGTTCCAATTCTACGAGCCCCCAAAGAAGGTGCCCCTATCCTTCATTATTTCCAGTGGAGGAGATTCATTTAAAAGGTGTGTGGTCCCTTTCAATGTGATGGCCAGAACTCTCTTTGGAGTTCAAGTGTGCTTGCTACAACCTTGCTTCTGGCTCCATCCCCAATGTCTCCTGGCTCCACTCCCAAAGTCCCCCAGATATTTCTTGAATTGGACTTGGCAACCCTACCTCCGAAGAAATTCTTCCTCTATTTCAAGTGTATTTTTCTCCCATCCTTCCCCCAAAGACCACGCCTGGTTCTTTGCTCTGCATTTTATCCCGACAATAAAACTGTCAGGCGCGGCAGGCCGAAGAGAGTGAACGTGACAATTCCAGGAATATTCAGTGAACTTCACGGCAGAGTGGGGATTTGAACCCGCGTCTTCAGGTCTCTTGCCTGATGCTCTAACCATTCCCCCACAGAGGCTCTCACCTGGCTAAGCAGGGTTAACTGCAGGCTCACTGGGGGGGGGGTGCCACATCTGGGGTGCCACCACCAAGAAGGCCAACCTGTAATCAGATCAGTTTGCCAGACACCACAGCTAACTTGGGTGGGGGCGGGGAGCGGAAATCTCTGATTTAGCAAAACATAAATCACAGTCCAAGCGGCAGTAACAGCAGCAGTTCTAGACTCAGGAGGAAATCCTTTAGAAGCGAGGTTCAGAAACGTCATCCAAGTTTTCTTTTGGCATACTAATTTTAAAATCTTGAATAATTTCATTGCATACATTCACGGCAATTATGAAATCCCTCCCATACCAGAAAAGCTGTCTGCTGGAGCCTCCGGAACGGTGCCATTTGTGGCCGTCCCAAGAGATCGTGCCCAGCTTCATGCCACGGAGAGCAGACCTCCACAAGTCAAACCTCCGCTGAAATGCTCACGAGCCAGCTAACTTTGGGCAGTCAGCAGCACTTACTTTTTCCCATGGCGCCTTCTTCTCCAAGTACCCCTCGTAATAATGGGGTGTCTGGCTGAGCCGTGCCTTCCTCTCCTGGCCGAGTGGCACCGCCATCTGCCCTCACCAGCACCCCAGGCTTTCTGGCAGCTTCTCTCCCACAGTCCGGAACCAGGAAGCAAAACGCCATAAATTAAACTCCACTGTTTACTCTTTTCTAGTTTTTCTTTTACCTGAATTTCTCTGAGGCCCTCCCCTCAGCGGGCGTGATTGGACCGCTGAACCTTGGACAGAAGAAAGGGACAGAGAAACAGCAACACAGCCTTTTCGCCTGCTGCAGGGCTTCAGTCTGAGAGAGCCAGCTTGGTGTAGTGTTTAAGTGTGCGGACTCTTATCTGGGAGAAACGGGTTTGATTCCCCACTCTTCCAGTTGAACCTGCTGGATTGGCCTTGGGCCAGCCATAGCTCTTGCAGGAGTTGTCCTTGAAAGGGCAGCTGCTGTAAGAGCTCTCTCAGCCCCACCTGCCTCACAGGGTGTCTGTTGTGGGCGTGGAAGGGAAAGGAGATTGTAGGCCGCTCTGAGACTCGGTCCTTGAAAGGGCAGCCTCTGGGAGAGCTCTCTCAGCCCCACCCGCCTCACAGGGTGTCTGTTGTGGGCGTGGAAGGGAAAGGAGATTGTAGGCCGCTCTGAGACTCTGTCCTTGAAAGGGCAGCCTCTGGGAGAGCTCTCTCAGCCCCACCCGCCTCACAGGGTGTCTGTTGTGGGCGTGGAAGGGAAAGGAGATTGTAGGCCGCTCTGAGACTCTGTCCTTGAAAGGGCAGCTTCTGGGAGAGCTCTCTCAGCCCCACCCACCTCACAGGGTGTCTGTTTGTGGGGGTCCTGGGTAGGAAGGGAAAGGAGATTGTAGGCCGCTCTGAGACTCTGTCCTTGAAAGGGCAGCTTCTGGGAGAGCTCTCTCAGCCCCACCCACCTCACAGGGTGTCTGTTGCTGGGGAAGTAGATAAAGGAGATTGTAGGCCACTCTGAGATTCTGTCCTTGAAAGGGCAGCTTCTGGGAGAGCTCTCTCTCAGCCCCTCCCACCTCACAGGGTTTCTGTTGTGGGCGTGGAAGGGAAAGGAGATTGTAGGCCGCTCTGAGACTCTGTCCTTGAAAGGGCAGCCTCTGGGAGAGCTCTCTCAGCCCCACCTGCCTCACAGGGTGTCTGTTGTGGGGGAAGAAGGGAAAGGAGATTGTAGGCCGCTCTGAGACTCTGTCCTTGAAAGGGCAGCTTCTGGGAGAGCTCTCTCAGCCCCACCCACCTCACAGGGTGTCTGTTTGTGGGGGAGGAAGGGAAAGGAGATTGTAGGCTGCTCTAAGACTCTGTCCTTGAAAGGGCAGCTTCTGGGAGAGCTCTCTCAGCCCCACCCACCTCACAAGGTGTCTGTTTGTGGGGGTCCTGGGGAGGTAGGGAAAAGAGATTGTAGGCCGCTCTGAGACTCTGTCCTTGAAAGGGCAGCTTCTGGGAGAGCTCTCTCAGCCCCTCCCACCTCACAGGGTTTCTGTTGTGGGCGTGGAAGGGAAAGGAGATTGTAGGCCGCTCTGAGACTCTGTCCTTGAAAGGGCAGCCTCTGGGAGAGCTCTCTCAGCCCCACCCACCTCACAAGGTGTCTGTTTGTGGGGGTCCTGGGGAGGTAGGGAAAAGAGATTGTAGGCCGCTCTGAGACTCTGTCCTTGAAAGGGCAGCTTCTGGGAGAGCTCTCTCAGCCCCACCCACCTCACAGGGTGTCTGTTTGTGGGGGAGGAAGGGAAAGGAGATTGTAGGCTGCTCTAAGACTCTGTCCTTGAAAGGGCAGCTTCTGGGAGAGCTCTCTCAGCCCCACCCACCTCACAAGGTGTCTGTTTGTGGGGGTCCTGGGGAGGTAGGGAAAAGAGATTGTAGGCCGCTCTGAGACTCTGTCCTTGAAAGGGCAGCTTCTGGGAGAGCTCTCTCAGCCCCTCCCACCTCACAGGGTTTCTGTTGTGGGCGTGGAAGGGAAAGGAGATTGTAGGCCGCTCTGAGACTCTGTCCTTGAAAGGGCAGCCTCTGGGAGAGCTCTCTCAGCCCCTCCCACCTCACAGGGTTTCTGTTGTGGACGTGGAAGGGAAAGGAGATTGTAGGCCGCTCTGAGACTCTGTCCTTGAAAGGGCAGCCTCTGGGAGAGCTCTCTCAGCCCCACCTGACTCACAGGGTGTCTGTTGTGGGGGAGGAAGGGAAAGGAGATTGTAGGCCCCTCTGAGGCTCTGTCCTTGGAAGGGCAGCCTCTGGGAGAGCGGCCTACAATCAGGCCATTCAGGCTTGACTTTGAAAAATGGGCCTTAGAAAGCATTACTAACAACAAAACGAGGGGAGATGACGGTATCCCAGTTGAGCTATTCAAACTCCTAAAAGATGATGCTGATAAAGTGATGCACACATTATGTCAACAAATTTGGAAAACGCAACAGTGGCTACAGGATTGGAAAATGTCAGTTTATATCCCTATCCCAAAGAAGGGTAATGCCAAGGAATGTTCAAACTATCACACCATTGCACTCATTTCACATGCCAGCAAGGTCATGTTAAAGATCCTACAAGCTAGGCTTCAGCAGTACATAGATCGGGAAACTACCAAAAGTTCAAGCTGGGTTTCGGAGAGGTAGAGGAACTAGAGATCAAATTGCCAACATTCGCTGGATTATGGAGAAAGCACAGGAGTATCAGAAAAATGTCTATTTCTGTTTCATTGACTACGCTAAAGCCTTTGATTGTGTGGATCACAACAAACTGTGGCAAGTCCTTAAAGAGATGGGAGTAGCAGACCACTTCACATGTCTCCTGAGAAACTTGTATAAGGGTCAAGAAGCAACAGTCAGAACAGGATATGGAACAACTGATTGGTTTAGAATAGGAAAAGGAGTTCGACAAGGATGTATATTGTCACCCTGCTTATTTAATTTATATGCAAAGTACATCATGTGGAATGTTGGCCTGGATGAAGCACAATAATAATAATAATAATAATAATAATAACAAGCCGGAATTAAGATTGCCGGGGAAAACATCAACAACCTCAGATATGCAGATGACACCAGTCTAATGGCAGAAAGTGAGGAGGACCTAAAGAACCTCTTGTTGAGGGTGAAAGAGGAGAGCACAAAAGGAGGCTTGAAACTCAACATCAAAAAAACTAAGATCATGGCATCCGGCCAAATAGGAGGGGAAGCCATGGAAGTAGTGACAGACTTCACATTTCTGGGATCCAAGATCACTGCAGATGGTGACTGTAGCCATGAAATTAAAAGACGTTTGCTCCTTGGGAGGACAGCTATGGCAAACCTGGGCAGTATAATAAAAAGTGGAGACATCACCCTGCCAACAAAAGTCCATATAGTCAAAGCGATGGTATTCCCAGTAGTCATGTATGGCTGTGAAAGCTGGACCATAGGGAAGGCCGAGTGCAGAAGAATAGATGGTTTTGAGCTGTGGTGCTGGAGAAGACTCTTGAGAGTTCCTTGGACTGCAAGAAGATCCAGTCAGTCAGTCCTAAGGGAAATCAACGGTTCCCTCCCTGGAAGGTCAGATGCTGAAGCTGAAACTCAAATCCTTTGGCCACCCAATGAGAAGGGAGCACTCCCTGGAGAAGATTCTGATGCTGGGAAAGAAAGAAGGCAAAAGAAAAAGGGGACGGCAAAAGAGGAGATGGCTGGACAGCGTTACTGATGTAACAAACACGAATTTGAGCAGACTTCGGAGGATGGTAAAAGATAGGAGGGCCTGGCGGGACTTTTGTCCATGGGGTTGCAAAGAGTCAGACTCGACTGTGCGACTGAACAGCAACAAAAGGAGGAAACATTGTAATCAGACTGTGTGCAGCATCAAACCTGACCAGCAGAGAGCAGTAGAGGATAATCTTGCTTAGCATTCCTTCTTCAGGAATTTTTTCCGGGCGTTATTTTGCACAATATTATGAGCATCCCGAAATGAAGCTGAGAGGGAAATAAGCTTAAGGTGACTATAATATAGTGGGCCCCAAGCTCAGTCCGTATGGCTCCAGTTTGGTGTAGTGGTTAAGTGTGTGGACTCTTATCTGGGAGAACTGGGTTTGATTCCCCACTCCTCCACTTGCACCTGCTGGAATGGCCTTGGGTCAGCCAGAGCTCTCTTATCTGGGAGAACCGGGTTTGATTCCCCACTCCTCCACTTGCACCTGCTGGAATGGCCTTGGGTCAGCCATAGCTCTGGCAGAGGTTGTCCTTGAAAGGGCAGCTGCTGTGAGAGTCCTCTCCAGCCCCACCCACCTCACAGGGTGTCTGTTGTGGGGAAGGAAGGGAAAGGAGATTGTGAGCCGCTCTGAGACTGTTCGGAGTGGAGGGCGGGATATAAATCCAATATCTTCATCTACCTCACAGGGCGTCTGTTGTGGGGGAGGAAGGGAAAGGAGATTGTGAGCCGCTCTGAGACTCTTCGGAGTGGAGGGCGGGATATAAATCCAATATCTTCATCTACCTCACAGGGTGTCTGTTGTGGGGGAGGAAGGTAAAGGAGATTGTGAGCCGCTCTGAGACTCTTCGGAGTGGAGGGCGGGATATAAATCCAATATCTTCTTCTTCTTCAATAAGCCCGGCAGGCACACCCAAAGTTTTCACTTGACATACATAACAGCGACAAAGCGAATTTGTATCGGAGCTGAGGTTTAAATTCACAGCCATGGCTTGTCCCATCTGAAAAGACCTGAGACAAGCCAGAGGCAAATTGAAGTCTCGCACAGAAAACACAGATGTGCCTCTGCACCATTTTTCATGTTGTTGTTCAGTCACACAGTCGAATCCGACTGTTTGCAACCCCCTGGACCAAGTCCCGCCAGGCCCTCCTCCAAAGTCTGCTCAAATTCGTGTTTGTTACATCAGTAACGCTGTCCAGCCATCTCTTCTTTTGCCATCCCCTTCTTCTTTGGCCTTCTGTCTGTGGTTTATCGAATTCTGTCTTCCTGTGGCAGTGAATTCAACATGTTGATTCTCTGGATAAAGAAGTACCTCTGTTTACCTGTTCTAAACCTACTGCTTCCCTCCCTAGTAATCCCAAACTGAGCATTTCCCTATTTTTATTTATTTATTTATTATCGTGCACCGAGTTGACATTATCAGTTAACTACCACGGTACTCCGGAGAAATGGGACTGGAACATGAAAGTTTTATCGTGGTGTGAAATGGACAAACTAACTAGAACACTAAGAGACTATGATTTAGAGATATTCAAAAGGGAGTGGAGAAAATTTAAAGGATATATGGAGAAAACTTGGAAAGTAAAGAAACATTGGACAATTTTTTAGTAGTAAGACTATATACATTGAACTTTAGCAGTTAGAAGTGCCTTTAATATTGATTTTGAATTTATAACCTCGGGGAAGTCAACATTGGAGGGAGGGGGGATGGAAATGTCATATGGGTTAATGTGAGGGGGAAAAAATTAAGAAATAGTTAAGTTTTGTAACCATATGCTACCAATAAATTGTTTAAACACCAGAGTTAACTACCACGACTCCAAGATCTCGCTCCTGCTCAGTCTCTGCCAATCTGGCCCCCAACAATGCGTATCTGTAGTTAGGATTTTTGGCTCCAATTTACACTTGTCCACGTTGAAGAAGATATTGGATTTATATCCCACCCTCCACTCCCAATCTCAGAGTCTCAGAGCAGCTCACAATTTCCTTTATCTTCCTCCCCCCCCACAACAGACACCCTGTGAGGCGGGTGGGACTGAGAGAGCTCTCCCAGAAGCTGCCCTTTCAAGGACAGAGTCTCAGAGCAGCCTACAATCTCCTTTCCCTTCCTCCCCCACAACAGACACCCTGTGAGGCAGGTGGGGCTGAGAGAGCTCTCCCAGAAGCTGCCCTTTCAAGGACAGAGTCTCAGAGCAGCCTACAATCTCCTTTCCCTTCCTCCCCCACAACAGACACCCTGTGAGGCAGGTGGGGCTGAGAGAGCTCTCCCAGAAGCTGCCCTTTCAAGGACAGAGTCTCAGAGCAGCCTACAATCTCCTATCCCTTCCTCCCCCACAACAGACACCCTGTGAGGCGGGTGGGCCTGAGAGAGCTCTCCCAGAAGCTGCCCTTTCAAGGACAGAATCTCAGAGCAGCCTACAATCTCCTTCCCCTTCCTCCGCCACAAGAGACACCCTGTGAGGTGGGTGGGGCTGAGAAAGATCTCCCTGAAGCTGCCCTTTCAAGGACAGAGTCTCAGAGCAGCCTACAATCTCCTTCCCCTTCCTCCCCCACAAGAGACACCCTGTGAGGTGGGTGGGGCTGAGAAAGATTTCCCTGAAGCTGCCCTTTCAAGGACAGAGTCTCAGAGCAGCCTACAATCTCCTTTCCCTTCCTCCCCCACAAGAGACACCCTGTGAGGTGGGTGGGGCTGAGAAAGATCTCCCTGAAGCTGCCCTTTCAAGGACAGAGTCTCAGAGCAGCCTACAATCTCCTTCCCCTTCCTCCCCCCAAAAGAGACACCCTGTGAGGGAAAGGAGATCGTAGGCCGCTCTGAGACTCGTTGGAGTGGAGGGCGGGATATAAATCCAATATCTTCTTCTTATCTTCTTCTTCACCTCCATTTCTGAGAAGCTTCTTCTGGTATTGGGGGGAGGGGGAGACCTAATTTCCCAAGACTGAAAGACCACTGACATCTACCCTAGAACCATTGCCCAGCCATTTGTACATGCTCAGGCATGCTTTTCTTTGCACCTTTAAAGAAGGAAGCATGGCCAGAAATGGGAGGCTTTTGATGCTAAAGGAAAGGAAAGGTCCCCTGTGCAAGCGCTGGTCGTTTCCAACTCTGAGGTGACGTTGCTTTCACAATGTTTTCACGGCAGACTTTTTACGGGGTGGTTTGCCATTGCCTTCCCCAGTCCTCTACGCTTTCCCCCCAGCAAGCTGGGGACTCATTTGACCGACCTCAGAAGGATGGAAGGCTGAGTCAACCTCGAGCCGGCTACCTGAAAAGCCAGTTTCCGTCAGGGATCGAACTCAGGTCGTGAGCAGAGCTTTGGACTGCAGTACTGCAGCTTTAACACTCTGCGCCACCGGGCTCTTTGTGTTTAAACAATTTTATTAATAACATATGGTAACAACGTCTGTTTATATCATTACTATCCCTAACCCATATGATATTTTCTAATCCCCCCTCCCTCCGTTACTAGACTCCCGCCGAAGTTATATACTTGAGTTCACTTATAAAGGTACCCTTAACCAATCAAAGTTCAATTTCTCCCTTTTCTCATACTCATTATTAAAAAATTGTCCAATGTCTTTTTACATTCCACTCTTTCTCTATATATCCTCTAAATTTCTTCCACCCCCTTTTAAACACTTCCAAATCATAGTCTCTTAAAGTTCTTGTTAGTTTGTCCATCTCACTCCACGATAAAACTTTCACGATCCAATCCCGTTTCTCTGGTATTTTTTCTTGCTTCCACAACTGCGCATACAGTGTCCTAGCAGCTGAGAGCAAGTACCAAATTAGAGTTCTATCTTCTTTTGGAAATTTTTCCATTTGTAATCCCAACAGAAAAGTCTCTGCAACTTTCTTAAAGTCATATCCCAAAATTAGCTCCTGATGCTAAAAGGGGGTGCTTAAAAGAAGGAAAAGGAGGGACTACAAGACCAAGTCTCTCCCCCCCCCCCACAACACTATTTATACAAGCAACTTCCTACTCTCTTGCTAACCCTGTGGGATGCCAGCATGTGGCCACTCCCTGGTCAGTCTCTTCCAATCTGGGCCCCAACAATATGCATCTGTAGTTAGGATCTTTGGCTCCAATGTGCATTGCTTTGCATTTGCCCACATTGAAGAAGAAGATATTGGATTTATATCCCGCACTCCACTCCGAATCTCAGATTGGGGGTCTTTGGGCAGTCAAAACACTGCCCTGCTGGGGGAGGGGGGCGATTGTGAGGTGGTGCAGGGGCTGAGTGGAGAAATTCCAGATTTGGGGATGGCAGGGTTTGAAAAGGGTTCAAATCTTTGTGGGGTACAATGCCATCGAGTCCGTGCTCCACAGCGTATTGTTGGAACTCTCTGTCTAGGGCAGTGATGCTCTGTATTCTTGGTGCTTCAGGGAGGCAACAGTGGGAGGGCTTCTAGTGTCCTGGCCCCACTGGTGGACCTCCTGATGGCGCCTGAGATTTTTGGCCACTGTGTGACGCAGAGTGTTGGACTGGATGGGCCATTGGCCTGATCCAATATGGCTTCTCTTGTGTTCTTATGTGACACAGAGTTTTGCACTGGATGGGCCACTGGCCTGATCCAACATGGCTTCTCTTGTGTTCTTATGTGACACAGAATGTTGGACTGGATGGGCCACTGGCCTGATCCAACATGCCTCCCCTTATGTTCTTATGTGACACAGAGTGTTGGACTGGAGGGGCCACTGGCCTGATCCAACATGGCTCCTCTTATGTTCTTATATGACACAGAGTGTTGGACTGGAGGGGCCACTGGCCTGATCCAACATGGCTTCTCTTGTGTTCTTATGTGACACAGAGTTTTGCACTGGATGGGCCACTGGCCTGATCCAACATGGCTTCTCTTGTGTTCTTATGTGACACAGAGTGTTGGACTGGATGGGCCACTGGCCTGATCCAACATGCCTCCCCTTATGTTCTTATGTGACACAGAGTGTTGGACTGGAGGGGCCACTGGCCTGATCCAACATGGCTCCTCTTATGTGACACAGAGTGTTGGACTGGAGGGGCCACTGGCCTGATCCAACATGGCTTCTCTTGTGTTCTTATGTGACACAGAGTGTTGCACTGGATGGGCCACTGACCTGATCCAATATGGCTTCTCTTGTGTTCTTATGTGACACAGAGTGTTGGATTGGATGGGCCATTGGTCTGATCCAACATGGCTTCTCTTACGTTCTTATGTGACACAGAGTGTTGGACTGGATGGGCTATTGGTCTGATCCAACATGGCTTCTCTTATGTTCTTATGTGACACAGAGTGTTGGACTGGATGGGCCTTTGGCCTGATCCAACATCGCTTCTCCTATGTTCTTATGTCTGGGGCAATGATGCTCTGTATTCTTGGTGCTTGGGGGGGGGGGCACAGTGGGAGGGCTTCTAGTGTCCTGGCCCCACTAATGGACCTCCTGATGGCACCTGGTTTTTTGGGCCACTGTGTGACACAGAGTGTTGGACTGGATGGGCCATTGGCCTGATCCAACATGGCTTCTCTTATGTTCTTATGTCCGAGGCAGCCATTTCCAGGACTGAACTATGGATACTGGCAACCTAAGGCCAGAGGGAACAGAGCCAGGAGGGGGTCATGGGATAGGTGACCCTGGCCCTAACATGACCTCTGCCTTCAGTCAGTAAAAGGCATCCCCTTCTGGCCCCTCCCACCAGTAGCTCCACCCCTCACATGACGCTCCACCCAGTCTAGCTGCAGGAATGGAAAGAATCTGGGCGGAGTCCCTTCTCAAATCTCCTTGAATCCCCCATTCAATCTATTTGTGGATATTATTCCATCAAAACATTTCCGTCACAATGGACGGGACAGATAAAAATGCGCTAAAAAGTCATCGTAAATGAAACGTTTTACTTGAGACCCGAAACGAGGTCTTTCATCCAGTTAAAGACATATTGATTCGTTCACTGTGCGTGGTTTAGTAGAATCTGCATCAATTTTACGTCTGAGAAAACCAATCGTTGTTTTTTTTTTAAGACCACTTTTCTTTGTTTTGGGTGATGTCTACCTGTCCCCAGAACAGGCCTTCTTCCCTTGCCTGACTCACTGAATTTTGCCCTGTAACCTTTTGACTGAACATGCCTTTTTAGCCCGCCCAAAGGCTTGAAATCAATTCACAGTCTTGATGCTGCAGGAAGGGTTGCCAATCCCCAGGTGGGGGCAGGGGATCCCCCATTTTAGAGGTCCTCCTGCCACATCAGGGTCATCAGAAAGCGGGGCAGGGAGAAGGGATATATCTGCTGGGCACTCCATTATTCCCTATGGAGACCGATTCCCATAGGGTATAATGGAGAATTGAGCCATGAGTATCTGGGGCTCTGGGGAGGGGGCTGTTTTTTGTAGTAGAGGCACCAGTTTTTAGGCATAGTATCCAGTAGCTCTCTTCTAAATACTCTCCAAGTTTCAAAAGGATAGGACCACGGGGGTCCAATTCTATGAGCCCCAAAAGAAGGTGCCCCTCTCCTTCATTATTTCCAATGGAGGGAAGGCATTTAAAAGGTGTGCAGTCCCTAAAATTTTATGGCCCAGACTCTCTTTGGGGTTCAATGATGCTTGTCGCAACCTTGCTCCTGGCTCCACTCCAATGTCTCCTGGTTCCACCCCCCCAAAGTCTCCAGGCTCCACCCCCAAAGTCTCCAGGCTCCACCCCAAAATCTCCTGGCTCCACCCCCAAAATCCCCAGACATTTCTTGAATTGGATTTGGCAATCCTAGTTGCAGATTAGGTTGCCAACAAGAAAAACAGCCTGTTCCCTTTAATGGGGGCTTCATGTGTGAGACTGGAAGATTTGGAAACACCAGGTTGGGGAAGAGCTTGAGGTTTTGGAGGCAGAGCCTGGGAGGGGCGGGGGGGGGGAAGACCTCGGTTGAGATATAACTTCTGTAGATCCCACCCTCCGAAGCCGCCATTTTCTCCAGCGTATAAAATGTTCATGCCAAGCGTGCAAATATGTGTTTTTAGTGAAGTAAAACAAAGACAAAACTAAGGAACACTCAACATTCTTGACATTTCCCCACAAAGTCTCTTCACAGTCACAAAGAACGATAGCCTCTTCAAATAGGGCTTAACGAAGACGTGGGTGAAATCTTTACATTCATAGTGTTCCACTCGTGATGGTACAGAGAGAGTAAGGAACCACTTTTAAAAGGACTCCTCACAGTTTCAAGAGTTCTTCTCAGCCTCTTTCTCCGACGTTACACAGAGCCACAGCTCTACTCTTCACAACATGAATCCACGCACGCTCTAATTTGCTGCTACCGGGGCAGGAAAGGAAGGGGGATTTGCTTCTCTCTGCATCAGGCAGGGGGAATGTGTGGGTTATGAATGGTGGCACTTCTTCCTTTTGGAATTTAGTAGGTATATGACTCTAGGTTTTGGGGGGAGTTTGTGGGGGGAGGCATTAGATTACCATTAAACATTGTGAGATTGTTTTGTTGCTGTTTCCGATATGGGGACATTGCTCTGAGATTTTTTGTGAGCTGAAGACGAAGGCTACTCGAAACCGGACATTATCAATTACCAGCGCAGCTCTGCTTTCTCAAGGTGGTCACACTTTCTCAAGGTGAGCCACCCTTTTGGACTAGCTTGACATCTGTTTGTTAAGAGCACCTTGCATTCGCATTGGGCTACTGCACTGTGTCACACTGCATTTCGTGTTACTTTGTTGTTTGTAAATTTTCCTCGTTATTGTTGGCTTTGTAACTTCATATATTGCTCTTAATTCCAGATGCTAAATACTTTAAAGTTTTATTCAGTACTTAAGTCTTTTGTCACCCTGGGGTTTTTCTTTCATTCTTTAGTTATCTGCACAGTCGCCTGACTCTATAAGCACCCCATAATGCAGACTGGTAAAGCTGAAGTTCTGCTCACCACCTGAGTTCAGTCCTGGCAGAAGCTGGGTTCAGGTAGTCGGCTCAAGGTTGACTCAGCCTTCCATCCTTCTGAGGTCAGTCAAAGGAGTCCCCAGCTCGCTGGGGGAAAGCGTAGATGACTGGGGAAGGCAAGGGCAAACCACCCTGTAAAAACGTCTGCTGTGAAAACGTCATGATGCAACGTCACCCCAGAGTCGGAAACAACTACTGCTTGCACCTTTACCTTTTTCCTAGCATGGATCTATCTGGAAACCCCAGCTTTCACTCTGTCTAAGTAGAGCAGCTGAAAACCTTTACTTTAGCATCCAAGTGAAAATACACTGTTTGCATTTAGATAGAGTGAAAGTTGGGTTCCTCCGGGGGGGGGGGGGGGGGGGGGGGGGGGAGTATAGCCTTAAGAAACTATTTGAAATGTGACTTTACTTGGGAAGCCTGTGCCATTTTGTTTGAATGTCTTCTATTCTGAGGAAGCTGGCTCTTCGACGGAGGCTGCAGTCCGATCAGCAAATACATACCTTAAACCAAGTTTCCACAATATGTTGTTTATTTGATACTTCTGTATAATTTGCGGAATAAGTTCTACTACTGCAGCTTGGGGGAAACTCGGACTTCCTTGAAGATTCTTATGCTTGGGCTGTATATGAACTGCGGATAAGGACTTCAGCAACTTATACTTTGGTCATCTGTTTGTATTCTGTTTGAATATTGAGAAAACTTAAGATGTTTAGAAGAAGATGAAGAAGATATTGGATTTATATCCCGCCCTCCACTCCGAAGAGTCTCAGAGCGGCTCACAATCTCCTTTCCCTTCCTCCCCCACAACAGGACACCCTGTGAGGTAGATGAAGATATTGGATTTATATCCCGCTCTCCACTCCGAAGAGTCTCAGAGCGGCTCACATTCTCCTTTCCCTTCCTCCCCCACAACAGACACCCTGTGAGGTAGATGAAGATATTGGATTTATATCCCGCCCTCCACTCCGAAGAGTCTCAGAGCGGCTCACATTCTCCTTTCCCTTTCCCTTCCTCCCCCACAACAGACACCCTGTGAGGTAGATGAAGATATTGGATTTATATCCCGCCCTCCACTCCGAAGAATCTCCTTTCCCTTCCTCCCCCACAACAGACACCCTGTGAGGTAGGTGGGGCTGGAGAGGGCTCTCCCAGCAGCTGCCCTTTCAAGGACAACCTCTGCCAGAGCTATGGCTGACCCAAGGCCATTCCAGCAGGTGCAAGTGGAGGAGTGGGGAATCAAACCCGGTTCTCCCAGATAAGAGTCCACACACTTAACCACTACACCAAACTGTATTGTTGTATAATATAGAACAGGGGTGGCCAAACTTGCTTAATGTAAGAGCCACATAGAATAAACGTCAGATGTATGAGAGCCACAAGACATGAATGTCAGAGGAAGGAAGGAAGGAAAATAGATGGGGAGGGAGAGGTGAAAAGAAAGCAACTTTAAATGTGTCCTCGAAGCTGCTGGCCGCTTGGCTTGAAGAAGTGATTTAAAGAGAGAAATGCCTTCTCCAAGCTGGCCGAAGGGGTGGTGGGGGCTTCAAGAGTCACACAATGTGTGAAAGAGCCACGTGTGTCTCCTGAGCACATTTGGCCACCCCTGATATAGAACGCTTGGGGCTGGGGGCTCTTTAGCTTGGAGGAACGTCGACTGCGGGGTAACGTGATAGAGGTTTACAAGATTATGCATGGGATGGAGAAAGTAGAGAAAGAAGTCCTTTTCTCCCTTTCTCACAATACAAGAACTCGTGGCATTCGATGAAATTTCTGAGCAGTCGGGTTAGAATGGATAAAAGGAAGTCCTTCTTCACCCAAAGGGTGATTAACCTGTGGAATTCACTGCCACAGGAGGTGGTGGCAACTACAAGCATAGCCAGCTTCAAGAGGGGGTTAGATAAAAATATGGAGCAGAGGTCCACCAGTGGCTATTAGCCACAGTGTGTGTGTGGTGTATATATATATTGGCCACTGTGTGACACAGAGTGTTGCACTGGATGGGCCATTGGCCTGATCCAACATGGCTTCTCTTATGTTCTTATGTGACACAGAGTGTTGGACTGGAGGGGCCATTGGCCTGATCCAACATGGCTTCTCTTCTGTTCTTATTAAGGTGAAAAGCCTATTTACTGTCTCCTTAAATCCTTGTTTATACTGCCCTGCGAGCACGCTAATACAGAAGGCTGTTACCGCCAGCTTTTGAAAGCGTTCAAGGGAAGTATGTATATATATATCCAGGTGGGGATCCCCTGGAATTTCAGCTCATCTCTAGAGATCAGTTCCCCAGGAGAAAATGGATCCTTTGGAGGGTGGACTCTATAGAAATTATCCCCTTCCCAGGCTCCACCCCCAAATCCCCAGGAGTCTCCCAGACAGGATCTGGCAACCTTAACCCCCCACCCCTCTGCTGGTGGCTGTGGTGGGGGGGGACTTGGCCACTCTATTCCAGGAGCTTTGGACCCCAGCAGAATAACAGGGGTGAGACAGAAGCAGCTTCTGTGCTTCTCCAGACGGACCCTCTTTCGCAAAGAGCCGGGCCCCGTGCCAGAAGCTGGGCTGCCCCCTCTCTTGGTTGACCGTCTTTCCCAGGTCCCTCAGAGCCCCAGCAGGCCTGCCGCCCGGCCCGAGAGCAAAACAAACAGGGGGGGGACATTTCCCCTCATCACGGAGAACAATGGGGCTTCTGTAGGACCGGTGGCCCTGTTGTGCTAACCCACAAGTGGCCGGGCAGGAAGGAGCCAGGAGAGAGGAAATATTCATCAGCCCAATCTAAACAGTGGTGAGAGCCTGGCCGCGCCCACTGAGGCCAAGACTGAGGGGCTGCTAGGAAGCCGGGGCAGTCCGGCCAAGGCAGCCATGGAGAAGAACCCCTATACCCTGGCCAAGCTGGGCCTGGAGAGCCAGGCTACGCTGCGCCCGCAGCGGGACTGCGGATTCTACGCCAAGTACGTCTTCCTCTTCCTCTCCCTCATCCAGTTCCTCATCATCCTGGGCTTGGTCCTTTTCATGCTCTACGGCAACCACTGCGCCACCACGGACGACCATCTGGAGGTGATGTCCAGGTGGCTGCAACAGTGCCAAGTCCAGAAGGGGGCCCTCACCAAGGAGAAAGCTAACCTCACCAACCTGCTGAACGCCAGCCGCTCCGGAAAGCCGCCAGGTCACGGGCCAGCTGAGCCGGCTCAATAACACCATCCGGCTCTGCAGTGCGGATAAGGTACGTGTTCGGTTACATGACCCTTGCGGACCACGGCAAACTCCGGCCTGCCATGCTGGGAGGAGAGGCAGCCTTTTCCAGCTGAGTGTCTCCCCGTTCCCAAATTTATTCTGGATTTGTGCTGGGGTCTGCTTCGATCTGAGACCTGTTTGAACTTGGGCTGCCAAGTCCGCTTCAAGAAATATCTGGGAACTTTAGGGGTGGAGCCAGGAGACTTTGGGGGTGGGAGCCAGGAGCAAGCAATTGAACTTCAAAGGGAGTTGTGGCCATCACATTTCAAGGGACCTGATACCTTTTAAAGAGAGCCCTGTGGTGCAGAGTGGACTACCTTTACCTTTTGCAAGAGCCCCGTGGCGCAGTGTGGTAAAGCTGCAGTACTGCAGTCGGAGCCCTCTGCTCATGACCTGAGTTCGATTCCAGCAGAAACTGGTTCAGGTAGCCAGCTTGAGGTTGACTCAGCCTTCCATCCTTCCCCCGAGGTCGGTCAAATGAGTCCCCAGCTTGCTGGGGGAAAGTGTAGAGGACTGGGGAAGGCAATGGCAAACCACCCCGTAAAAAGTCCTGCCGTGAAAATGTGATGTGACGTCACCCCAGAGTCGGAAACGACTGGTGCTTGCACAGGGGACTACCTTACCTTTCTTACATACCTTTTAAATGCCTTTCCTTCATTGGAAATAATGGAAGGATAGGGGCACCTTATTTTGGGGCTCACAGAATTGGTCCCCCTGGTCCAATCCTTTGAAACTTGGAGGGTATTTTGGGGAGAGGCATTGGATGCTATGCTGGAAATTTGGTGCCTCAACCTCAGAAAACAGCCCCCCCCTCGCCAAATCCCAGATACCCATGGATCAATTCTCCGTTATCCCCTATGGGAATTGGACTCCATAGGGAACAATGGAGTGCCCAGCAGACATTTCCCTTCCTTCCCCCCCCTCCAAACTGGGGGATCCCCTGACCCCATCTGGGGAATTGGCGACCCTAGTTTGAACCTTTGCTAACCGAGGTAAAGCAGGTGGCAACCAACTCTGGAGAGGGCCTTCTCGTCGTAGCACCAAAGAATTGGAACTCTCTCTGTTGCCATCTTCCCACTGTTGGGTAAAGACTCTTGTCTCATTTGGCACTCCCTCCTAACTGAAGTGTTAATTGCCGTCTTTGTGTTTTGCATGCTGTTTGAACTCTTATCTTTTAATTGTTTTAACGGTGAGCATTCAGGGAAAGGGGTCCTTTTAATGGTTTCAAAAATATGATTCGATCAGGCGTGGTCCTTGCAAGGGCAGGCAGGTGGGACACAAATTTTGTAAATCATTGTGGCCACTGCCTGCTGGGGGTTCTGCAGGCCGCACATGTGGAGGCCTTTGGGGGACTGTCAAGTGGGTTGAATCTGCAAGTGACGACAGGCGTTTGCTTTGAGCTCCACAGAGCCTTCCTGCAGCTAAAGGAGTAAGCACCGGTCCTTAATACCCATTAACGTTAACGGCAAACTAGAATTCCGTTTATACGTGCGTTACATGTTTAAATCAGACCTCTGAGAAACCTACGCCCTCATTTTAACCCAGAGCTAACAACAAGCTCTCATTTATTGAACTTCACAACCAGGATACTTCATGGGTTTAGTACGTGGACATCAATCTGCTCTTCCAACTTAACGACCCTTCCTCGTTGTTTCAGCCCAGTCAACACAAACTAACAAACACCGCACCCTCCAACTTGTGACTCTTTTTAATCTGCTAAAAAAACATTTCCATGACTCTGCAGACTGACTCACGGCCCACTTTCTCTATGTTTAGAACTGCTTGCCATTCCATCCCGTTGTCTGATGAAGCGTGCTTCTAGCACACGAAAGCTTTCATAGTCTGAATAAAACTTAGAACGACAGAATCATAGAGTTGGAAGGGACCTCCAGGGTCATCTATTCCATGGTCAATTTGGTTGGTCTTAAAGGTGCCACTTGACTCCTGCTTTGTTCTACTGCTTCAGACCAACACGGCTGCCCCACCTGGATCTATCTACACTTTCTCTCTATTTAGGACTGCTTGCTATTCCATATTATTATCTGATGAAGTGTGCTTCCAGCAGGGCTTTTTTTTTCAAGCAGGAACGCAGCTCCAGCTGGCTTGGCATCAGGGGGTGTGGCCTAATATGCAAATGAGTCCCTGCTGGGCTTTTTGCACAAAAGGCCATATGTGGGACAATGGTGGCATCAGGGGGTGTGGCCTAATATGCAAATGAGTCCCTGCTGGGCTTTTTCTGCAAAAAGCCATATGTGGCATGGTGGCATCAGGGGGTGTGGCCTAATATGCAAATGAGTCCCTGCTGGGCTTCTTCTACAAAAAGCCACATGTGGGACAATGGTGGCATCAGGGGGTGTGGCCTAATATGCAAATGAGTCCCTGCTGGGCTCTCTCTACAAAAAGCCACATGTGGGACAATGGTGGCATCAGGGGGTGTGGCCTAATATGCAAATGAGCCCCTGCTGGGCTTTTTCTGCAAAAAGCCATATGTGGCATGGTGGCATCAGGGGGTGTGGCCTAATATGCAAATAAGTCCGTGCTGAGCTTCTTCTACAAAAAGCCACATGTGGGACAATGGTGGCATCAGGGGGTGTGGCCTAATATGCAAATGAGCCCCTGCTGGGCTCTCTCCACAAAAAGCCACATGCGGGAAAATGGTGGCATCAGGGGGTGTGGCCTAATATGCAAATGAGTCCCTGCTGGGCTTTTTATACAAAAAGCCATATGTGGGGCCATGGTGGCATCAGGGGGTGTGGCCTAATATGCAAATGAGTCCCAGCTGGGCATTTCCTACAAAAAGCCACATGTGGGACAATGGTGGCATCAGGGGGTGTGGCCTAATATGCAAATGAGTCCCTGCTGGGCTTTCTCTACAAAAAGCCACATGTGGGACAATGGTGGCATCAGGGGGTGTGGCCTAATATGCAAATGAGTCCCTGCTGGGCTTTTTCTACAAAAAGCCATATGTGGAACAATGGTGGCATCAGGGGTGTGTGGCCTAATATGCAAATGAGTTCCTGCTGGGCGCTGTATTTTACAAAAATAGCCCTGGTTTCTAGCACACGAAAGCTCACATTCTGAAAAAAAACCCTTGGTTGGTCTTAAAGGTGCAACTGGTCTCTTGCTTCCTTAACACCCAGTCATTCAGCTCACCCGGCTCCGGGTTCAGGTTCAACCCATCTCGCCTCCCCTGATGGCAGCTGCTCTCCAGGGCCCTGGTGGTCAGAGGAAGGTCTTTCCTAGTCCTAGTTTCCTGAGACCCTTTCAGCTTGAGCTGTCAGGAGCTGAACCTGCAACTTTCTACCGAGTCAATGCCTGTTAGTTTAATTTGGTTTAACAAAGCAGGAGTCAAGGAGCACCTTTAAGAACAACAGGCTTTTGCTCAGAATGTAAGCTTCCGTGTGCGTGCACACTTCTCCAGACGAGGGGATGGGGTACAGTGAGCAGAGCTACACGTAGCTGGTGGGGCTTAGAATGCAAAGTGGTACAAAGCTAAAATCCAATAGCAGAATAGTAAAATTAACAAATTCAGAAAACCTTTGATCCGGGTGGCATTAGCATGGGAAACCAATAAAACCGGAACATGTCAGAATGGGAGAATGTCTGTGAATTATTCAATTGGTAATAAGCCTGGGCCAAAATGAGGGCATTTCTTTCCTAGAATTTTTTCCTGTTCGCCTAATTTACCTTTTAACATGTAACATAAATATATATATACCAGTTTGATATAGTGGTTATGTGCGTGGACTCTTACCTGGGAGAACCGGGTTTGATTCCCCCACTCCTCCACTTGCAGCTGCTGGAATGGCCTTGGGTCAGCCGTAGCTCTGGCAGAGGTTGTCCTTGAAAGGGCAGCTGCTGTGAGAGCCCTCTCAGCCCCACCTGCCTCACAGGGTGTCTGTTGTGGGGGAGGAAGGAAAAGGAGATTGTAGGCCGCTCTGAGACTCTGTCCTGGAACGGGTAGCTTCTGGGAGAGCCCTCTCAGCCCCACCCGCCTCACATGGTGTCTCTTGTGGGGGAGGAAGGGAAAGGAGATTGTAAGAAGAAGAAGACATTGGATTTATATCCCGCCCTCCACTCCGAAGAGTCTCAGAGCGGCTCACAATCTCCTTTCCCTTCGTCCCCCACAACAGACACCCTGTGAGGTGGGTGGGGCTGGAGAGGGCTCTCACAGCAGCTATCCTTTCAAGGACAACCTCTACCAGAGCTATGGCTGACCCAAGGCCATTCCAGCAGGTGCAAGTGGAGGAGTGGGGAATCAAACCCGGTTCTCCCAGATAAGAGTCTGTACACTTAACCACTACACCAAACTGGCTCTCTGAGCCACTCTGAGACTCTGTCCTAGAAAGGGCAGCTGTTGGGAGTGCTCTCTCAGCCCCACCCACCTCACAGGGTGTCTGTTGTGCGGGAGGAAGGGAAAGGAGATTATGAACTGCTCTGAGACTCTGTCCTTGAAAGGGCAGCTTCTGGGAGAGCCCTCTCAGCCCCACCCACCTCACAGGGCATCTGTTGTGGGTGAGAAAGATAAAGGAGCTTGTAGGCTGCTCTGAGACTCTGTCCTTGAAAGGACAGCTGCTGTGAGAGCCCTCTCAGCCCCACCCACCTCACAGGGTGTCTGTTGTGGGGGGAGAAGATATAAGAGATTGTAAGCCGCTCTGATTCTCTGATTCAGAGAGATGGGCAGGGTATAAATCTGCAGTCTTCTTCAAGTTTGCCATTAGGGAAAAATGCATTAAAATATAGTGGAGGATGGGTTTCGTATATGTTTAGTTTAGTTTAATTTCTTTGGAGGACTGGAGAAGGCAATGGCAAGGAAAGGAAAGGTTCCTTGTACAAGCATCAGTCGTTTCCAACTTTGGGGTGATGTTGCTTTCAAGTTTTCACGGCAGACTTTTTACAGGGTGGTTTGCCATTTCCTTCCCCAGTCATCTACACTTTCCCCCCAGTAAGCTGGGGACTCCGTTGACCAACCTCGGAAGGATGGAAGGCTGAGTCAATCTTGGGCCGGCTACCTGAATCCAGCTTCCGCCGGAATCGAACTCAGGTCATAAGCAGAGAGTTCAGACCACAGTACTGCAGTACTGCTGCTTTACCACTCTGCGCCAACATAATTGTCTAATGTTTAAGAGCACGAGCCCCGTGGCACAGAGTGTTAAAGCTGCAGTACTGCAGTCCTAAGCTGCGCTCACGACCTGAGCTCGATCCCAGCGAAAGCTGTTTCAGGTAGCTGGCTCCAGGTTGACGCAGCCGTCCATCCTTCCGAGGTCGGTCAAATGAGTGCCCAGCTTGCTGGGGACAAAGCGTAGATGGCTGGAGAAGGCAATGGCAAACCACCCCGTAAAAAGTCTGCCGTGAAAACATTGTGAAAGCAACGTCACCCCAGAGTTGAAGAAGAAGAAGAAGAAGAAGAAGAAGAAGAAGAAGAAGAAGAAGAAGAAGAAGAAGAAGAAGAAGAAGAAGAAGAAGAAGAAGATGATGATGATATTGGATTTATATCCCGCCCTCCACTCCAAAGAGTCTCAGAGCGGCTCACAATCTCCTTTCCCTTCCTCCCCCACAACAGACACCCTGTGAGGTGGGTGGGGCTGGAGAGGGCTCTCACAGCAGCTGCCCTTTCAAGGACAACCTCTGCCAGAGCTATGGCTGACCCAAGGCCATTCCAGCAGATGCAAGTGGAGGAGTGGGGAATCAAACCCAGTTCTCCCAGATAAGAGTCCGCACACTTAACCACTACACCAAACTGGCTCTCCAGTTGAAAACGACTGGTGCTTGCACAGGCGACCTTCCCTTTCCTTGTCAACCAAAGATGGCATCTCTAGCCATCTTCTTTCCCAGTTCCGTATCGGCCGTCGGGAATAAGGATCTCGTGATCTTTCTGCAGCTGAAGATTCAAACGCAACTTCGTCAGTCTGACAACATGGCCCAGAGCGCCCGGGTGTGCTACGAAGTTCTGAATTACTTCAACGCTACCTATCCAGGTAAGAAATCCCCTTCCATGGGGGCCAGCCTCATCTGGAAGTCAAAGGTGCAAAGAGTTCATCTCCTTGATCTGTCTTTCCACCCGTCGTCTCTTCCCCCTTCCTACCACATCTCTAGAAAGAGAACAGTGCAAAAATCCCTTGAATGGAATTCCTAATTCGAATTCCCCCCCAAGCAGGACGTCTGCTACTTTGGACCCCGGGTCTGTCTCATGATTTCTGTTTCCCCTCTTGTCGCTCTGTCCGAGGATGGGCTGACAACTCATGGCCACCCCATAGCTGCGGCCCTCAACTCCTGGTACTGGTCCGTGGCCTGTTAGCAACCGGGAAAGGCGCCACACCACCCCTTTCACCTGCCCAGGACCCAGGCGGACAAAAGAGCCGGTGCAGCCTCGCTCCCAAGCTTCCACCCCTTGCAACCTTAGAGTGGGGCCACACCACTGCTGTGACCTTCCTACCCCTCATTTATAGACCCACCAAGAGATCAGCAGCCTGCCCTATAGGGCCACCTCTGGAATTCTGGCCACGTTACTCCCTTCCCTGGATGTTGGCATTCCTAACTGGTCTCAGACTCATAGAATCATAGAGTTGGAAGGGACCCCCAGGGTCATCTAGTCCAACCCCTTCACAAGGCAGGAAACTCACAAACGCCTCCCCCTAAATTCACAGGAACTTCATCGCTGTCAGATGGCCATCTAGCCTCTGCTGAAAAACCTCCAAGGAAGGAGAGCCCACCACCTCCCAAAGAATCATAGAATCCTAGAGTTGGAAGGGACCCCAGGATCATCTAGTCCAACCCCCTGCACAATGCAGGAAACTCACAAGTACCTCCCCCTACATTCACAGGATCTTCATTGCTGTCAGATGGCCATCTAGCCTCTGTTGAAAAACCTCCAAGGAAGGAGAGCCCACCACCTCCCGAAGAATCATAGAATCCTAGAGTTGCAAGGGTCCTCCAGGGTCATCTAGTCCAACCCCCTGCATAATGCAGGAAACCCACAAACACCTCCCCCTAAATTCACAGCATCCTCATTGCTGCCAGAGGGTAATCTAGCCTTTGTTTCAAAACTGCCAAGGAAGGAGAGCCCACCACTTCCCGAGGAAGCCTGTTCCACTGAGGAACCGCTCTAACGATCAGGAAGTTGGAAACTTTTGATTTAATTTCAACCCGTTGGTTCTCACCCTACCTTCTGGGGCCACAGAAAACAATTCCACCCCATCCTCTATATCAGTGGTCCCCAACGTTTTTGGCACCACGGACCGGTTTTGTGGAAGACAATATTCCACGGACCTGTGCGTGGGGGGGTGCGATGGTTTCGGGATGGTACAACGGTGCATTTTATTTCTATTAGACTGGTGTGGTGCTGAAGTGTGCAGACTCTTATCTGGGAGAACCAGGTTTGATTCCGTACTCCTCCACTTGCAGCTACTGGAATGGCCTTGGGTCAGCCAGAGCTCTTGCAGTTGTCCTTTAAAGGGCAGCTTCTGGGAGAGTCCTTTCAGCCCCACCCGACTCGCAGGGTGTCTGTTGTGAGGAAGGAGGGGAAAGGAGATTGTAGGCCGCTCTTAGACTCTGCCCTTGAAAGGGCAGCTTCTGAGAGAGCACTCTCAGCCCCACCCGCCTCACAGGGTGTCTGTTGTGGGGGAGGAAGGGAAAGGAGATTGTAGGCCGCTCTTAGACTCTGTCCTTGAAAGGGCAGCTTCGGGGAGAGCCCTTTCAGCCCCACCCGTCTCGCAGAGTGTCTGTTGTGGGGGAAGATAGGAAAGGAGATTGTAGGCCACTGTTAGACTCTGTCCTTGAAAGGGCAGCTTCTGGGAGAGCCTTTTCAGCCCCACCCGACTCGCAGGGTGTCTGTTGTGGGGAAGGACGGGAAAGGAGATTGTAGGCCGCTCTGAGACTCTGCCCTTGAAAGGGCAGCTTCTGAGAGAGCTCTCTCAGCCCCACCCACCTCTAGGCTTCCCAACCCTCCCGCCCTGGCGGGGGACCCCAGGATTTCCGCCGTCTTCTCCCACTCCCCCAAAAAACGGAAGCGGGGGGAGGGGGGGGAAATGGTGAGCTGCCCCATCCCGGAGCCGGCGAGGCCGCCGCGCCGTGCTGTGCCGCTGCCGCCCTCTCCCCGCCCAGTGAGGCCGTAGGCGGTGGGCCCGCCGGCGCCCAGCAGCAGGAGGAGGCGGTGGCGGAGGAGCTGTCGGCCGAGGGCCTCGCCGGCGGCGTTGGCGCAGCAGTGGGGCAGCAGCAGCGCGGCGAAGAGGACGGGCGCGGCGGAGGCGGTGGAGCCAGGCGCGGCCCAGGGCGTTGAGGGAGCTCTTGAAGGGGTGCAGGAAGGTGCCACACAGCACGGCCGCCCCGCAGCACAGCGCGCCCGTCATGCATAAGGCCTGCCGGAGAGGCTTCTCCACGCGCGGCAGCGCCGGAGGCCGAGGAGGAGGCCCCAAGCCTCCGGCCTCGCTCTCCATGCCCGCGCCACCGCCCTGCTTCACCCAGGCCTCCAGCCTCAGGAGGCCGCCGAGGGGTGGGGAGAACGAGCAGGAGGAGTAGGGAGGGACAGCTGCTAATGCGGCTGCGGTGCGGGAACCTCCGGCCCGCCTCGCCCGGGGCCTGCTTGCATCAGGAGGGTGGCCAGGAAAGCCCCGCGGAGGCCGCCCGGGCAGGCTTCTCCCAGCGCTCTTCAGGCGCCAGGTTTTGATGGCAATTATGCTTGTCACAGCCTTGATGTTGGCTCCACCCCTAACATCTCCTGGCTCCACCCCCAAAGTCTCCTGGCTCCACCCCCAAAGTCCCCAGATATTTCTTGAATTGGACTTGGCAACCCTACCCACCTCACAGGGTGTCTGTTGTGGAGGAGGAAGGGAAAGGAGATTGTAGGCTGCTCTTAGACTCTGTCCTTGAAAGGGCAGCTTCTGGGAGAGCTCTCTCAGCCCCACCCGCCTAACAGGGTGTCTGTTGTGGGGGAAGATGGGAAAGGAGATTGTAGGCTGCTGTTAGACTCTGTCCTTGAAAGGGCAGCTTCTGGGAGAGCACTCTCAGCCCCACCTACCTCACAGGGTGTCTGTTGTCGGCGTGGAAGGGAAAAGAGATTGTAGGCCGCTCTGAGACTCTGTCCTTGAAAGGGCAGCTTCTGGGAGAGCTCTCTCAACCCCATCCGCCTCACAGGGTGTCTGTTGTGGGGGAGGAAGGGAAAGGAGATTGTAGGCCGCTCTTAGACTCTGTCCTTGAAAGGGCAGCTTCTGGGAGAGCTCTCTCAGCCCCAGCTGCCTCACAGGGTATCTGTTATGGGGGAGGAAGTGAAAGGAGATTGTAGGCCGCTCTTAGACTCTGTCCTTGAAAGGGCAGCTTCTGGGAGAGCTCTCTCAGCCCCACTCGACTCACAGGGTGTCTGTTGTGGGGGAGGAAGAGAAAGGAGATTCCAGTACCTGCAAGTGGGGAATCAAACCCGGTTCTCCCAGATAAGAGTCTGCACACTTAACTACTACACCAAACTGGAGGCCTGGTCCCGCACTGAGGCCCCTGTTTTCCTCAGGCTCCATCTTGAAATCTCCAGGAATTTCCCAACCTGAACCTGGCAGACTTCCCCCACTTCATCCCCTAGCTTTGCTCCTTCCTCTGCTTTTCCGGCCTTCCACAGACAAAGTGAGCAACCTTGAAGTTCAGCTGAAGAACCAGGCTTTGCTGGCCGAACTGGAGCAGAAGCAGCTGGCCCAGGAGAACCAGCGCCTGCAGGCCCAAGCCAAGAAAGCGGAGCAGGAGGAGGTGGCCTGCCAGCAAAAGGTGCTCCAGCTCCAGACGCAGGTGTGTAGGCTTCCCAATCCCCAGGTCCCAGCGGGGGATCCCCCGGTTTTACAGGCTTTCCCCCTGCCCCCACAGCTCTAGAACTCGAGCAGGTTTAGACACCTGCAAACAGGCCACATTTCAAACTGTGTGTGTGTTTATGTGCCTTTTTTAAAACAGTCCCGTGGCGCAGAGTGGTAAAGCTGCAGGGGGTCCAATTCTATGAGCCCCCAAAGAAGGTACCCCTTATCCTTCATTATTTCCTATGGAAGGAAGGCATTTAAAAAGGTGTGTGGTTCCCTTTAAATGTGATGGCCAGAACTCCCATTGACGTCCAATGGTGCTTGCCACACCCTTGCTCCTGGTCCCACCCCCCAAAGTCTCCTGGCTCCACCCCCAATGCCTTCTGGCTCCGCCCCAATGTCTCCTGGCTCCACCCCCCAATGTCTCCAGGCTCCACCCCCAAGTCTCCTGGTTCCATCCCCAATGTCTTCTGGCTCCACCCAAGTCTCCTGGTTCCATCCCCAATGTCTTCAGGCTCCACCCCCAAGTCTCCTGGCTCCCTGCCAAAGTCCCCAGATATTTCTTGAATTGGACTTGGCAACCATGCTTCCAATGGAGGGAAGTTATTTAAAAGGTGTGATGGCCAGGCCTCCCTTTGGAGTTCAGTTATGCTGGTCACAACCTTGCTCCTGGCTCCACCGCCAATGCCTCCTGGCTCCACCCCACAAAGTCTTCAGGCTCCACCCCCAATGTCTCCAGGCCCCACCCACAAAGTTTCCTGGCTCCACCTCAACATCTCCAGGCTTCACCCCAAAGTCTCCTGGCCCCACCACCAATGTCTCCAGGCTCCACCCCCAAGTCTCCTGATTCCACCCCCAATGTCTTCTGGCTCCACCAAAGTCTCCTTGCTCCACCCCCCAATGTCTCCAGGCTCCACCCCCAAGTCTTCTGGTTCCACCCCCAATGTCTTCTGGCTCCACCCAAGTCTCCTTGCTCCACCACCAGTGTCTCCAGGCTCCACCCCCAAATCTCCTGGTTCCATCCCCAATGTCTTCTGGCTCCACCCAAGTGTCCTTGTTCCACCCCCCAATGTCTCCAGACTCCACCCCCAAGTCTCCTGGTTCCACCCCCAATGTCTTCTGGCTCCACCCAAGTCTCCTTGCTCCACCCCCCAATGTCTCCATGCTCCACCCCCAAGTCTCCTGGTTCCACCCCCAATGTCTTCTGGCTCCACCCAAGTCTCCTTGCTCCACCCCCCAATGTCTCCAGGCTCCATCCCCAAGTCTCCTGGTTCCATCCCCAATGTCTTCTGGCTCCACCCAAGTCTCCTTGCTCCACCCCCAATGTCTCCAGGCTCCACCCCCAAGTCTCCTGGTTCCACCCCTAATGTCTTCTGGCTCCACCCAAGTCTCCTTGCTCTACCCCCCAATGTCTCCAGGCTCCACCCCCAAGTCTCCTGGTTCCACCCCCAATGTCTTCTGGCTCCACCCAAGTCTTCTGGTTCCACCCCCAATGTCTTCTGGCTCCACCCAAGTCTGCTTGCTCCACCCCCAATGTCTCCAGGCTCCACCCCCAAGTCTCCTGGTTCCACTCCCAATGTCTTCTGGCTCCACCCAAGTCTCCTTGCTCTACCCCCCAATGTCTCCAAGCTCCACCCCCAAGTCTCCTGGTTCCACCCCCAATGTCTTCTGGCTCCACCCAAGTCTCCTGGTTCCACCCCCAAAGTCTTCTGGCTCCACCCAAGTCTCCTTGCTCCACCCCCAATGGCTCCAGGCTCCACCCCCAAGTCTCCTGGTTCCACTCCCAATGTCTTCTGGCTCCACCCAAGTCTCCTTGCTCTACCCCCCAATGTCTCCAGGCTCCACCCCCAAGTCTCCTGGTTCCACCCCCAATGTCTTCTGGCTCCACCCAAGTCTCCTTGCTCTACCCCCCAATGTCCCCAGGCTCCACCCCCAAGTCTCCTGGTTCCATCCCCAATGTCTTCTGGCTCCACCCCAAGTCTCCTGGCCCCACCCCCAAAGTCCCCAGATATTTCTTGAATTGGACTTGGCAACCTTACAGGTGCAGAAAGTCGGGGAGCTGGAGAGCCAGGTGACCAGCGAGATGCAGTCTGCCAGCCAGAGCATGAAAGACGCCGTGGGCAGGGCGCTGCCCAGCCAGACCTTCTGGAGCTGCAACACAGAGGAGGTCCGCAGCCTGCACACCACCTGCCTCAATCTCTCCAAGCAGCTGGACGGCTACGTGGCCGCCCTGGGCCAGCGGCTGGAGGAAAGGGTCAACGCCGTGGCCAGGGAGAACGCCGTGCTGCAGAAAGAGAAGGCGGCCTGCTCCCACGAGCGCCAGGAGCTCCACGCCAGACTCACGGCGCAAGAGCAGCGTGCAACGCAGGAGAGGGACGCCCTCCAGCTGGCCTGCAGCACCGAAAAGACAAAAATCTACATCGAGCAGCAGAAACTCTTCGGCGAGAAGGAAACCCTACGGCAGGAGGTGGACCGGATCAAGCAGAAGTGTCTGGTATTTATTGAAATCGATTTCAAATATGGTGTCTTCTTGTGCAGGCATTCGGGCTGAAGGGGGGCTTTGGACCTGCCTGTCATGGGGTGGGGGGTATTTCGGGACAGCCACCAGCAGGGAAGGAAAGCAACGCCACAGTAAAGCTGCAATACTGCAGTCCAAGCTCTGCTCACGACCTGAGTTCGATCCCGGCGGAAGCTGGGTTCAGGTCACCGGCTCCAGGTTGACTCAGCCTTCCATCGTTCTGAGGTGGGTCAAATGAGGACCCAGCTTGCTGGGGGGAAGTGTAGAGCAGGGGTGTCAAACATGTAGTTCGGGGGCCGAATCAGGCCCCCGGAGGGCTCCTATCAGGCCCCCACGCAACTGACCGTCATCTACTTCCTTCTCCCTATATCTTGCTTTCTTCTGCCTAACAGCTTGCTTTGCATGGCTTGCTCAATCGCACAGGAGCTAAAGAGCAAAACCTCTATTTTCTCCATTGGCTGAGGCTCCTCCTTTGGGGAAGAATAGCTTGCTTTGCCAGGCTCTCTCAATTGCACAGCAGAGCTACTAACAAATAAGATCAACACCCCTGGTGTAGAGGACCGGAGAAGGCAATGGCAAACCAACCCCGTAAAAAGTCTGCCCTGAAAACGTCGTGATGCGACGTCACCCCAGAGTCAGAAACGACTGGTGCTTGCACAGGGGACTACCTTGACCCCTTAGGGTTGCCAACTTCCAGGTGGTTACCACAGAAAAAGAGGTTTCAGCATGAATGCAAGCCAAAAAAATACTGCTACAAACAGTACCCCTGAAAAAAAATGCAAATGCTTCGATCCTAATATAATTTTCAACCAGTGTATACAATGTCTTCGTACCTTCCCTCCGAAAACGCTTTCAATTACGATTCATTACAAAACACATCAATCGCGCCCCCAGTTTCCAATAGAGGGATTAGTAGTCTTCAACAATTCCTTCCTTCAGTAAATAAAGCTCATAATACAGTCCATGAAATGTTCTCCGCAGCTGAGAACGAAACGTCTGGAAGGAAAACTTTCTCCAGTAGAACACGGCACTTGAGCCCGAAAGATTCTACAAACCCTAATGATGTTGCCAGCCGTGAAGACCTGAAATCTTTGAGTCCATGAAAAGTTCTGAAATCCTTTCCAGTAGGAAGGACCAGGAAATCCTTACAACCTTCATAAGACGTCCCCTCTAGATTTCAAGACGTTTCAAGACAGGTCTTCTTCAGTTATCAGGCTGTCAAACTGGAACCCGATTTCAGTGACTTCTAACACAGACTCAAGATTCATCGCTTACAGTAGAATCAATACTGTGCCTATAACAATAACTGAATACCGAACCTATTGATCCTACTGTGATTCTATGAACCTTGAGTCTGATCTGTGGGTATCTGGGGCTCTAGAGGGACTGTTTTGTGAGGTAGAGGCACCAAATTTACAACATATTATCCAGTGCCTTTTCCCAAAATACCCTTCAAGTTTCAAAAGGATTGGAGCAGGGGGTCCAATTCTATGAGCCCCCAAAGAAAGTGCCCCTATCCTTCATTATTTCCAAAGGAGGGAAGGCATTTAAAAGGTGTGCTGTCCCTTTAAATGTGAAGGCCAGAACTCCCTTTGGAGTTTACTTGTGCTTGTCATACCCTTGCTCCTGGCTCCACCCCAATGACTAACCTGACCTCTTTTGGGGGGCAAATGTCTACCTTGCTGGATAGTTTATCTTGTTTTCAGTAAGACTTTCGATAAGGGTTTGTAGAATCTTTCGGGCTCAAGTGCCGTGTTCTACTGGAGAAAGTTTTTCTTCCAGACGTTTCGTTCTCAGCTGCGGAGAGCATCCTCAGTGGCGTTGCAGCCGGAGCAGGCGCTCTGACTTTCTTGGCTGCTGTGCATTGAAGAAAAACTTTCTCCAGTAGAACACGGCACTTTATTTATTTGTTTGTTTGTTTGTTTGTTTATTTGTTTGTTTGTCCCCACATGTTCCCCAGAGAGCACTGAGGTCAGGAACACAAAATCTCCTCACTATCCCCGGGCCAAAAGAAGCCCGCCTGAAAGCCACCAGGGAAAGGGCTTTCTCCGTTATGGCCCCCGTATGGTGGAATCAGCTGCCGGAAGAGGTGAGGGCCCTGCGGGACTTAGCGCAGTTCCGCAGGGCCTGTAAGACGACCCTCTTCCGGCTAGCCTATACCTAGCCTACATTTAGCTAGGATAACAACCTGAGGAAACTGGCCAGCCATCTGTTCATAGGAAACTGCATTACTCTGTTTTAATGTTTTAACTGTTTAAATTATTTAATTGTTTTACATTTGAAATTGTTTATTTTTAAGTTTGATTAATTGTTGGAAGCCGCCCTGAGCCATCCGTGGGAAGGGCGGGATATAAATCCCAAATAAATAAATAAATAAATAAATAAATATTTTAAGATTTATATCCCGCCCTTCCCAACAAGTGGCTCAGGGCAGCTCACAACACAAAATCTCACATAAATAAAGTTTAAGCATATAAACAATTAAAACGATTAAAACATTTAAAGCGTTTGAACCATTTAAAACATTAAGGACAGCAGAAATCTAGTAACCACACTTAGGTTTCATGTGCCAGCTAGTTGTAAGCCAGCCAGAAGAGGGTTGTCTTACAGGCCCTGCGGAACTGAGCAAGGTCCCGCAGGGCCCTCACCTCTTCCGGCAGCTGGTTCCACCAGGAAGGGGCCATAACAAAAAAGGCCCGGTCCCTGGTTGATTTTAATCGGGCTTCTTGAGCCCGAAAGATTCTACAAACCCTAATGATGATGCCAGCCGTAAAAACCTGAAATCTTTGATAACTTTCGATAAGGTTTGGCATACTGTTCTTGTTGACCAATTGGAAAGCTGTGGTTTGGATCCTGTTACTGTTAGGTGGATCTGTAACCAGTTGACACCCAAAGAGTGCTTGTGAATGGTTCCTCATCCTCTTGGAGAGGAGTGACAAGTGGAGTGCCTCAAGGATCTGTCCTGGGACCTGCTTTGTTCAACATCTTTATCAATGATTTGGATGAAGGAATAGAGGGAATGCTTATTACATTTGCAGATGATACTAAATTGGGAAGGGTTGCGAGCACAGAAAAATCCAATGCATAAGGATAGGATGGGGGAGACTTGTCTTGGTAGTAGTATGTGCCAAAAGGATCTAAAGGACTTAGTGGATCACACACTGAACACGAGTGATCAGTGTAATGCAGTAGCTAAAAAGGCAAATGCAATTATGCGTTGTATCAACAGAAGTTGATGGGTTGTGAACTGGCAGAGACTGACGAAGAGAGAGATCTTGGGGTCGTGGTAGACAACTCACTGAAAACGTCAAGACAGTTTGCGATTGCAATTAAAAAGGCCAACGCCATGCTGGGAATTATTAGGAAGGGAATTGAAAACAAATCAGCCAGTATCATAATGCCCCTGTATAAATCGATGGTGTGGTCTCATTTGGAATACCGTGTGCAATTCTGGTCACCGCACCTCAAAAAAAAGATATTATAGCATTGGAAAAAGTGCAGAAAAGGGCAACTAGAATGATTAAAGGTTTGGAACACTTTCCCTATGAAGAAAGGTTAAAACGCTTGGGGCTCTTTAGCTTGGAAAAACGTCGACTGCGGGGTGACATGAGAGAGGTTTACAAGATTATGCGTGGGATGGAGAAAGTAAAGAAAGAAGTACTTTTCTCCCTTTCTCACAATACAAGAACTCATGGGCATTCAATGAAATAGCTGAGCAGTCCGGGTTAAAACGGATAAAAGGAAGTACTTTTCACCCAAAGGGTGATTAACACGTGGAATTCACTGCCGCAGGAGGTGGTGGTGGCTACAAGCATAGCCAGAGGGGATTGGATAAAAATATGGAGCAGAGGTCCATCAGTGGCTTTTAGCCACAGTGTGTATATATGTGTGTGTGTGACACAGAGTGTTGGACTGGCTGGGCCACTGGCCTGATCCAACATGGCGTCTCTTATGTTCTTATGTTCTTAAGTTCAGATCATGGGAAGTGATGGTATCACTTTACTCTGCTCTGGTAAGACCCTCACCTGGAGTATTGGGTTCAGTTTTGGGCACCACAATTTAAGAAGGATATAGACAAGCTGGAACGGGTCCGGAGGAGGGTGACGAAGATGGTGAGGGGTCTGGAGACGAAGTCCTATGAGGAAAGGCTGAAGGAGCTGGGGATGTTTAGCCTCGAGAGGTTCTTGGTATAAGCTTTCATGTGTGCTTATACCCATGTGTGCTTATACATCTGGGGTGGCCAACGGTAGCTCTCCAGATGTTTTTTTGCCTACAACTCCCATCAGCCCCAGCCGGCATGGCCAATGGCTGGGGCTGATGGGAGTTGTAGGCAAAAAAAAAAAATCCCGAGAGCTGCCATTGGCCACCCCTGATATACATGAAGGGATCCACCCAGAATAAAACTTTTTCGGTCTTAAAGGGGCCACAGGACTCAAACTTAAGTTCTGCTGCTTCAGACCAACACAACGGCTCGCCCAAATCTATGCGTAAATGCAAGTTTGCAGTGCTCTTGTCCCCAACCCAATAACCCTGGGCTTTTTGTCTCCCTGCTGCAGGTCCCCTCCCTGTCCAACCCCGTCATGAGGGTGCCTGGAGCTTTGGGTGGCACCAACCCCATCGCCAGCTTCCCCGCGAACTTCAACCCTGTGGGGGCACCGAACACCTTCAATCCACATTGGTCGAGGACTGGAGGAGTGCCCGTCTTCCCTAGTGCAGTCCGCGACCAGGGGCCGCAAGGAAACCTGCCTGCTCCTCGCAGCTTTGCCCCAGTCGGGAATATCGGCTCCCCCAGGACTTCAAGCCGCAGTGGTGAGCCAGCTGCTCTGGGGCAGTGGGTGCCGTGGGGAGGCCTTGCCCCCAGCTGGTAGTCTCGAGAATGACAGGAGACTTGGGAGACCCTGGCCTGGGAGAGGGTTGGGGTGCCAACCTCCCAAGGGGGCCCAGCGTTCTCCCCATATGAACCTATGAAGCTGCCTTATACTGAATCAGATCCGTGGTGCATCAAAGCAGTGGCTCTCCAGGGTCTCAAGCGGAGGTTTTTCACGCCTACTTGCCTGGACCCTTTTTAGTTGGAGATGCCGGGGATTGAACCGGGGACCTTCTGCTTCCCAAGCAGATGCTCTACAACTGAGCCACCGTCCCTACATCTCCATCACCTATTGCCTGGACCCTTTTGAGTTGGAGATGCCGGGGATTGAACCTGGGACCTTCTGCTTACCAAGCAGATGCTCTACAACTGAGCCACCGTCCCTCCATCTCCATCACCTATTGCCTGGACCCTTTTGAGTTGGAGATGCCAGGGATTGAACCTGGGACCTTCTGCTTACCAAGCAGATGCTCTACCACTGAGCCACCATCCCTACATCTCCATCACCTATTGCCTGGACCTTTTTTAGTTGGAGATGCCAGAGATTGAACCTGGGACCTTCTGCTTCCCAAGCAGATGCTCTACCACTGAGCCACCGTCCCTACGTCTCCATCACCTACTGCCTGGACCCTTTTGAGTTGGAGATGCCGGGGATTGAACCTGGGACCTTCTGCTTCCCAAGCAGATGCTCTACCACTGAGCCACCGTCCCTACGTCTCCATCACCTATTGCCTGGACCCTTTTTAGTTGGAGATGCCGGGGACTGAACCTGGGACCTTCTGCTTACCAAGCAGATGCTCTTTCACTGACCCACTATCCCTCCCCAGGTTTCAGATTTAGCAGGAGCTCACAGGAGCACAGCTCCTGAACCTTTGGTTCCCTGTCCTCTTCCCCACCTGCCTTGTCCATTGAATCGGAGGTGTGGCTGCATAACAATCCCTGGATTAGGTAGGGTTGCCAAGTCTGATTCAAGAAATATCTGGGGACGTTGGGGGTGGAGCCTGGAGACGTTGAGGGGGTGGTGCCAGGAGACACTGGGGGTGGAGCCATGACCAAGGTTGTGACAAGCACAACTGAACTCCAAAGGGAGCTCTGGCCATCACATTGAAAGGAATTGCACACCTTTTAAATGCCTTCCCTGTGTCCCTGGGTCGGGGAATGCGCATAGTGTGTGTCTGGGGCCCTGGAAGATGGGGAGAGCACGGACCAGGGTTCTTGCCTGAAGGAGTGAGTGTTCTTCCGCATGAGATGCTTCCAAATACGTCGAAGGCTTTCACTGCCAGCGTTCGTTAGCTGTAGATTTTCGGAGCTGTGTGGCCGTGCTCCAAATTAGCCAGCCTCCAAATTAATACACTACAAATAACTCTTGGAAAAAATGCAAATTGTTTGGAAGGCTGTGTGATTAAATTTCCACCTGCACCCTACTGTTGGAGAATACTGCACAACAGAACATCGGACATGATTGCCTCTTTATGACTTTGGGTGTGGGCATATGCTCCTTTCAGATTTGTTATAATTTGTGGTTCATTCTGAGAAACAATTCACATTTTTTTCCCTAAGAGTTATTTGTAGTGTATTTATTTGGAGGCTGGTTCTCGCAAAGGTTTGTTGTTACCTTTCCCCCCCAATCCCCGGGGAGGAGGGGGGGCAGTGGATCCCCCAGTTTGGAGGCCTCCCCCCAATTTCAGGGTCATCAGAAAGCGGGTGGGGGGGAGGGAAATGTCTGCTGGGCACTCCATTATTCCCTATGGAGACGAATTCCCATAGGGTATAATGGAGAATAGATGTGTGGTATCTGAGACTCTGTGGGGGGGGCTGTTGTTTGAGGTAGAGGCAGCGAATTTTCAGCATAGCATCCAGTGCCTCTCTCCAAAGTACCCTCCAAATATCAAAACGATTGGACCAGGGGGTCTAATTCTATGAGCCAGAAAAGAAGGTGCCCTTATCCTTCATGATTTCTAATGGAGGGAAGCCATTTAAAAGGTGCACGGTCCCTTTCAATGCGATGGTCAGAACTCCCTTTGGAGTTCAGTTGTGCTTGCCACACCCTTGCTCCTGGCTCCACCCCCAAAGTCCCCAGATATTTCATGAATTGGACTTGGCAACCCTAGTTTCGCCGGCAGCTGTGACTGGCATCCACAGAGGTATAACCTGGAAAACTGGAGTTCTTTCTTTTACAGCCCAGAAAAATCTACACCAACTAACGCCTCCAAATGTTTGCTTCTTGCTTAGGCTATGACAAGCTGGAAGATGGCAGGAAGCCAATTGGAGCAGACACAATTCCCCCTGCCCAGCAGTCCCCAATGAAGCCCGCTGGAGAACCCAGGTGCTTGTCAGAACTTGTGCTACCTCAGTGGGTGGGGCCAAGAGAGGGGCTGGAGTTTGGGGCAGATCCAAGTGGCTGTTCAGCATCTAAGAACAGAAGAGAAGCCCTGTTGGATCAGGCCAGTGGCCCATCCAGTCCAACCCTCTGTGTCATATAAGAACATAAGAGAAGCCCTGTTGGATCAGGCCAGTGGCCCATCCAGTCCAACACTCTGTGTCACTAAGAACATAAGAGAAGCCATGTTGGATCAGGCCAATGGCCCCTCCAGTCCAAAACTCTTTGTCACATAAGAACATAAGAGAAGCCATGTTGGATCAGGCCAGTGGCCCGTCCAGTCCAACACTCTGTGTCACACAGTGACCAAAAAACCCAGGTGCCATCAGGAGGTCCACCAGTGGGGCCAGGTCACAAGAAGTCCTCCCACTGTTGCCCCTCCTAAGCACCAGGAATTCAAAACATCACTGCCCCAGACATAAGAACATAAAAGAAGCCATGTTGGATCAGGCCAATGGCGCATGCAGTTCAACACTCTATGTCACACAGTGGCCAAAAAAACCCAGGTGCCATCAAGAGATCCATCAGTGGGGCCAGAACACCAGAAGCCCTACCACTGTGCCCCCCCCCCCCCACCAAGCACCAAGAATACAGAGCATCGCTACCCCAGATGGAGAGTTCCAACAATAACCTGTGGCTAAGAGCCACTGATGGACCTCTGCTCTGTATGTTTCTCCAGTCCCCTCTTGAAGCTGTCTATGCTTGCAGCCGCCGCCACCTCCTGTGGCAGTGAATGCCATGTGTGAATCACCCTTTGGGTAAAGAAATACTTCCTTTAATCCGTTCTAACCTGGCTGCTCAGCAATTTCATTGCATGTTCACGAGTTCTCGTATTGTAAGAAAGGGAGAAAAGTACTTCTTTCTCTACTTTCTCCATCCCATGCATAATCTTGTAACCTTCTATCATGTCATCCTTCAGTCGACGTTTCTCCAATCTAAAGAGCCCCAAGCGTTTTAACCTTTCTTCGTAGGGAAAGTATTCCAACCCTTGAATCGTTCCAGTGGCCCTTTTCTGCACTTTTCCCAGTGCTAGAATATCTTTTTTGAGGTGCGGTGCCCAGAATTGCACACAGTATTCCAAATGAGGCTGCACCGTGGAGGGGCGCCATTTTGATGACGTCCCTTCCGGGTGACGTCATCGTGCCAGCGACATGGAGGGAGGTTACCCACCTGGATTGGGAGGTTGGCAGCTCTATTTCCCCATGGGTCAAAAAAACAAAACAAAAACCCTGACTGCTTGGAAGGGTTATGAACAGGCCTCAGATTCAGCAGGAGCCCTTCCTATGGCTGCAGTACATTCAGGAAAGCTTCTGGACCTTTCTGAGGGTTCCCCCTCTTCCTCCCCACCTACCTACCTTGTCCATTGAATAGCAGGTGCAGCTGCATAACAATCCCTCGATTAGGAGAACGGGCAGCCAACCAGCCAGCCCCAAGGGGCTTTGCCACACCCCCAGCAGCCCTCATGAACCCCTGGAGAAACCCACAGCACCCTTTCTTATGTGATTTTGGGTGGTGGGTGTTTTGCTAGCTTTTTGACTGGGAGGGGCAGCCCAAGAGAGCCCCAGGTGAGCGAGGCCTGCTTGGGCTGGCTGGATCTCTAGCCAGCCCAAGCAGGCCTCGCTCGCCCGGGGCTCTCCTTTCTTGCATCGGGTTGCTTTTGGCTGGGGGGAGGGCATATGCTAATGAGTTATGCTAATGAGCTCCGTTACCTAGTTTTCTACAAAACGACCCCTGGTTACGAACGTTTGCAGAGGAGAGAAAACATGGTCCTTGACCAGTTTCACTCCCATACGCTATAATGTTCAGTTTTCTTGGGGGGGGGGGGAATGTTGGGGGTTTTTATCCGTTTTTACCATTCCCATCATGCTTTTTTGCATTTGCTTTCTCCTTCTAGTGGTTAAGGGGGTGAGCAGATCACTAGCAACAGCTCCTGGCTGAGCGGATTGTGAAACAACCCGGGAGAAACCTGCGAGGGGCCACGACTGGAAAGTCTCTGTGGGGATGTGCGCTTTGGACCGGCAAGAGAGAAGAGGAGGCCCTGGGCAGCACTCTTGAATGGCAGTCCCAAGATCTTGGTCTTGCCCGCTTTGCACTGGTGCCCCCTAGCTCCGGCACAACTCATGTACATAGGTCTTTCTCCAGGTGGCACTGCTCTTGTTTCGATACCCCTCACCTCATGAAGAGTCCTTCTCCTCCCCACCACCACCTAGACACCACCAGACACAACAGGTGCTGCATGATTCCACCACCAGGGCACCCACAACCCCACAGGCTCTCCTCCCCTGCAGACTGGTTGGGAGGGTGAAACTGAGATGGTCCCTGTATTCAGAGCCCAGAAGAGAGCCAGTTTGGCGTAGCGGTTCAGTGCGCGGACTCTTATCTGGGAGAACCGGGTTTGATTCCCCACTCCTCCACTTCCAGCTGCTGGAATGGCCTTGGGTCAGCCAGAGCTCTTGTAGGAGTTGACTTTGAAAGGACAGCTTCTGGGAGAGCTCTCTCAGCCCTACCCACCTCACAGGGTGTCTGTTGTGGGGGGAGGAAGGGAAAGGAGATTGTAGGCTGCTCTGAGCCTCTGTCCTTGAAAGGGCAGCTTCTGGGAGAGCTCTCTCAGCCCCAGCCACCTCACAGAGTATCTGTTGCGGGGGGAGAAGATATAGGAGATTGTAGGCAGCCATGAATCTCTGATTCAGAGAGAAGGGCGGGGTATAAAACTGCAGTCTTCTTCCATGGAGAACGGAGGCAATTAAGCATTGCAAATATAACAGAGGGTTTTTTTTAAAAAAGATTTCCTATGGCTGCAGTACACTCAGGAAAGAAACAATGCTAATATGCCACAACGCCAAGCCGATCTGAGCCTGTCAGGAGAGGACAGGATTATAAATATAATATAATAAAATTTAAAAATAAACGTTTGCAAAATCTGAGAACGGACCGTGAATCCAGTTTGAGGCTGGCTTCAGTAAGAACGGAAGTCCTCCTGCCACATATTTAAGACACACTATGTTATGTTTTAATGTACACACCGACGGTATATGCACGATGTACAGCATTACATGTAGCTCTATGTAAAACCAGAGTTGTTGTTTTTTTTTTAATTAAATTGCTTTCCCTCCTTTCATTGTATTAGCCGGGACAGGAAAATGGCTTTCCGGTTTGGGACAAACAGAAAGGGAGTTCTCATTCCCTTCTTGACATGAAGAAAGCCCTGGGTTCCATTGCTATTTACGGGGTGGATCAAAACGGGTGGCTGAGTCAGACTGTCTGGAGCGGTAGAAAAGAGCAAGACCTATTTCGCACTCGCCTTATGCCGCCCTCACACTCCTCTTCTCTGCGGAGCTTCTGTCGGATTTCACGCTATCTGCTCCGGGGCAGCGACTTGCTTCGCCTTTTTTGTGCGGCAAAACCCCCCTGGTTTTTAGAGGATCTTGTTTGCTGTGCAGAAGAGGAGCAGAAGAAGATATCGGATTTATATCCCACCCTCCCTTCCAAATCTCAGAGTCTCAGAGCTGCTCACAATCTCCTTTCCCTTCCTCCCCCACAACAGACACCCTTTGAGGCGGGAGGGGCTGAGAGAGCTCTCCCAGAAGCTGCCCTTTCAAGGACAGAGTCTCAAAGCGGCCTACAATCTCCTTTCCCTTCCTCCCCCACAACAGACACCCTGTGAGGTGGGAGGGGCTGAGAGAGCTCTTCCAGAAGCTGCCCTTTCAAGGACAGAGTCTCAGAGTGGCCTACAATCTCCTTTCCCTTCCTCCCCCCCAATAGACATCCTGTGAGGTGGGTGGGACTAAGAGAGCTCTCCCAGAAGCTGCCCTTTCAAGGACAGAGTCTCAGAGCGGCCTACAATCTCCTTTCCCTTCCTCCCCCCTTTCAAGGACAAATCTCGCTATGGCTGACCCAAGGCCATTCCAGCAGCTGCAAGTAGAGGAGGAGTGGGGAATCAAACCTGGTTCTCCCAGATAAGAGTCCGCACACTTCGCCACGACACCAAACTGGCGGAGAGACTTGCAGCCCCAGGGCAGATAGTGTGAAATCCGATGGAAGCCCCTCGGAGAAGAGTAACGTGACAGCGAGGTAGGTCTAGTGGAGAATCGGTCCAAGACTCCAGTAGTACCTTCCAGACTAACACCATTTGTGGCCTCAGGAGAGGAGCTTTGTTAAGTGTAGAAGCTTGTATGACTCACGAAAGCTACCTTGCCACAAATTTGCCTGGTCTTTAAGGTGCTCCTGCTCTTTTCTATCGTATCGAGGGGGTTTTAGGAAAGGCCTTCCTCCACCCTACAAACTCCACAGCCAGTCAGAGGGGACAAGATGGACCCAGGGTGAGATTCTGTCTTAGATGAGCCTTGCTCTGCATCGGACATTCCAGAGGCCTCTCTCATCGGCTCCTTTGTGCTGATCTGCAGCTCTCTCCATTATAAACGATTTGTCTGTGTTTGCAAAGCCGTGTTATCTTTCCTGGCAAGCATGCAGGGGTGCGCTACCGAACCTCAGGGACTGAATCCTTGACCAATAAATGCTCGATGAAAATATGGCCTGTGGTCACACTTGATGGGGGCATTTGGGTTTGCTTGTTGAGACGCTGCAAATAGGCTTCCTCGTGAGGAGAAACTAAGGTTGCCAAGTCCAATTCGAGAAATATCTGGGGACTTTGGGGGTGGAGCCAGGAGACTTTGGGGGTGGAGCCGGGAGACATTGGGGGCGGAGCCAGAAGCAAGGATTTGACAAGCATAACTGAACTCCAAGGGAGTTTGGCCATCACATTTAAAGGGACAGCACACCTTTTAAAATGTCTTCCTTCCATAGGAAATAATGAAGGATAGGGGCACCTTCTTTTGGGGCTCATAGAATTGGACCCCCCCCCATAGAATTGGACCCCCCAAACTTGGGGTGGGGCACTTTGGGGAGAGGCACTAGATACTATAGTGAAAATTTGGGGCCTCTACCTCAAAACACAGCTCCCCCAGAGCCTCCGAAACCTCCAGATCAATTCCCCATTATCTCTCGGCTTGACTTCGCGAACAAAGATTTAAGAAAGGTGCAGTAGTCCATGTCTGCTGCAGGCTCGCTGGTGGCTGACAAGACCAATGCGGGACAGTCAGGTCCGGCCACAGTGGCTGCAGGGAAAAGTCTGATTTGGGGTTGATGCTGTAGCAGTGCGATTCTTCCTCAATCTCCTTTTGTCCTCAAGACCAGCTATGCGTGCATTCTCAAAGGAAGAGAGCGCCCGGTGGATGGTGTGCCTCCATGCTTTGCAATCTGAGGCTAGGTCAGACCACTGGTGATGGTTGATGCAACAGGTACCAAGGGATTTCTTCAAGGAGTCCTTGTATCTCTTCTTTGGTGCCCCTCTATTTCGATGGCCAGTGGAAAGTTTGCCATACAGGGCAATCTTGGGACGGCGGTGGTTTTCCATCCTGGAAATATGCCCTGCCCAGCGCAGCTGCGTTTTCAACAGCAGTGCCTCGATGCTTATAACCTCCGCCCGCTTGAGCACTTCAGTATAATTCCCCATTATACCCTGTGAGAATCGATCTCCACATAGGGAATAATGACGTGCTCAGCAGACGTTCCCCCCACCCCCGTTTCTGGTGACTCTGAAGTGAGGGATTGGCCTCTCTACTCACGGGTTGCTGCCAGCTTCTTCACAGCAACACAGACACCCCATCCCAAGAGGAAGCCTTTCCAATTGGAGGCTGGAGCCTCCGGAGGGGGGGAAAAATCACATGGTGGCTTTGGGGGCGGGGCTTCCCCCCTTCGACCAGCAGACTGGGGTGGGAAGGAGCCTGGGAAAGCGGAAGAAGCCCCACTGGGACCTGGGGATTGGCAAGCCTAGGAGGAATGCGGGCAGCCACTCACAGGCTTGGCTGAGCAGAAGCTCACCAAGAAAAAGCCCAAGGAAGGAGGGCCGACATTGCCCCCTTGCCAGCTTGGCTACCGACTCACCAGGAAAAGCCCAGTTAGGCTAGCCACCTTCTGGGACAACTGAGACTCATCAAGAAGCAAGCTGTCATGGGCCCAAAGAGGCACTGCTACATGCCAGGCCGAACCAAGAGCAGAAATACCGCCTCTCCAGAGACACTCGTGCTCCACACTCTTGCACCCATGTTCCTGCACGCCTGAGCCACAACAAGCTCCTACACACTTGAGCCACAACCAACCTAGAGTGCCAGTTTGGTGTGGTGAAGTGCGCAGACTCTTATCTGGGAGAACCGGGTTTGATTCAATACAAGAAGTTGTGGGCATTCAATGAAATTGCTGAGCAGTCAGGTTAGAACAGATAAAAGGAAGTCCTTCTTCACCCAAAGGGTGATTAACATGTGGAATTCACTGCCACAGGAGATGGTGGCGGCTACAAGCATAGCCAGCTTCAAAAAAATTTGGCCACTGTGTGACACAGAGTGTTAGACTGGAAGGGCCATTGGCCTGATCCAACATGGCTTCTCTTATGTTCTTATGATTCCCCACTCCTCCACTTGCAGCTGCTGGAATGGCCATGGGTCAGCTATAGCTCTTGTAGGAGTTGTCCTTGAAAGGGCAGCTTCTGAGAGAGCTCTCTCAGCCCCGCCCGCCTCACAGGGTGTCTGTTTACAGCGAGGAAGGGAAAGGAGATTGTAGGCTGCTCTGAGACTCTGTCCTTGAAAGGTCAGCTTCTGGGAGAGCTCTCTCGTCCCCACCTATCTCACAGGGTGTCTGTTGTGGGGGAGGAAGGGAAAGGACCTTGAAGGCCACTCTGAGATTCTGTCCTTGAAAGGGCAGCTTTTGGGAGGAATCTCTCAGCCCCCCCCCGCCTCGCCTCACAGGGTGTCTGTTGTGGGGGAGGAAGGGATAGAAGATTGATAGATAGATAGATGAATTTATTGTCATTGTTCTCAACAAAAAGAGAGCAACGAAATGAGGTGCTCTTCCACAAACATACCAACACATCAAACACACATATTCATAAACCATTTAAATACATCTAAAACCATTAAACCATTTAAACCATTAAAACCATTTAAATACATCCAAAACGGATAAACATTCATAAAACCATTTAAACCATTAAATAAACATTCATAAAACCATTAAACATTCATAAAACCATTAAAACCATTTAAACCATTAAATACATCTAAAACAGATAATCCTTCATAACCCTGCATTTAACCTAACCACAGCACTTGGATAGAAACTGTCCTTAAATCTGTTTGTCCTAGCCTTCAACACTCTATATCGTCTACCTGACGGTAAGATCTCAAATAGCAAATGGCCCAGATGTGAAGGGTCCCTTAGGATCATTTGTATCTTCCTTTTACATCTCATATTATACAGATCCACCAATGAGGGGAGAGAACATCCGCAAATCTTTTGTGCTCTTCTCGTCACTCTTTGGAGCACCCTTCTCTCTGCTTCCGTGCAGCTCCCAAACCACGCGCAGAGGCAATAAGATAAAATGCTCTCAATGGAACTACGATAAAAGGCAACCAGCAGACCCCCTGACAGTTGTAGTGATCTTAAGAGTCTTAAGTAGTATAGTCGTTGCTGGGCCTTTTTCTCTAGAGCTAAAGTATTTGCCCCCCATGTTAGATCCTGTTTCATGGTAATTCCCAGAAACTTCCATTCTGTCACCTGTTCTACCATAACACCATCAATAGACAACGGCTGGGTGTCCAAACTACTCTTCCTGTAATCCACTATAATTTCCTTCGTCTTATTTATATTTAAAATAAGATTATTTACTTTACACCAAAGGGACAGCTGTTGAACTTCCCTCCTGTACGCAGACTCATCATCCTCAGAGATGAGCCCTACCAACGTTGTATCATCTGCATACTTAATGATTTTGTTACTCAGACTGCTAGAAACACAATCAGACGTGTAAATAGTGAAAAGAAGTGGACTCAAGACACATCCCTGAGGGGTGCCAGTATTTAAGATCTTCACGGAGGAAATATATCCATCCATTTTAACCCTTTGTGAACGACCTGACAAAAAATTCAAAATCCACTCACAT